>NC_134363.1:188275855-188633620 GCF_048569485.1 Anomaloglossus baeobatrachus | reverse complement strand
GGCTGCACGAGGATTTGGGGGAGAGAGCGGCTGCGCGAGGAGTGGGGGAGAGAGCGATCCTGCGCGAGGAGTGGGGGGGAGAGAGCGATCTGCGCAAGGAGTGGGGAGAGAGCGGTCTGCGCGAGGAGTGGGGGAGAGAGCGGTCCCTGCGCGAGGAGTGGGGGAGAGAGCGGTCTGCGCGAGGAGTGGGGGCGAGAGCGATCTGCGCGAGGAGTGGGGAAGAGAGCGATCTGCGCGAGGAGTGGGGGAGAGAGCGATCTGCGCGAGGAGTGGGGGAGAGAGCGGTCTGCGCGAGGAGTGGGAGGGGGAGCGGCTGCGCGAGGAGTGGGGGGGAGCGGGGCTGCGCGAGGAGTGGGGGGGAGCGGGCTGCGCGAGAGTGGGGGGAGCGGGCTGCGCGAGGAGTGGGGGAGCGGGCTGCGCGAGAGTGGGGGGAGCGGGCTGTGTGATTAGTGGGGGGAGCGGGCTGTGCGAGGAGTGGGGGGGAGCGGGCTGTGCGAGGAGTGGGGGGGAGCGGGCTGCGCGAGGAGTGGGAGGGGGAGCGGGCTGCGCGAGGAGTGGGAGGGGGAGCGGGCTGCGCGAGGAGTGGAGGGGGAGCGGGCTGCGCGAGGAGTGGGAGGGGGAGCGGGCTGCGCGAGGAGTGGGAGGGGGAGCGGGCTGCGCGAGGAGTGGGAGGGGGAGCGGGCTGCGCGACGAGTGGGAGGGGGAGCGGGCTGCGCGAGGAGTGGAAGGGGGAGCGGCTGCGCGAGGAGTAGGGGGGAGCGGGCTGCGCGAGGAGTAGGGGGGAGCAGGCTGCGCGAGGAGTGGGGGGAGCCGGCTGTGTGATTAGTGGCGGGGGAGCAGGCTTCGTGATTAGTGGGGGGGAGCGGGCTTCGTGATTAGTGGGGGAGTGCGGGCTGTGCGAGGAGTGGGGGAGCAGGCTGTGCGAAGTGTGGGGGGGAGCAGGCTGTGTGATTAGTGGGGGGGTGCAGGCTGTGTGAGGAGTGGGGGGTGCAGGCTGTGTGATTAGTGGGGGGTGCAGGCTGTGTGAGGAGTGGGGGATGCAGGCTGTGTGATTAGTGGGGGGAGCAGGCTGTGTGATTAGTGGGGGGGAGCAGGCTGTGTGATTAGTGGGGGGAGCAGGCTGTGTGAGGAGTGGGGGGTGCAGGCTGTGTGAGGATTGGGGGGTGCAGGCTGTGTGATTAGTGGGGGGTGCAGGCTGTGTGAGGAGTGGGGGGGTGCAGGCTTTGTGAGGAGTGGGGGATGCAGGCTGTGTGAGGAGTGGGGGGTGCCGGCTGTGTGAGGAGTGGGGGGTGCAGGCTGTGTGATTAGTGGGGGGTGCAGGCTGTGTGAGGAGTGGGGGGTGCAGGCTGTGTGATTAGTGGGGGGTGCAGGCTGTGTGAGGAGTGGGGGGTGCAGGCTGTGTGATTAGTGGGGGGAGCAGGCTGTGTGATTAGTGGGGGGGAGCAGGCTGTGTGATTAGTGGGGGGGTGCAGGCTGTGTGAGGAGTGGGGGGGTGCAGGCTGTGTGATAGTGGGGGGTGCAGGCTGTGTGAGGAGTGGGGGGTGCAGGCTGTGTGATTAGTGGGGGGAGCAGGCTGTGTGATTAGTGGGGGGGAGCAGGCTGTGTGATTAGTGGGGGGAGCAGGCTGTGTGAGGAGTGGGGGGTGCAGGCTGTGTGAGGATTGGGGGGTGCAGGCTGTGTGATTAGTGGGGGGGTGCAGGCTGTGTGAGGAGTGGGGGGTGCAGGCTTTGTGAGGAGTGGGGGATGCAGGCTGTGTGAGGAGTGGGGGGTGCAGGCTGTGTGAGGATGTGGGGGGTGCAGGCTGTGTGATTAGTGGGGGGTGCAGGCTGTGTGAGGAGTGGGGGGTGCAGGCCTGTGTGATTAGTGGGGGGGAGCAGGCTGTGTGATTAGTGGGGGGAGCAGGCTGTGTGATTAGTGGGGGGGAGCAGGCTGTGTGATTAGTGGGGGGAGCAGGCTGTGTGAGGAGTGGGGGGTGCAGGCTGTGTGATTAGTGGGGGTGCAGTGCTGTGTGAGGAGTGGGGGGTGCAGGCTGTGTGATTAGTGGGGGGTGCAGGCTGTGTGAGGAGTGGGGGGGAGCAGGCTGTGTGATTAGTGGGGGGTGCAGGCTGTGTGATTAGTGGGGGGGAGCAGGCTGTGTGAGGAGTGGGGGGTGCAGGCTGTGTGATTAGTGGGGGGTGCAGGCTGTGTGATTAGTGGGGGGTGCAGGCTGTGTGAGGAGTGGGGGGGTGCAGGCTGTGTGATTAGTGGGGGGTGCAGGCTGTGTGATTAGTGGGGGTGCAGGCTGTGTGATTAGTGGGGGGTGCAGGCTGTGTGATTAGTGGGGGGGAGCAGGCTGTGTGATTAGTGGGGGGTGCAGGCTGTGTGATTAGTGGGGGGTGCAGGCTGTGTGAGGAGTGGGGGGGGTGCAGGCTGTGTGATTAGTGGGGGTGCAGGCTGTGTGATTAGTGGGGGGTGCAGGCTGTGTGATTAGTGGGGGGTGCAGGCTGTGTGATTAGTGGGGGTGAGCAGGCTGTGTGATTAGTGGGGGGAGCAGGCTGTGTGAGGAGTGGGGGGTGCAGGCTGTGTGATTAGTGGGGGTGCAGGCTGCGTGATTAGTGGGGGGGGTGCAGGCTGTGCAAGGAGTGGGGGGAGCAGGCTGTGTGATTAGTGGGGGAGCAGGCTGTGTGAGGAGTGGGGGGTGCAGGCTGTGTGATTAGTGGGGGTGCAGGCTGCGTGATTAGTGGGGGGGTGCAGGCTGTGCAAGGAGTGGGGGGAGCAGGCTGTGTGATTAGTGGGGGGGAGCAGGCTGTGTGAGGAGTGGGGGGGTGCAGGCTGTGTGATTAGTGGGGGTGCAGGCTGTGTGAGGAGTGGGGGGTGCAGGCTGTGTGATTAGTGGGGGTGCAGGCTGTGTGAGGAGTGGGGGTGCAGGCTGTGTGATTAGTGGGGGGGTGCAGGCTGTGTGATTAGTGGGGGGTGCAGGCTGTGTGATTAGTGGGGGGGAGCAGGCTGTGTGATTAGTGGGGGGAGCAGCTGTGTGAGGAGTGGGGGGTGCAGGCTGTGTGAGGAGTGGGGGGTGCAGGCTGTGTGATTAGTGGGGGGTGCAGGCTGCATGAGGAGTGGGGGGTGCAGGCTGTGTGATTAGTGGGGGGGAGCAGGCTGTGTGATTAGTGGGGGGGTCCGGGCTGTGTGATTAGTGGGGGGTGCAGGCTGTGTGAGGAGTGGGGGGTGCAGGCTCTGTGATTAGTGGGGGGTGCAGGCTGTGTGAGGAGTGGGGGGTGCAGGCTGTGTGAGGAGTGGGGGATGCAGGCTGTGTGATTAGTGGGGGTGCAGGCTGTGTGAGGAGTGGGGTGTGCAGGCTGTGTGATTAGTGGGGGGGTGCAGGCTGTGTGATTAGTGGGGGGTGCAGGCTGTGTGATTAGTGGGGGGGAGAAGGCTGTGTGATTAGTGGGGTGTGCAGGCTGTGTGATTAGTGGGGGGGAGCAGGCTGTGTGATTAGTGGGGGGAGCAGGCTGTGTGATTAGTGGAGGGGGTGCAGGGCTGTGCAAGGAGTGGGGGGGTGCAGGCTTCTTTAACTGACAGCTCCAGTTTTATAGAGGAGGGTGTAGATAGATGGAATAGAAGCAGGCGGCTGAATGATGAGCCGTGTCGTGGTGCGCCGACGCCTGGGCTAGGTGTGAACAGTCGCTCTTTGCTGACTAATTCACTTTACGTCTGAATTTTCTTTGTGCAGAGTCTGGCATTGACCCGGCAGAATGGGGGCGCCGCGCTGGAGGACCGGTACTACAACAACCACTCCTTCCAGGTAAGTAACTGCCCGGGTGCTGGGCTCAAAGGTGGGTGTAAATGACCACAATGTAATGTGCCTTTGAGGTGCAGCGCCCCCTGCAGCCCGGCTGATTATAGAAGATTCACAATATACAAACTGCCTCTTCACACAGGACGAGGACTTGAACTCTAGCGCACCAACTGGAAGCAGCAATCCTAAGTCAATATCGACCCTTTAACAGCCCTTGTCATGTGACTTAGGATAGAAACTAAACCAGAATCTCAGTTTGCAGACATGGTGTTTCGGGACGTTGCCGCTCATCAGTGCAAAGTATGAGATCCGATTTGTCTGTATGAGAGGCTTATAACTGGGATTTAAGGGGCACTGTTTCTCCTTGTTGAGTGTGACATGCCAGTGTAAGGAGGCTTATGCTCATATGCCAGGCATGTCACTCTCCACAGGCAGAAACGTTGCCCCTTAGATCCTAGATGGATACACAATGTCGTTTATATGGCACGGTACCGCAGCCACACAACCTAAAATCATCCCCGGCCTGTGGAAATCCCATTTTGCACAGACTCTGTTGGCTCTTCCCTTGATGATTGGACAGAGCGTTGTTGCAGCTGCTCGTAGCCTCACATTGCTCTCTGTCTCTACATATCTCTGTGATAAGTGAGGAAACAGCTGAAAACGCTGACATCCTGCTACAGATTGGGGGGGAGCAGGCTGTGCAGGGAGGAAAAGGAAGAAGGCTGCGCAAGGTGGGGGGGAGTAGGCTGCGCAGGGAGGAGAGGGGAGTAGGCTGCGCACGGAGAAGAGGGAATAAGTCTGCCCGCGAGGAGAGGGGATAAGTCTGCCCACGAGGAGAGGGGGATAAGTCTGCCCGCGAGGAGAGGGGGATAAGTCTGCCTGCGAGGAGAGGGAATAAGTCTGCCCGCGAGGAGAGGGGATAAGTCTGCCCGCGAGGAGAAGGGGATAAGTCTGCCCGCGAGGAGAGGGGGATAAGTCTGCCCGCGAGGAGAGGGGGATAAGTCTGCCCGCGAGGAGAGGGGGATAAGTCTGCCAGCGAGGAGAGGGGATAAGTCTGCCAGCGAGGAGAGGGGGATAAGTCTGCCCGCGAGGAGAGGGGGACAAGTCTGCCAGCGAGGAGAGGGGGACAAGTCTGCCAGCGAGGAGAGGGGGATAAGTCTGCCAGCGAGGAGAGGGGATAAGTCTGCAAGCGAGCAGAGGGGGATAAGTCTGCCAGCGAGGAGAGGGGGACAAGTCTGCCAGCGAGGAGAGGGGGACAAGTCTGCCAGCGAGGAGAGGGGGATAAGTCTGCCAGCGAGGAGGAGGGGGATAAAGTCTGCCAGCGAGGAGAGGGGATAAGTCTGCCAGCGAGCAGAGGGGGATAAGTCTGCCAGCGAGGAGAGGGGGATAAGTCTGCCAGCGAGGAGAGGGGATAAGTCTGCCAGCGAGGAGAGGGGGATAAGTCTGCCAGCGAGGAGAGGGGGATAAGTCTGCCCGCGAGGAGAGGGGATAAGTCTGCCCGCGAGGAGAGGGGATAAGTCTGCGCACGGAGGAGAGGGAAGAAGTCTGCGCACAGAGGAGAGGAAGAAGTCTGCGCACGGAGGAGAGGGAAGAAGTCTGCGCACGGAGGAGAGGGAAGAAGTCTGCGCACGGAGGAGAGGGAAGAAGTCTGCGCACGGGGGAGGGAAGAAGTCTGCACACGGAGGAGAGGGAAGAAGTCTGCGCACGGAGGAGAGGAAGAAGTCTGCGCACGGAGGAGAGGGAAAAAGTCTGCGCACAGAGGAGAGGGAAGAAGTCTGCGCACGGAGGAGAGGGAAAAGTCTGCGCACAGAGGAGAGGGAAGAAGTCTGCGCACAGAGGAGAGGGAAGAAGTCTGCGCACGGAGGAGAGGGAGAAGTCTGCGCACGGAGGAGAGGGAAGAAGTCTGCGCACGGAGGAGAGGGAAGAAGTCTGCGCACGGGGGAGAGGGAAGAAGTCTGCACACGGAGGAGAGGGAAGAAGTCTGCGCACGGAGGAGAGGGAAGAAGTCTGCGCACGGAGGAGAGGGAAAAAGTCTGCGCACAGAGGAGAGGGAAGAAGTCTGCGCACGGAGGAGAGGGAAAAAGTCTGCGCACAGAGGAGAGGGAAGAAGTCTGCGCACAGAGGAGAGGGAAGAAGTCTGCGCACGGAGGAGAGGGAAGAAGTCTGCGAACAGAGGAGAGGGAAGAAGTCTGCACACGGAGGAGAGGGAAGAAGTCTGCACACGGAGGAGAGGGAAGAAGTCTGCGCACGGAGGAGAGGGAAGAAGTCTGCGCACGGGAGGAGAGGGAAGAAGTCTGCGCACGGAGGAGAGGGAAGAAGTCTGCAACACGGAGGAGAGGGAAGAAGTCTGCGCACGGAGGAGAGGGAAGAAGTCTGCACACGGAGGAGAGGGAAGAAGTCTGCCCGCGAGGAGAGGGGATAAGTCTGCCCGCGAGGAGAGGGGGACAAGTCTGCCAGCGAGGAGAGGGGGACAAGTCTGCCAGCGAGGAGAGGGGGGGGGATAAGTCGGGCCGAGCGAGGGAGAGGGGGATAGGGCTGCCGAGCGGGGGGGGGGGGGGAGAGGGGGGGTCTGCCGAGCGAGGGGGAGGTGCAGGGAGGGGGGACAAGTCTGCCAGCGAGGAGAGGGGGACAAGTCTGCCAGCGAGGAGAGGGGGATAAGTCTGCCAGCGAGGAGAGGGGGATAAGTCTGCCAGCGAGGAGAGGGGATAAGTCTGCCAGCGAGCAGAGGGGGGATAAGTCTGCCAGCGAGGAGAGGGGGATAAGTCTGCCAGCGAGGAGAGGGGATAAGTCTGCCAGCGAGGAGAGGGGGATAAGTCTGCAGCGAGGAGAGGGGATAAGTCTGCCCGCGAGGAGAGGGGATAAGTCTGCCCGCGAGGAGAGGGGATAAGTCTGCGCACAGAGGAGAGGGAAGAAGTCTGCGCACAGAGGAGAGGGAAGAAGTCTGCGCACGGAGGAGAGGGGAAGAAGTCTGCGCACGGAGGAGAGGGAAGAAGTCTGCGCACGGAGGAGAGGGAAGAAGTCTGCGCACGGAGGAGAGGGAAGAAGTCTGCGCACGGAGGAGAGGGAAGAAGTCTGCGCACGGAGGAGAGGGAAGAAGTCTGCGCACGGAGGAGAGGGAAAAAGTCTGCGCACAGAGGAGAGGGAAGAAGTCTGCGCACGGAGGAGAGGGAAAAAGTCTGCGCACAGAGGAGAGGGAAGAAGTCTGCGCACAGAGGAGAGGGAAGAAAGTCTGCGCACGGAGGAGAGGGAAGAAGTCTGCGAACAGAGGAGAGGGAAGAAGTCTGCACACGGAGGAGAGGGAAGAAGTCTGCACACGGAGGAGAGGGAAGAAGTCTGCGCACGGAGGAGAGGGAAGAAGTCTGCGCACAGAGGAGAGGGAAAGAAGTCTGCGCACGGAGGAGAGGGAAAAAGTCTGCGCACGGAGGAGAGGGAAGAAGTCTGTGCACGGAGGAGAGGGAAGAAGTCTGCACACGGAGGAGAGGGAAGAAGTCTGCACACGGAGGAGAGGGAAGAAGTCTGCGCACGGAGGAGAGGGAAGAAGTCTGCACACGGAGGAGAGGGAAGAAGTCTGCGCACGGAGGAGAGGGAAAAAGTCTGCGCACAGAGGAGAGGGAAGAAGTCTGCGCAAGGAAGAGAGCAGGCTGCGCAAAGAGGGGGAGAGAACAGGCTGTGTGAGTAGAGGGGGTAAAAGGCTATGCGAAGAGAGGGAAGCAGAGTGTGTGATGGGGAGAGCCCGTTTGAAGAAGGGGAATGCAATCTTCGTTATGGGGGGACAGGTTTTTGTGATCTTGGGGAGCAGGCAGTATTTTAGGGCATTTGGAAGTGAAGGGGTTACTGCCCTCTGTTGGGCAGAATATAGATTTGCAGCAGATAATTGGTTATATAATGAGAGCCACATGTCGCGGCGCTGGTGAAATAGACGTCCCTGTGATCAGAGTCTCCTCCTGATCCTGAGATCTGCCGATTCCCTCCTGCGTTCCCCACACAAGCAGAGCTGTGACATATGTCAGTGATCGCGCCCCCTCCCCGCTCCCAGCACAGCAGGAAGACAGTCCGCACCGACACTGCGAAAATCAGCCAAAGAAATCACTACAATTAGAAAATAGTCTATTAACCCTGTGCGTGGCAGACAAGAATCCATAGCAATTCACAAGCAAGTGGGGTCTGCTACATGATGAGCGGCCTGTATACGGCTGTGTCCTGTATACTGTGTGGTAGATGATACATGATGAGCGGCCTGTATACGGCTGTGTCCTGTATACTGTGTGGTAGAGGATACGTGATGACCGTCCTGTATACGGCTGTGTCCTGTATACTGTGTGGTAGATGATACATGATGATCGGCCTGTATACGGCTGTGTCCTGTATACTGTGTGGTAGATGATACATGATGGCCGGTCTGTATACGGCTGTGTCCTGTATACTGTGTGGTAGATGATACATGATGACCAGTCTGTATACGGCTGTGTCCTGTATACTGTGTGGTAGATGATACATGATGAGCGGCCTGTATACGGCTGTGTCCTGTATACTGTGTGGTAGGTGATACATGATGAGCGGTCTGTATACGGCTGTGTCCTGTATACTGTGTGGTAGATGATACATGATGGCCGGTCTGTATACGGCTGTGTCCTGTATACTGTGTGGTAGATGATACATGATGATCGGCCTGTATACGGCTGTGTCCTGTATACTGTGTGGTAGATGATACATGATGAGCGGTCTGTATACGGCTGTGTCCTGTATACTGTGTGGTAGATGATACATGATGAGCGGCCTGTATACGGCTGTGTCCTGTATACTGTGTGGTAGATGATACATGATGATCGGCCTGTATACGGCTGTGTCCTGTATACTGTGTGGTAGATGATACATGATGAGCGGCCTGTATACGGCTGTGTCCTGTATACTGTGTGGTAGATGATACATGATGTGCGGTCTGTATACGGCTGTGTCCTGTATACTGTGTGGTAGATGATACATGATGGCCGGTCTGTATACGGCTGTGTCCTGTATACTGTGTGGTAGATGATACATGATGAGCGGTCTGTATACGGCTGTGTCCTGTATACTGTGTGGTAGATGATACATGTTGAGCGGTCTGTATACGGCTGTGTCCTGTATACTGTGTGGTAGATGATACATGATGAGCGGTCTGTATACGGCTGTGTCCTGTATACTGTGTGGTAGATGATACATGATGAGCGGCCTGTATACGGCTGTGTCCTGTATACTGTGTGGTAGATGATACATGATGAGCGGCCTGTATACGGCTGTGTCCTGTATACTGTGTGGTAGATGATACATGATGATCGGCCTGTATACGGCTGTGTCCTGTATACTGTGTGGTAGATGATACATGATGAGCGGCCTGTATACGGCTGTGTCCTGTATACTGTGTGGTAGATGATACATGATGTGCGGTCTGTATACGGCTGTGTCCTGTATACTGTGTGGTAGATGATACATGATGGCCGGTCTGTATACGGCTGTGTCCTGTATACTGTGTGGTAGATGATACATGATGAGCGGTCTGTATACGGCTGTGTCCTGTATACTGTGTGGTAGATGATACATGTTGAGCGGTCTGTATACGGCTGTGTCCTGTATACTGTGTGGTAGATGATACATGATGAGCGGTCTGTATACGGCTGTGTCCTGTATACTGTGTGGTAGATGATACATGATGAGCGGCCTGTATACGGCTGTGTCCTGTATACTGTGTGGTAGATGATACATGATGAGCGGCCTGTATACGGCTGTGTCCTGTATACTGTGTGGTAGATGATACATGATGATCGGCCTGTATACGGCTGTGTCCTGTATACTGTGTGGTAGATGATACATGATGAGCGGTCTGTATACGGCTGTGTCCTGTATACTGTGTGGTAGATGATACATGATGAGCGGCCTGTATACGGCTGTGTCCTGTATACTGTGTGGTAGATGATACATGATGAGCGGTCTGTATACGGCTGTGTCCTGTATACTGTGTGGTAGATGATACATGATGAGCGGCCTGTATACGGCTGTGTCCTGTATACTGTGTGGTAGATGATACATGATGATCGGCCTGTATACGGCTGTGTCCTGTATACTGTGTGGTAGATGATACATGATGAGCGGCCTGTATACGGCTGTGTCCTGTATACTGTGTGGTAGATGATACATGATGTGCGGTCTGTATACGGCTGTGTCCTGTATACTGTGTGGTAGATGATACATGATGGCCGGTCTGTATACGGCTGTGTCCTGTATACTGTGTGGTAGATGATACATGATGAGCGGTCTGTATACGGCTGTGTCCTGTATACTGTGTGGTAGATGATACATGTTGAGCGGTCTGTATACGGCTGTGTCCTGTATACTGTGTGGTAGATGATACATGATGAGCGGTCTGTATACGGCTGTGTCCTGTATACTGTGTGGTAGATGATACATGATGAGCGGCCTGTATACGGCTGTGTCCTGTATACTGTGTGGTAGATGATACATGATGAGCGGCCTGTATACGGCTGTGTCCTGTATACTGTGTGGTAGATGATACATGATGAGCGGCCTGTATACGGCTGTGTCCTGTATACTGTGTGGTAGATGATACATGATGTGCGGTCTGTATACGGCTGTGTCCTGTATACTGTGTGGTAGATGATACATGATGGCCGGTCTGTATACGGCTGTGTCCTGTATACTGTGTGGTAGATGATACATGATGAGCGGTCTGTATACGGCTGTGTCCTGTATACTGTGTGGTAGATGATACATGTTGAGCGGTCTGTATACGGCTGTGTCCTGTATACTGTGTGGTAGATGATACATGATGAGCGGTCTGTATACGGCTGTGTCCTGTATACTGTGTGGTAGATGATACATGATGAGCGGCCTGTATACGGCTGTGTCCTGTATACTGTGTGGTAGATGATACATGATGAGCGGCCTGTATACGGCTGTGTCCTGTATACTGTGTGGTAGATGATACATGATGATCGGCCTGTATACGGCTGTGTCCTGTATACTGTGTGGTAGATGATACATGATGAGCGGTCTGTATACGGCTGTGTCCTGTATACTGTGTGGTAGATGATACATGATGAGCGGCCTGTATACGGCTGTGTCCTGTATACTGTGTGGTAGATGATACATGATGAGCGGTCTGTATACGGCTGTGTCCTGTATACTGTGTGGTAGATGATACATGATGAGCGGCCTGTATACGGCTGTGTCCTGTATACTGTGTGGTAGATGATACATGATGATCGGCCTGTATACGGCTGTGTCCTGTATACTGTGTGGTAGATGATACATGATGAGCGGCCTGTATACGGCTGTGTCCTGTATACTGTGTGGTAGATGATACATGATGTGCGGTCTGTATACGGCTGTGTCCTGTATACTGTGTGGTAGATGATACATGATGGCCGGTCTGTATACGGCTGTGTCCTGTATACTGTGTGGTAGATGATACATGATGAGCGGTCTGTATACGGCTGTGTCCTGTATACTGTGTGGTAGATGATACATGTTGAGCGGTCTGTATACGGCTGTGTCCTGTATACTGTGTGGTAGATGATACATGATGAGCGGTCTGTATACGGCTGTGTCCTGTATACTGTGTGGTAGATGATACATGATGAGCGGCCTGTATACGGCTGTGTCCTGTATACTGTGTGGTAGATGATACATGATGAGCGGCCTGTATACGGCTGTGTCCTGTATACTGTGTGGTAGATGATACATGATGATCGGCCTGTATACGGCTGTGTCCTGTATACTGTGTGGTAGATGATACATGATGAGCGGCCTGTATACGGCTGTGTCCTGTATACTGTGTGGTAGATGATACATGATGTGCGGTCTGTATACGGCTGTGTCCTGTATACTGTGTGGTAGATGATACATGATGGCCGGTCTGTATACGGCTGTGTCCTGTATACTGTGTGGTAGATGATACATGATGAGCGGTCTGTATACGGCTGTGTCCTGTATACTGTGTGGTAGATGATACATGTTGAGCGGTCTGTATACGGCTGTGTCCTGTATACTGTGTGGTAGATGATACATGATGAGCGGTCTGTATACGGCTGTGTCCTGTATACTGTGTGGTAGATGATACATGATGAGCGGCCTGTATACGGCTGTGTCCTGTATACTGTGTGGTAGATGATACATGATGAGCGGCCTGTATACGGCTGTGTCCTGTATACTGTGTGGTAGATGATACATGATGATCGGCCTGTATACGGCTGTGTCCTGTATACTGTGTGGTAGATGATACATGATGAGCGGTCTGTATACGGCTGTGTCCTGTATACTGTGTGGTAGATGATACATGATGAGCGGCCTGTATACGGCTGTGTCCTGTATACTGTGTGGTAGATGATACATGATGATCGGCCTGTATACGGCTGTGTCCTGTATACTGTGTGGTAGATGATACATGATGGCCGGTCTGTATACGGCTGTGTCCTGTATACTGTGTGGTAGATGATACATGATGGCCGGTCTGTATACGGCTGTGTCCTGTATACTGTGTGGTAGATGATACATGATGATCGGCCTGTATACGGCTGTGTCCTGTATACTGTGTGGTAGATGATACATGATGAGCGGTTCTGTATACGGCTGTGTCCTGTATACTGTGTGGTAGGTGATACATGATGAGCGTCCTGTATACGGCTGTGTCCTGTATACTGTGTGGTAGATGATACATGATGGCCGGTCTGTATACGGCTGTGTCCTGTATACTGTGTGGTAGATGATACATGTTGACCGGTCTGTATACGGCTGTGTCCTGTATACTGTGTGGTAGATGATACATGTTGAGCGGTCTGTATACGGCTGTGTCCTGTATACTGTGTGGTAGGTGATACATGATGAGCGGTCTGTATACGGCTGTGTCCTGTATACTGTGTGGTAGATGATACATGATGGCCGGTCTGTATACGGCTGTGTCCTGTATACTGTGTGGTAGATGATACATGATGAGCGGCCTGTATACGGCTGTGTCCTGTATACTGTGTGGTAGATGATACATGATGAGCGGTCTGTATACGGCTGTGTCCTGTATACTGTGTGGTAGATGATACATGATGGCCGGTCTGTATACGGCTGTGTCCTGTATACTGTGTGGTAGATGATACATGATGAGCGGTCTGTATACGGCTGTGTCCTGTATACTGTGTGGTAGATGATACATGATGATCGGCCTGTATACGGCTGTGTCCTGTATACTGTGTGGTAGATGATACATGATGGCCGGTCTGTATACGGCTGTGTCCTGTATACTGTGTGGTAGATGATACATGATGACCGGCCTGTATACGGCTGTGTCCTGTATACTGTGTGGTAGGTGATACATGATGAGCGGTCTGTATACGGCTGTGTCCTGTATACTGTGTGGTAGGTGATACATGATGAGCGGTCTGTATACGGCTGTGTCCTGTATACTGTGTGGTAGATGATACATGATGAGCGGCCTGTATACGGCTGTGTCCTGTATACTGTGTGGTAGATGATACATGATGGCCGGTCTGTATACGGCTGTGTCCTGTATACTGTGTGGTAGATGATACATGATGATCGGCCTGTATACGGCTGTGTCCTGTATACTGTGTGGTAGGTGATACATGATGATCGGCCTGTATACGGCTGTGTCCTGTATACTGTGTGGTAGATGATACATGATGGCCGGTCTGTATACGGCTGTCTCCTGTATACTGTGTGGTAGATGATACATGATGGCCGGTCTGTATACGGCTGTGTCCTGTATACTGTGTGGTAGATGATACATGATGAGCGGTCTGTATACGGCTGTGTCCTGTATACTGTGTGGTAGATGATACATGATGAGCGGCCTGTATACGGCTGTGTCCTGTATACTGTGTGGTAGATGATACATGATGAGCGGCCTGTATACGGCTGTGTCCTGTATACTGTGTGGTAGATGATACATGATGAGCGGCCTGTATACGGCTGTCTCCTGTATACTGTGTGGTAGATGATACATGATGGCCGGTCTGTATACGGCTGTGTCCTGTATACTGTGTGGTAGATGATACATGATGATCGGCCTGTATACGGCTGTGTCCTGTATACTGTGTGGTAGATGATACATGTTGACCGGTCTGTATACGGCTGTGTCCTGTATACTGTGTGGTAGATGATACATGTTGAGCGGTCTGTATACGGCTGTGTCCTGTATACTGTGTGGTAGGTGATACATGATGAGCGGTCTGTATACGGCTGTGTCCTGTATACTGTGTGGTAGATGATACATGATGGCCGGTCTGTATACGGCTGTGTCCTGTATACTGTGTGGTAGATGATACATGATGATCGGCCTGTATACGGCTGTGTCCTGTATACTGTGTGGTAGATGATACATGATGCCCGGCCTGTATACGGCTGTGTCCTGTATACTGTGTGGTAGATGATACATGATGACCAGTCTGTATACGGCTGTGTCCTGTATACTGTGTGGTAGATGATACATGATGAGCGGTCTGTATACGGCTGTGTCCTGTATACTGTGTGGTAGATGATACATGATGAGCGGCCTGTATACGGCTGTGTCCTGTATACTGTGTGGTAGATGATACATGATGAGCGGTCTGTATACGGCTGTGTCCTGTATACTGTGTGGTAGATGATACATGATGATCGGCCTGTATACGGCTGTGTCCTGTATACTGTGTGGTAGATGATACATGATGAGCGGCCTGTATACGGCTGTGTCCTGTATACTGTGTGGTAGATGATACATGATGGCCGGTCTGTATACGGCTGTGTCCTGTATACTGTGTGGTAGATGATACATTATGTGCGGCCTGTATACGGCTGTGTCCTGTATACTGTGTGGTAGATGATACATGATGAGCGGTCTGTATACGGCTGTGTCCTGTATACTGTGTGGTAGATGATACATGATGAGCGGCCTGTATACGGCTGTGTCCTGTATACTGTGTGGTAGATGATACATGATGGCCGGTCTGTATACGGCTGTGTCCTGTATACTGTGTGGTAGATGATACATGATGAGCGGCCTGTATACGGCTGTGTCCTGTATACTGTGTGGTAGATGATACATGATGAGCGGCCTGTATACGGCTGTGTCCTGTATACTGTGTGGTAGATGATACATGATGACCGGCCTGTATATGGCTGTGTCCTGTATACTGTGTGGTAGATGATACATGATGATCGGCCTGTATACGGCTGTGTCCTGTATACTGTGTGGTAGATGATACATGATGATCGGCCTGTATATGGCTGTGTCCTGTATACTGTGTGGTAGATGATACATGATGATCGGCCTGTATACGGCTGTGTCCTGTATACTGTGTGGTAGATGATACATGATGATCGGCCTGTATATGGCTGTGTCCTGTATACTGTGTGGTAGGTGATACATGATGAGCGGCCTGTATACGGCTGTGTCCTGTATACTGTGTGGTAGATGATACATGATGAGCGGTCTGTATACGGCTGTGTCCTGTATACTGTGTGGTAGGTGATACATGATGATCGGCCTGTATACGGCTGTGTCCTGTATACTGTGTGGTAGATGATACATGATGATCGGCCTGTATACGGCTGTGTCCTGTATACTGTGTGGTAGATGATACATGATGAGCGGTCTGTATACGGCTGTGTCCTGTATACTGTGTGGTAGGTGATACATGATGATCGGCCTGTATACGGCTGTGTCCTGTATACTGTGTGGTAGATGATACATGATGATCGGCCTGTATACGGCTGTGTCCTGTATACTGTGTGGTAGGTGATACATGATGGCCGGTCTGTATACGGCTGTGTCCTGTATACTGTGTGGTAGATGATACATGATGAGCGGTCTGTATACGGCTGTGTCCTGTATACTGTGTGGTAGATGATACATGATGAGCGGCCTGTATACGGCTGTGTCCTGTATACTGTGTGGTAGATGATACATGATGGCCGGTCTGTATATGGCTGTGTCCTGTATACTGTGTGGTAGATGATACATGATGAGCGGCCTGTATACGGCTGTGTCCTGTATACTGTGTGGTAGATGATACATGATGGCCGGCCTGTATACGGCTGTGTCCTGTATACTGTGTGGTAGATGATACATGATGGCCGACCTGTATACGGCTGTGTCCTGTATACTGTGTGGTAGATGATACATGATGAGCGGCCTGTATACAGCTGTGTCCTGTATACTGTGTGGTAGATGATACATGATGAGCGGTCTGTATACGGCTGTGTCCTGTATACTGTGTGGTAGATGATACATGATGAGCGGCCTGTATACGGCTGTGTCCTGTATACTGTGTGGTAGATGATACATGATGACCAGTCTGTATACGGCTGTGTCCTGTATACTGTGTGGTAGATGATACATGATGAGCGGCCTGTATACGGCTGTGTCCTGTATACTGTGTGGTAGATGATACATGATGGCCGGTCTGTATACGGCTGTGTCCTGTATACTGTGTGGTAGATGATACATGATGACCAGTCTGTATACGGCTGTGTCCTGTATACTGTGTGGTAGATGATACATGATGAGCGGTCTGTATACGGCTGTGTCCTGTATACTGTGTGGTAGATGATACATGATGGCCGGTCTGTATATGGCTGTGTCCTGTATACTGTGTGGTAGATGATACATGATGACCAGTCTGTATACGGCTGTGTCCTGTATACTGTGTGGTAGATGATACATGATGGCCGGTCTGTATACGGCTGTGTCCTGTATACTGTGTGGTAGATGATACATGATGAGCGGTCTGTATACGGCTGTGTCCTGTATTCTGTGTGGTAGATGATACATGATGAGCGGCCTGTATACGGCTGTGTGCTGTATACTGTGTGGTAGATGATACATGATGACCGGCCTGTATACGGCTGTGTGCTGTATACTGTGTGGTAGATGATACATGATGGCCGGCCTGTATACGGCTGTGTCCTGTATACTGTGTGGTAGATGATACATGATGAGCGGCCTGTATACGGCTGTGTCCTGTATACTGTGTGGTAGATGATACATGATGAGCGGCCTGTATACGGCTGTGTCCTGTATACTGTGTGGTAGATGATACATGATGAGCGGCCTGTATACGGCTGTGTCCTGTATACTGTGTGGTAGGTGATACATGATGAGCGGTCTGTATACGGCTGTGTCCTGTATACTGTGTGGTAGGTGATACATGATGATCGGCCTGTATACGGCTGTGTCCTGTATACTGTGTGGTAGGTGATACATGATGATCGGCCTGTATACGGCTGTGTCCTGTATACTGTGTGGTAGATGATACATGATGAGCGGTCTGTATACGGCTGTGTCCTGTATACTGTGTGGTAGATGATACATGATGAGCGGCCTGTATACGGCTGTGTCCTGTATACTGTGTGGTAGATGATACATGATGAGCGGTCTGTATACGGCTGTGTCCTGTATACTGTGTGGTAGGTGATACATGATGATCGGCCTGTATACGGCTGTGTCCTGTATACTGTGTGGTAGGTGATACATGATGATCGGCCTGTATACGGCTGTGTCCTGTATACTGTGTGGTAGATGATACATGATGAGCGGCCTGTATACGGCTGTGTCCTGTATACTGTGTGGTAGATGATACATGATGAGCGGCCTGTATACGGCTGTGTCCTGTATACTGTGTGGTAGGTGATACATGATGATCGGCCTGTATACGGCTGTGTCCTGTATACTGTGTGGTAGATGATACATGATGAGCGGCCTGTATACGGCTGTGTCCTGTATACTGTGTGGTAGATGATACATGATGGCCGGTCTGTATACGGCTGTGTCCTGTATACTGTGTGGTAGATGATACATGATGAGCGGTCTGTATACGGCTGTGTCCTGTATACTGTGTGGTAGATGATACATGATGGCCGGTCTGTATACGGCTGTGTCCTGTATACTGTGTGGTAGATGATACATGATGAGCGGTCTGTATACGGCTGTGTCCTGTATTCTGTGTGGTAGATGATACATGATGAGCGGCCTGTATACGGCTGTGTGCTGTATACTGTGTGGTAGATGATACATGATGACCGGCCTGTATACGGCTGTGTGCTGTATACTGTGTGGTAGATGATACATGATGGCCGGCCTGTATACGGCTGTGTCCTGTATACTGTGTGGTAGATGATACATGATGAGCGGCCTGTATACGGCTGTGTCCTGTATACTGTGTGGTAGATGATACATGATGAGCGGCCTGTATACGGCTGTGTCCTGTATACTGTGTGGTAGATGATACATGATGAGCGGTCTGTATACGGCTGTGTCCTGTATACTGTGTGGTAGGTGATACATGATGAGCGGTCTGTATACGGCTGTGTCCTGTATACTGTGTGGTAGGTGATACATGATGGCCGGTCTGTATATGGCTGTGTCCTGTATACTGTGTGGTAGGTGATACATGATGAGCGGCCTGTATACGGCTGTGTCCTGTATACTGTGTGGTAGGTGATACATGATGAGCGGCCTGTATACGGCTGTGTCCTGTATACTGTGTGGTAGGTGATACATGATGATCGGCCTGTATACGGCTGTGTCCTGTATACTGTGTGGTAGATGATACATGATGAGCGGTCTGTATACGGCTGTGTCCTGTATACTGTGTGGTAGATGATACATGATGAGCGGCCTGTATACGGCTGTGTCCTGTATACTGTGTGGTAGATGATACATGATGAGCGGCCTGTATACGGCTGTGTCCTGTATACTGTGTGGTAGATGATACATGATGGCCGGTCTGTATACGGCTGTGTCCTGTATACTGTGTGGTAGATGATACATGATGAGCGGTCTGTATACGGCTGTGTCCTGTATTCTGTGTGGTAGATGATACATGATGAGCGGCCTGTATACGGCTGTGTGCTGTATACTGTGTGGTAGATGATACATGATGACCGGCCTGTATACGGCTGTGTGCTGTATACTGTGTGGTAGATGATACATGATGGCCGGCCTGTATACGGCTGTGTCCTGTATACTGTGTGGTAGATGATACATGATGAGCGGCCTGTATACGGCTGTGTCCTGTATACTGTGTGGTAGATGATACATGATGAGCGGCCTGTATACGGCTGTGTCCTGTATACTGTGTGGTAGGTGATACATGATGAGCGGTCTGTATACGGCTGTGTCCTGTATACTGTGTGGTAGGTGATACATGATGGCCGGTCTGTATATGGCTGTGTCCTGTATACTGTGTGGTAGGTGATACATGATGATCGGCCTGTATACGGCTGTGTCCTGTATACTGTGTGGTAGGTGATACATGATGATCGGCCTGTATACGGCTGTGTCCTGTATACTGTGTGGTAGATGATACATGATGAGCGGTCTGTATACGGCTGTGTCCTGTATACTGTGTGGTAGATGATACATGATGAGCGGCCTGTATACGGCTGTGTCCTGTATACTGTGTGGTAGATGATACATGATGAGCGGCCTGTATACGGCTGTGTCCTGTATACTGTGTGGTAGATGATACATGATGAGCGGTCTGTATACGGCTGTGTCCTGTATACTGTGTGGTAGGTGATACATGATGATCGGCCTGTATACGGCTGTGTCCTGTATACTGTGTGGTAGGTGATACATGATGATCGGCCTGTATACGGCTGTGTCCTGTATACTGTGTGGTAGATGATACATGATGAGCGGCCTGTATACGGCTGTGTCCTGTATACTGTGTGGTAGATGATACATGATGAGCGGCCTGTATACGGCTGTGTCCTGTATACTGTGTGGTAGGTGATACATGATGATCGGCCTGTATACGGCTGTGTCCTGTATACTGTGTGGTAGATGATACATGATGATCGGCCTGTATACGGCTGTGTCCTGTATACTGTGTGGTAGATGATACATGATGAGCGGTCTGTATACGGCTGTGTCCTGTATACTGTGTGGTAGATGATACATGATGAGCGGCCTGTATACGGCTGTGTCCTGTATACTGTGTGGTAGATGATACATGATGAGCGGCCTGTATACGGCTGTGTCCTGTATACTGTGTGGTAGATGATACATGATGAGCGGCCTGTATACGGCTGTGTCCTGTATATTGTGTGGTAGATGATACATGATGAGCGGCCTGTATACGGCTGTGTCCTGTATACTGTGTGGTAGATGATACATGATGGCCGGTCTGTATACGGCTGTGTCCTGTATACTGTGTGGTAGATGATACATGATGGCCGGTCTGTATACGGCTGTGTCCTGTATACTGTGTGGTAGATGATACATGATGAGCGGTCTGTATACGGCTGTGTCCTGTATACTGTGTGGTAGATGATACATGATGAGCGGCCTGTATACGGCTGTGTCCTGTATACTGTGTGGTAGATGATACATGATGAGCGGTCTGTATACGGCTGTGTCCTGTATACTGTGTGGTAGATGATACATGATGAGCGGTCTGTATACGGCTGTGTCCTGTATACTGTGTGGTAGATGATACATGATGAGCGGCCTGTATACGGCTGTGTCCTGTATACTGTGTGGTAGATGATACATGATGAGCGGTCTGTATACGGCTGTGTCCTGTATACTGTGTGGTAGATGATACATGATGAGCGGCCTGTATACGGCTGTGTCCTGTATACTGTGTGGTAGATGATACATGATGAGCGGTCTGTATACGGCTGTGTCCTGTATACTGTGTGGTAGATGATACATGATGAGCGGCCTGTATACGGCTGTGTCCTGTATACTGTGTGGTAGATGATACATGATGGCCGGTCTGTATACGGCTGTGTCCTGTATACTGTGTGGTAGATGATACATGATGACCGGTCTGTATACGGCTGTGTCCTGTATACTGTGTGGTAGATGATACATGATGGCCGGTCTGTATACGGCTGTGTCCTGTATACTGTGTGGTAGATGATACATGATGAGCGGCCTGTATACGGCTGTGTCCTGTATACTGTGTGGTAGATGATACATGATGGCCGGTCTGTATACGGCTGTGTCCTGTATACTATAGGTGATGTGTAGGCAGTGGGTGATTGGTGCTGTGACCGTCCGCACTCCTTCCCCTCCTTCCCGTCCTTCCCCTCCTTCCCCGGGGTCTCATTATCAGCCCCATGAGAATCGCTTGCAGTAAAGGGAAACTTTCCACCGCACTTGGAGCCCGGGGGTTGCAGTATCCGGTTCTGTCTCGGTCGTCTTTTGGGGAAAAGCAGAGTGAAGGCAGATAGACGTAACGTACATGACTGAGGCAGTGATAGATCCAGGAAAGGGTTAAGGAGTAAGGGATGGGGGTTTTTACCTAAGGAATGTGGTGGTGGGCGAGCAGGAGGAGAGATGGGGGCAGGGGCCATATAAGAAATAGGTCCCATGTTAAGGTGTCATTCCTTTGTCCTGGACTTAAAGACTGAACAAGCAGTATGGATGCCTTGCTGAAGAGCGTTCAGGCCGCGGCTTTGACATGTAGGCCCGAATGGATTCAGGCCCAGCTAGACGAATTGCTGAAGAATGCCCGGGATACAGCATCTGTCCCTTCTGAACTTTCTGAACATCAAACTCTAAGAAGATCAAGACCTCCTGAGAGACTAACTTCTGAAATGGCCAATAGGACTCACAATAGGATCATAAGTCCTTCCGTTACCTCTAGGAAAAGAGCAAAGCGCAGCACGGCCTCTGATCCTGCTTACAAACCAGGAAGGAAATTACAGTACAAGAATAACAAAGGACAGAGAAAAGAGCCCGACCATCTAACCAGAGAGACACCAAGAAGTGCAAGGAGAAAGTCCAGCTCTACTGAGGTGCCAGCCAGAGAAGCAGCCACACAAGCTACAACTGACGTGACCACAGCCCACCATGAATCCTTAGAACTTCCTCAACAAACTTTGTATCATTCTAGAGGACATCATACGGCCTTACCCCAGGAAATAAACCAACACGGGGGGACGGGCTTAGGACACACAACATTTCCGGATCCGGGTTCTCATTACACGAGGAGTGGCAGGAATCCAAAAAGACAACTGCGCAAAAGTACTTTAACCAGACAAAGACTTCTTCGGCCGGCTCAGGATATGAGTCCGGCAAGAAATCTACAGCTACAAGACTCAGAAGAGATTCCAGACAATGACTATGACACAGATAACGACTGCCCACTAGAGGGCAGCAGCACGCAGCACTTCAATAATGGAGGGGCTGTAGAGACTATAACTAATACGTCACGGACGGCTGGTCAACCTAGGACGCAGCCAGGTATTGGTGAGAACACTTTTTCTTGTCCTATATCTAGTGTAACAACACCTGTAATAAGTCCAGTGGGCGCAGTTGGGGGTACAGGTCCCGGCAATGTAGGATGGGATCTTAATTCAGTAGTACAGCAATTAGTGTCCGGGGTTAAGGAGGCTTTGAGTCAGTCTAGCTTACCCATAACTTCTTCTCCTATTGCTGCATGGTGCGGGAATGGTCGCCGGACACCGGAGGTGGTAAGTCAGTCGTGTGCTGATCCAGAGACACAGGAGGATGCAGTAATTTCACAAGGGGTTCCATTATCTGATGCAGCAAAAGGAGAATTATATGTATGTTTTGAGGGTCCTCTAGGAATTCATTTGAAACAGGAGGTTAGGGAGAAGATTTGGGCCGACGAATATGTGGAAATATTTTCATTATTGCCCTTAGAAAAATATAACTTGGATAGAGTAAGGTTTGATGAGAGGAAAAGAGAGGAACAAGAAAGACGGTATTGTCTCATCCCCCAAACATTTAGCAATTGGTTCCATGCCTTTGCCATATTAGCAAGTGTAATAGGCCAAAAAACTCCTGAACATTGCTCTGCCTTATTTTGTTACATGAATTCTATCGGGGAGGCGCACCGTGCGTATGGAGGTTTAGCATGGCTGCGCTATGATGAGCAGTTTCGCCAACGAAAGGCTGGTCGCCAAGGGATTCGTTGGGATCACAAAGATATTAGTTTATGGATGCGTCTCATGACAGCGCCACGTGGGGTTAATCAGCCCTTTCAGGGCTATGTCGGCAGATCATCAGCAATCGGATTGTCGGCAGCAAACAGAAAAGGTTGCTGCTGGCAGTTCAATGATAGCCAGTGCAGATTCGGAAACACATGCAGGTACAAACATGAATGCACCTTCTGTAGTGGAAACCATAGCCTATCAAAATGCTTTAAACGAAATAAAACCCCAACAGCAGAGATTAACCAAAAAGGGGGAAACCCCAATTAGACTCGGGGAGATGGTGGGCTATCTAAGCAGGTACCCAGATAGAAAAGCAGCACAATTGCTGGGGGAGGGTTTCTCAGAAGGTTTTAAGATCCCATCTACTTCAGGCCCATTAACCTGTTCTCGTAACCTTGCTTCAGCTTATACATATTCTCACATTGTCTCCACAAAACTAAACAAAGAAATTGACCTGGGCCGCATGGCAGGCCCATTCCCCAAAATGCCAATAGAAAACTTAAGGGTCTCTCCATTGGGGGTGGTCCCAAAGAAGGAACCCAATAAGTTTAGGCTGATCCATCATCTGTCCTTCCCTCATGGAAGCTCAGTTAATGATGGAATCGATCAGGAACTTTGCACAGTCTCGTATACTTCATTTGATACAGCGATTGCATGGGTTCAGAAGTACGGCAGAGGAGCTTTAATGGCAAAAACAGACATTGAAGCTGCCTTTAGACTCCTACCAGTCCATCCAGAAAGCTTCCATCTCTTGGGTTGTCAGTGGCAGGGAAGGTTTTATGTAGACTTGTGTTTACCCATGGGCTGCTCCATCTCATGCTCCTTGTTTGAATCATTTAGCACATTTTTGGAGTGGGTAGTAAAGAAGGAAGCCGGCGTGCGTTCTGTCCTGCATTATCTAGATGATTTCCTATGTATTGGTCCACCAAAGTCATTTGTTTGTGCTTCATTATTGGCAGCGATTCAGTCGGTTTTTAAGTGTTTTGGAGTACCGTTAGCATCAGATAAAACAGAAGGCCCGTCTACACTTATCAAGTTTTTAGGAATTTTGATTGACAGTGAAGCAATGGAGTGCAGATTACCGGATGACAAGGTCAGTGATCTGCTGGAGGCAGTCAGAGAAGCTAGATCTCACCGTAAGATCAGATTAAAGGATCTACAATCGCTGTTAGGGAAAATGAACTTTGCGTGTCGCATTATTCCAATGGGTAGAGTTTTTTGTAGGCGCCTAGCTGCAGCTACCTCAGGCATAACCTTTCCACATCACTTTGTGCGGCTGGCTAGAACATTAAAGGACGATCTGGCGGTATGGGAACAGTTCTTAATAGAGTTTAATGGGAGGTCATTGTGGATCAGACCACCGGTTTCAAATTTTGATCTAGACATCCACACTGATGCAGCGGGGTCAACTGGTTTTGGTGCATATTGTTCGGGACAGTGGTGTGCAGATAGGTGGCCAGAGAGTTGGAGAAACAATGGGTTAACACGAAACTTAGTACTCCTTGAATTGTTCCCCATAGTGGTTGCTTGTGAAATTTGGTACAATATTTTCCAAAACCGAAAAGTGAGATTTCATTGTGATAACTTGGGAGTTGTAGAAGTCATCAACAAACAATCAGCTTCTTCCCTGCCTGTTGTTACGTTGCTGCGTCATCTAGTGCTGCGCTGTTTAAAGTCACATTGTCAGATTACAGCTGTGCATGTTCCCGGTGTTTGCAATTCTGTGGCTGATGCTCTGTCTCGTTTTCAGTGGGACAGATTCCGTTCGTTAGCCCCGATGGCAGAGGTACAAGGCAAGAAGTGTCCGGATTTTCTGTGGTCACTGCCAGTGACACCGCATACGCTCTGATAGAACGGTCTGTGGGTGTAAGCACATGGCAGAGGTACCAGTCAGCATGGAGGGAATGGGAAAACTTGTGTGCTCTAGTGGGACATGATGCCAGGTTACATGACAATGTTTCCTTGTTGTTATTTTACATTAGCAGGGCCTTTGTGGATGGTACTTCATTGTCCAGTATTGATAGTAAAATGTCTGGATTAGCTTTTTGGTTTAAGTTGCACGACTTCACTGATTACACAAAGCATTTTTTAGTTAAGCAGGCCCTAAAGGGTTACAGGAAAAGTTGTAAGAAGACCAGAGATAAACGGCGTCCGATTTCTTTCCAGTTATTGCAGCAGATACTGAGTGTACTAGGCCGAGTCTGTAGCAGTCCCTTTGAAGTGTTTCTCTTTAGTTGTGCATTCACACTGGCCTTTTTTGGCGCTTTTAGAATCAGCGAGTTGGTGGCGAGTAGCTCCACCAGAAGTGGGGGTCTACAAGACGAGGACGTGCATCAGTACACAGACAGATTAGAATGTTTTCTGGCAAAGTCAAAAACTGATCAACAGGGTAGAGGAAAATGGATCACATTGTTTCCTTTAAGCGGGTCCAGGGCCTGCCCGGTCATCTGTTTTAGAAACTATGTCTCAAGAAGGCCAAATATCCAAGGTTCATTACTAATTCATGAGGATTGTAAGTCATTGTCACAATTTCAATTCACAGCAGTTCTTAAAAAATGCCTGACAATATTGGGAGAGTCTCCAAATGCATTCACTTCACACTCATTTAGGATAGGAGCAGCCACAGAAGCTGCTAGATGGGGCTTAGGGCCTGACATAGTTAAAAAAATCGGGAGATGGGAATCGAGCAGATTTAAGAGTTACATTCGATTACATTTATTATAAATGGCGTACATGTATATATATGTGTACATTGTGGTAATCCTATAGTAGTTGTGTCTTCATTTAGACAATTGTGTGATAATTGTGTTTTTGTTTTTTGTTTTAGCTGAACAGCAATGCCTGGTTTGGATCATGGGACATTCATTTGTTTTTTGGGGGGCCTTACGTGCAGCAGTCAGGCCTAATGGCAAACAGTTGGGGTTGCCCAGTTCCTTGGCACGGGTGACATGGATAGGAAAGAGGGGAATGCAGTGGCATCAGCTGTTAAAAGAAATCCAGTATCATGTGGAGTTCTACCGCCCCCGGGCGTCTTACTTATCCATTTAGGTGGTAATGATTTAGCAATAAGAACATCAAGACATTTAGTTAGGAACATAAAGCTTGATATGTTGAATTTATGGAGGTCTTACCCAGAAACAGTGGTGGTCTGGTCGGATATAGTAGCTAGACAAATGTGGAGAACAGCGCGATCAGTGGCTCGCATCAATAATACAAGGATAAAGGTTAATAAAAAAATAACAAAATTTGTGTTGGAAAACGGAGGGGTGGCCATACGTCACCAGATGCTGGAAAATACAAAGGAACATTTTTGGAGAGATGATAAGGTACATCTTAATGACATTGGCATTGATATATGGATGTTGGGAATACAAGAAGGAGTAGAACGAGCCATTAAGTTGTGGAGGAACTCACTCTTGTAAGGTGTCACAAGAGCGAGTCTTGGCGGGATGTGGTTGTTTAAACCCCCTCTTTGTTGGTTGGAGAATTATGTTTTTAATGGGGTCCCTGGGCCAGAGCTCAGCGGACAGTGGAATATGGGTCCCTGGGGAGGAGCTCAGTGGACAGTGGAATAGATGGGTCCCTGGGGAGGAGCTCAGCGGACACAAGGAAAATGATCAAGGGGTATACCCAGATTCCCCCTTGAGCTAGGTGTACACGGCGGAGGGGGATATGGGGCTGGGATTTATAACAACCACATCTCTGGGCCGATAATCTTGTTTTTTCTTATTGATGTTTTTTCTTATTAAAATAAAGGGCTGCTGTGGCCAAAATTTTAATCCATGTCACGCAGTGTGTGGTGTCTTATTTATTAGATTACCAGGAGCGCAATTCACTAGTCCATCAGTCAAGCAGAGTGAAGGCAGATAGACGTAACGTACATGACTGAGGCAGTGATAGATCCAGGAAAGGGTTAAGGAGTAAGGGATGGGGGTTTTTACCTAAGGAATGTGGTGGTGGGCGAGCAGGAGGAGAGATGGGGGCAGGGGCCATATAAGAAATAGGTCCCATGTTAAGGTGTCATTCCTTTGTCCTGGACTTAAAGACTGAACAAGCAGTTGTCCCACCCACCCTCCCTATAAAAAAGGGAAATGTATCAATATCAGGACTTTGCAACACTGTCAATATTCTAACAATGTTATTGGTATTCAACATCATCGGTATTTTATCAACATTATTAGTATTGTATCGTATTGTATTAATTGTTATCAGTAATGTATCCAAATTGACAATGTCATATCAACATATTAATATTGTATTAACATTTTAATATTGTATGTTACAGCAGCATTTGGCGGCGGCGGGATGTGGTTGTTTAAACCCCCTCTTTGTTGGTTGGAGAATTATGTTTTTAATGGGGTCCCTGGGCCAGAGCTCAGCGGACAGTGGAATATGGGTCCCTGGGGAGGAGCTCAGTGGACAGTGGAATAGATGGGTCCCTGGGGAGGAGCTCAGCGGACACAAGGAAAATGATCAAGGGGTATACCCAGATTCCCCCTTGAGCTAGGTGTACACGGCGGAGGGGGATATGGGGCTGGGATTTATAACAACCACATCTCTGGGCCGATAATCTTGTTTTTTCTTATTGATGTTTTTTCTTATTAAAATAAAGGGCTGCTGTGGCCAAAATTTTAATCCATGTCACGCAGTGTGTGGTGTCTTATTTATTAGATTACCAGGAGCGCAATTCACTAGTCCATCAGTCATGTTGTGTTTGGAACACGCCAGGGTTTTGCAGTGATGAGGTTTTATTGTGATTGTAGCATCCAGAGGAAAAACCGTTCACTGCACGCGCAGAAGACGTCTTCTCCAGCGCTGGGGATGCTCGTCTGTCCCAAGATCTCGCCTCGTCACTCCGAGAGGAGGGTGGACATCAGGTAATGTGGTCAATATTCTGTGGTGTCCTCCTCTAGTACACAGCAATGTTCCACAGTGTCCTCCTCTAGTACACAGCAATGTTCCGCAGTGTCCTCCTCTACTAGACAGCAATGTTCCGCAGTGTGCTCCTCTAGTACACAGCAATGTTCCGCAGTGTCCTCCTCTAATACACAGCAATGTTCCACAGTGTCCTCCTCTAGTACACAGCAATGTTCCGCAGTGTCCTCCTCTAGTACACAGCAATGTTCCGCAGTGTCCTCCTCTACTAGACAGCAATGTTCCGCAGTGTCCTCCTCTAGTACACAGCAATGTTCCGCAGTGTCCTCCTCTAGTACACAGCAATGTTCCGCAGTGTCCTCCTCTACTAGACAGCAATGTTCCGCAGTGTCCTCCTCTAGTACACAGCAATGTTCCGCAGTGTCCTCCTCTAGTACACAGCAATGTTCCGCAGTGTCCTCCTCTAGTACACAGCAATGTTCCACAGTGTCCTCCTCTAGTACACAGCAATGTTCCGCAGTGTCCTCCTCTAGTACACAGCAATGTTCCACAGTGTCCTCCTCTAGTACACAGCAATGTTCCGCAGTGTCCTCGTCTAGTACACAGCAATGTTCCGCAGTGTCCTCCTCTACTAGACAGCAATGTTCCGCAGTGTCCTCCTCTAGTACACAGCAATGTTCCGCAGTGTCCTCCTCTAGTACACAGCAATGTTCCGCAGTGTCCTCCTCTACTAGACAGCAATGTTCCGCAGTGTCCTCCTCTAGTACACAGCAATGTTCCGCAGTGTCCTCCTCTACTAGACAGCAATGTTCCGCAGTGTCCTCCTCTACTAGACAGCAATGTTCCACAGTGTCCTCCTCTACTAGACAGCAATGTTCCACAGTGTCCTCCTCTACTACACAGCAATGTTCCGCAGTGTCCTCCTCTAGTACACAGCAATGTTCCGCAGTGTCCTCTTCTAATACACAGCAATGTTCCACAGTGTCCTCCTCTAATACACAGCAATGTTCCACAGTGTCCTCCTCTAGTACACAGCAATGTTCCGCAGTGTCCTCCTCTAGTACACAGCAATGTTCCACAGTGTCCTCCTCTAGTACACAGCAATGTTCCGCAGTGTCCTCCTCTAGTACACAGCAATGTTCCACAGTGTCCTCCTCTAGTACACAGCAATGTTCCGCAGTGTCCTCCTCTAGTACACAGCAATGTTCCGCAGTGTCCTCCTCTAGTACACAGCAATGTTCCACAGTGTCCTCCTCTAGTACACAGCAATGTTCCGCAGTGTCCTCCTCTAGTACACAGCAATGTTCCGCAGTGTCCTCCTCTAGTACACAGCAATGTTCCGCAGTGTCCTCCTCTAATACACAGCAATGTTCCACAGTGTCCTCCTCTAGTACACAGCAATGTTCCGCAGTGTCCTCCTCTAGTACACAGCAATGTTCCACAGTGTCCTCCTCTAATACACAGCAATGTTCCGCAGTGTCCTCCTCTAGTACACAGCAATTTTCCGCAGTGTCCTCCTCTAGTACACAGCAATGTTCCGCAGTGTCCTCCTCTAGTACACAGCAATGTTCCGCAGTGTCCTCCTTTGTTGTGGAGTCTCATCTTTTTGTACATGTCGTGGTTCTAGACCTGGGTTTTGTGACTTGGTGGTGTTGATGTCTTGCATTGATTTGTAGCTTGTCGAGGACATCGTCCTCCCGGCCAAAACTGAGGATGTGAGTGACAGAAGGGAAAGTGTCCCTGTCCTGGAGAGCTCAGCGCACGCTGTGGAGCCACTACTTCACCCATCATCCCCTCGGATAGCAGAGGTCGGGCACAAGGTAAGAAGAGCTGAGACGTCTGCAGGTGTGGGCTATGCCTCAGATTGGTGGCGGTGGACATCGTGCCGTCCTCTGAGCACTTTTAGGAGTTTTCTTTTCTGGTCTGCGCCTCGGCCCCCCGGGGCCGCACACTTCACCGCACCGGGAAGACACTTCTATTCTCCATAATGGATTTTACACGTCGGCACTCGCTGATCCTTCTCTAATGTCATTGCAGTTTAATGAAATGCACTTTCTATCTGCTCATGAAATATACATGGCGCTGGCGGTATAAGACACGGCGCTGGCGGTATAAAACACGGCGCTGCCGGTATAAGACGTCTGCAGAGACCGTGATCTTCATCCGCACAATTATATCAGGATACAAAAATGGCCTTAAAAAAGCAGCTCTACTCAAAGTAAAAGAGGATGGCAGCGACATGAGAGTCTGCCGATTCCACTGCATCCTCCGATCCTCAGCCACATCCCAGAAGGAAGCCCTGCAGAGATAGGCGGCACGACACGTGGCCGCCGCTCATCTTCATCTAATCAAATCATGCGCTGCTATGACCTCACTGAATGGTCCGGTCTTTACGTCCAGTAATGTGGCTGACCGCTATCACTTGTCTGCGGAGAGCTGTGAACATCGGGGGCAACTACACCCCAGGCCCCCCAAAAAGCTGTGTATGGAGGCAGAGGAATACTAAGCAACGCCCCTAACGGAGCAGTGTAACTCCTCCCATGCTGCTGCAGCTCCACCCAGAAATATGACTCCGCCCTCTTTATTATTGACTCCTGTCCCTTTAATAGAGCACAGATCACACCGACATCTGCCGAGGACGTCTGTCCCATTCCCCTATTAATCTAGGACACAACCGCATGTAATTATATAGTCCTCAGCATTTAATTAGTGGCCACATACTCCTACAGTACGGAGAAAATCTCACACTGCACATCATGTGCCATTAATTCCATCTGATCCGGGGTCTGATCCGGGGTCTGATCCGGGGCCTGATCCGGGGTCTGATCCGGGGTCTGATCCTGGGCCTGATCCGGGATCTGATCCGGGGTCTGATCCGGGGTCTCATCCGGGGTCTGATCCGGGGTCTGATCCGGGGCCTGATCCGGGACCTGATCCGGGGTCTGATCCGGGGTCTGATCCTGGGCCTGATCCGGGGTCTCATCCGGGGTCTCATCCGGGGCCTGATCCGGGGTCTGATCCGGGGTCTGATCCGGGGTCTGATCCGGGGCCTGATCCGGGGCCTGATCCGGGGTCTCATCCGGGGTCTCATCCGGGGCCTGATCCGGGGTCTGATCCGGGGTCTCATCCGGGGTCTGATCCGGGGTCTGATCCGGGGTCTGATCCGGGGTCTGATCCGGGGCCTGATCCGGGGCCTGATCCGGGGCCTGATCCGGGGCCTGATCCGGGGCCTGATCCGGGGCCTGATCCGGGGCCTGATCCGGGGTCTCCTGTATATAATGAGCCTGCAGCCCAGGTTACAGGGCCGTAGATGGCTGTTGGCCATGTGATGCATCTCCTGATCTCCTCACACACATCACCTCTCAGCTTGGCTATGTCAACGTGTTTTCAATGGGATGAAGGAAGGAAGTTTCTACCAGACTCCTCTGTCTTTTCTTCTTTGCTGGGCTTCTCTGCCCACCGTCTTTTTCTGCGGGCCTCCTCTGCCCACCGTCTCCTTCTGCGGGCCTCCTCTGCCCACCGTCTCCTTGTGCGGACCTCCTCTGCCCACCGTCTCCTTCTGCGGGCCTCCTCTGTCCACCATCTCCTCACCTCCTCTGTCCCCCATCTCCTCTTGCAGGCCTTCTCTGTCCACCATCTCCTCGCCTCCTCTGTCCACCATCTCCTCTTGCAGGCCTTCTCTGTCCACCATCTCCTCTTGCAGGCCTCCTCTGTCCACCATCTCCTCACCTCCTCTGTCCCCCATCTCCTCTTGCAGGCCTTCTCTGTCCACCATCTCCTCGCCTCCTCTGTCCCCCATCTCCTCTTGCAGGCCTTCTCTGTCCACCATCTCCTCGCCTCCTCTGTCCACCATCTCCTCTTGCAGGCCTCCTCTGTCCACCATCTCCTCTTGCAGGCCTCCTCTGTCCACCATCTCCTCACCTCCTCTGTCCCCCATCTCCTCTTGCAGGCCTTCTCTGTCCACCATCTCCTCGCCTCCTCTGTCCCCCATCTCCTCTTGCAGGCCTTCTCTGTCCACCATCTCCTCGCCTCCTCTGTCCACCATCTCCTCCTGTGGGCCTCCTCTGTCCACCATCTCCTTCTGCTGGCCTCCTCTGTCCCTCATCTCCTCTTGCAGGCCTTCTCTGTCCACCATCTCCTCGCCTCCTCTGTCCACCATCTCCTCCTGTGGGCCTCCTCTGTCCACCATCTCCTTCTGCGGGCCTCCTCTGTCCACCATCTCCTCCTGTGGGCCTCCTCTGTCCACCATCTCGTCCTGCGGGCCTCCTCTGTCCACCATCTCTTCTTGCGGGCCTCCTCTGTCCACCATCTCCTCCTGTGGGCCTCCTCTGTCCACCATCTCCTCCTGTGGGCCTCCTCTGTCCACCATCTCCTCCTGTGGGCCTCCTCTGTCCACCATCTCCTCCTGTGGGCCTCCTCTGTCCACCATCTCCTCCTGTGGGCCTCCTCTGTCCACCATCTCCTCCTGTGGGCCTCCTCTGTCCACCATCTCCTTCTGCGGGCCTCCTCTGTCCACCATCTCGTCCTGCGGGCCTCCTCTGTCCCTTATCTCCTCTTGCGGGCCTCCTCTGTCCACCATCTCCTTTTGCGGGCCTTTTCTGTCTCCCATCTCTTTTTGCAGGTCTCCTCTTTTTTCTATCTTCTCCTGCAGATCTCCCCTGTCCCCAATCTCTTCCTTTGGGCCTCCTCTGACCTCCATCTCCACCGGCAGGTCTCCTCAGACCCCCATCTCCTCTTGCAGGCCTCCTCTGTCCCCCAACTCATCCTGAGGGCCTCTTCTGTCCCCATCTTCTCCTGCAGATCTCCTCTGTCCCCATCTTCTCCTGCAGATCTCCTCTGTCCCCATCTTCTCCTGCTGACCTCCTCTGTCCCCCATCTTCTCTGCAGACCTCCTCTGTCCCCCATCTTCTCTGCAGACCTCCTCTGTCCCCCATCTTCTCTGCAGACCTCCTCTGTCCCCCATCTTCTCCTGTGGGCCTCCTCTGTCCCCTATCTCCTCTTGCGAGCGCCTCTTTCCCCCATCTTCTCCTGCGGGCTCCTCTGTCCCCCATCTTCTCCTGCGGGCCTCCTCTGTCTTCTATCTCCTCTTGCGGGCTCCTCTGTCCCCCTTCTTCTCTGCAGACCTCCTCTGTCCCCCATCTTCTCTGCAGACCTCCTCTGTCCCCCATCTTCTCTGCAGACCTCCTCTGTCCCCCATCTTCTCCTGTGGGCCTCCTCTGTCCCCTATCTCCTCTTGCGAGCGCCTCTTTCCCCCATCTTCTCCTGCGGGTTCCTCTGTCCCCCATCTTCTTCTGCGGGCCTCCTCTGTCTCCTATCTCCTCTTGCGGGCTCCTCTGTCCCCCTTCTTCTCTGCAGACCTCCTCTGTCCCCCATCTCCTCTTGCGGGCTCCTCTGTCCCCCTTCTTCTCTGCAGACCTCCTCTGTCCCCCATCTCCTCTTGGGGGCTCCTCTGTCCCCCTTCTTCTCTGCAGACCTCCTCTGTCCCCCATCTTCTCTGCAGACCTCCTCTGTCCCCCATCTTCTCTGCAAACCTCCTCTGTCCCCCATCTTCTCTGCAGACCTCCTCTGTCCCCCATCTTCTCTGCAGACCTCCTCTGTCCCCCATCTTCTCTGCAGACCTCCTCTGTCCCCCATCTTCTCTGCAGACCTCCTCTGTCCCCCATCTTCTCTGCAGACCTCCTCTGTCCCCCATCTTCTCTGCAGACCTCCTCTGTCCCCCATCTTCTCTGCAGACCTCCTCTGTCCCCCATCTTCTCTGCAGACCTCCTCTGTCCCCCATCTTCTCTGCAGACCTCCTCTGTCCCCATCTTCTCTGCAGACCTCCTCTGTCCCCCTTCTTCTCTGCAGACCTCCTCTGTCCCCCATCTCCTCTTGCGGGCTCCTCTGTCCCCCTTCTTCTCTGCAGACCTCCTCTGTCCCCCATCTCCTCTTGGGGGCTCCTCTGTCCCCCTTCTTCTCTGCAGACCTCCTCTGTCCCCCATCTTCTCTGCAGACCTCCTCTGTCCCCCATCTTCTCTGCAAACCTCCTCTGTCCCCCATCTTCTCTGCAGACCTCCTCTGTCCCCCATCTTCTCTGCAGACCTCCTCTGTCCCCCATCTTCTCTGCAGACCTCCTCTGTCCCCCATCTTCTCTGCAGACCTCCTCTGTCCCCCATCTTCTCTGCAGACCTCCTCTGTCCCCCATCTTCTCTGCAGACCTCCTCTGTCCCCCATCTTCTCTGCAGACCTCCTCTGTCCCCCATCTTCTCTGCAGACCTCCTCTGTCCCCCATCTTCTCTGCAGACCTCCTCTGTCCCCCATCTTCTCTGCAGACCTCCTCTGTCCCCATCTTCTCTGCAGACCTCCTCTGTCCCCCTTCTTCTCTGCAGACCTCCTCTGTCCCCCATCTCCTCTTGCGGGCTCCTCTGTCCCCCTTCTTCTCTGCAGACCTCCTCTGTCCCCCATCTCCTCTTGGGGGCTCCTCTGTCCCCCTTCTTCTCTGCAGACCTCCTCTGTCCCCCATCTTCTCTGCAGACCTCCTCTGTCCCCCATCTTCTCTGCAAACCTCCTCTGTCCCCCATCTTCTCTGCAGACCTCCTCTGTCCCCCATCTTCTCTGCAGACCTCCTCTGTCCCCCATCTTCTCTGCAGACCTCCTCTGTCCCCCATCTTCTCTGCAGACCTCCTCTGTCCCCCATCTTCTCTGCAGACCTCCTCTGTCCCCCATCTTCTCTGCAGACCTCCTCTGTCCCCCATCTTCTCTGCAGACCTCCTCTGTCACCCATCTTCTCTGCAGACCTCCTCTGTCCCCCATCTTCTCTGCAGACCTCCTCTGTCCCCCATCTTCTCTGCAGACCTCCTCTGTCCCCCATCTTCTCTGCAGACCTCCTCTGTCCCCCATCTTCTCTGCAGACCTCCTCTGTCCCCCATCTTCTCTGCAGACCTCCTCTGTCCCCCATCTTCTCTGCAGACCTCCTCTGTCACCCATCTTCTCTGCAGACCTCCTCTGTCCCCCATCTTCTCTGCAGACCTCCTCTGTCCCCCATCTTCTCTGCAGACCTCCTCTGTCACCCATTCCTCCTGTAGCAGTGTCTTATCTCCGGCTTATTAGATGATCGGCGCATCCTACTGAAGCATTTCTGATATGTAGTGTGTGGGGCCATTTCTCTAGATTAATAGGGTCACAAGACGTCTTCCCACAGATGCCGGTGCCACCTTCCCGCCACTTCTCAGGTGGGCTTTCAGGTTCTGAGTGGGCAGTTCACATACGAGCCAGACCCCTCATCAGCCGGAGCTGTACATCTCCTCGTCCACAGCTGCTCATGTTATGAAGATTGCACTAATTAGTTAATTAATCGTCTGCTTATAACTTTTCAGCAGGAGGATGAGAGAGACGCGGACAATCTGCTCCGGGACCAGTCCGCCACCATCATACAAGCTGCTTTCCGGGGTCATCAGGCCAGAGACGGAGTGCGGAAACTGAAGGAAGAGCCTGGGAAAACGTGAGAAGTCGTCTGATACCAAATCCCCATATTACTGCCCTACATGCTGCATCCGTCATGGTGGAGGCATCTCGGGCACTCAACTGACACTATTAATATTGTGGGAAGTGTATTAGCACTCTAAATAATAGGAGCACTCTGCTGACACTCTTACTATTAAGGGCACTCTACAGGCACTATTAATAATGGGGTACCCTACTGGCACTATTAATAATGGGGGCACTCTACTGACACTTAATATTAGGGGCACTCTACTGGCACTATTGATAGTTAGGGCACACTACTGGCACTATTGATAGTTAGGGCACACTACTGGCACTATTAATAATGGGGTACCCTACTGGCACTATTAATAATAGGGGCACTCTACTGGCACTCATAATATTGGGAGCACTCTACTGACACTAATAATGATGGGGCATTCTACTGACACTATTAATATTGGAGCACTCTACTGGCACTCATAATATTGGGGGCACTCTACTGACAATATTAATAATAGGGGCACTCTACTGGCACTATTAATAATAGATGCACTCTACTCACACTATTAATATTGGCGGCACGCTATGGCACTATTAATAATATGTGCACTCTACTGGCACTATTATTGGAGGCACTCTATAGCACTATTAATAATGGGGCACGCTACTGGCACTATTATTGGAGGCACTCTATGGCACTATTAATAATAGGGGCACTCTACTGGCACTATTATTGGAGGCACTCTATGGCACTATTAATAATAGGGGCACTCTACTGACACTATTATTGGAGGCACTCTATGGCACTAGTAATAATGGGGGCACTCTACTGGCACTATTATTGGAGGCACTCTATGGCACAATTAATAATAGGGGCACTCTACTGGCACTATTATTGGAGGCACTCTATGGCACTATTAATAATGGGGGCATTCTACTGGCACTATTATTGGAGGCACTCTATGGCACTATTAATAATGGGGGTACTCTACTGGCACTATTATTGGAGGCACTCTATGGCACTATTACTAATGGGGCACTCTACTGGCACTATTATTGGAGGCACTCTATGGCACTATTATTGGAGGCACTCTATGGCACTATTAATAATGGGGGCACTCTACTGGCACTATTATTGGAGGCACTCTATGGCACTATTAATAATGGGGGCACTCTACTGGCACTATTATTGGAGGCACTCTATGGCACTATTAATAATAGGGGAACTCTACTGACACTATTATTGGAGGCACTCTATGGCACTATTAATAATGGGGCACTCTACTGGCACTATTATTGGAGGCACTCTATGGCACTATTAATAATAGGGGCACTCTACTGACACTATTATTGGAGGCACTCTATGGCACTATTAATAATAGGGGCACTCTACTGACACTATTATTGGAGGCACTCTATGGCACTATTAATAATGGGGGAGACTTTGCCCGCACTATAATGTAATAGGTATATGTGACTCCACTGGACGTCTGCTGTAGACTGGGCTATGTCTGTGTGACTGTCGCCTTTTATCTAGGGCTTAATGCTCGATGGTAGATGTGCGACAGTCACCTATTGTTTGGTCGCGCACCTCGGCTCAGCGGTATGTGGCCCCATGTGACGCACGCACCACAGTGGCAGTTAAATTTCAGGCATATAAATATCCATGCGGCAGTTGGAAAGCACAGCTGCCTGAGACGTCCATGGAATCGGTTTCATACATTTAGCGGACTCTGCTCTACTCCTACTTTTGGGCCGCCCCGCACTTGCAGGTCAGGCTCTATATGAGGACGGTCAGGCCTTCATTATTCTGGGGGATCATTAGCGGCGTAGACACGAATGTAAAATGTGACAATAAGACATTAGCGGCCATAATGGAAGGGGTGTGCAGCCATTTACTGACCACTTGGTGCAGATAAGAGCGCTCACCAGCAGGGGGGGCTACTGCAGAGCACAATGCTGGACTGTACCACCGTCATCTGAGGTGGGGGGGGAAGTGAAGGAACCTGTGACCTTTTTCAGGGGTGTAATTCTAGGTGTTGCAGGGGCGTCCCGCCGCCTCTCTCTGTGTGTGCAGACCAGTATACTATAATAGTTGGGGCCATTTTCACATTTAACATTGCATAGAAATGTGATTTTGGAGACCGCGATCTGCTCATGGACTCTTGGAGAGCGCTACATTGGCACAGTGTTCTAGAGGCTTCATGATTTATACAGTCGTTACGTTGCCTAGCAACAGCAGAAAAAGTATCCTAGCAGACTGTACCATTGCTACCAGGGGCGGGGGGGTTCTAAAATCTAGTACTAGTCTAGCCATTGCCTGTAACAGAGCAGAGAGGCAGGCGGTCTCTGGACAGAGAGGCAGGCGGTCACCTCGCAGAGAGGCAGGCGGTCACCTCGCAGAGAGGCAGGCGGTCACCGGGCAGAGAGGCAGGCGGTCACCTCGCAGAGAGGCAGGCGGTCACCGGGCAGAGAGGCAGGCGGTCAGCGGGCAGAGAGGCAGGCGGTCAGCGGGCAGAGAGGCAGGCGGTCACCTGGCAGAGAGGCAGGCGGTCACCTGGCAGAGAGGCAGGCGGTCACCTGGCAGAGAGGCAGGCGGTCACCGGGCAAAGAGGCAGGCGGTCAGTGGGCAGAGAGGCGGGCAATCACCTGGCAGAGAGGCAGGCGGTCACCTGGCAGAGAGGCAGGCGGTCTCCGGGCAGAGAGGCAGGCGGTCACCTGGCAGAGAGGCAGGCGGTCTCCGGGCAGAGAGGCAGGCGGTCACCTGGCAGAGAGGCAGGCGGTCTCCGGGCAGAGAGGCAGGCGGTCTCCGGGCAGAGAGGCAGGCGGTCACCTGGCAGAGAGCAGCCTCCGGTCTACCCCGCCGGCGGTTACGGGAGGACCTCAAGTGGTTGTTGGGGATTAAAAACAGTTTTTACTAAAAGCAGCTAATGTCCTAGAACATCCAGTTAATAATTCCTTATCGGATAACCCGTGTGGCTCATCCTGCGCTCCCCGCTGGTCTGTGTTTCCTTCCCTGCAGCAATCAGGTGCCAACTTCCCATGTGACCGCTGCAGCCCATCACTGGTCTAAGCTCTGACAGCACAAGATATCTTAGGTCTGTGATTGGCTGCAGTAGTCACATGACCGCCTCTAGAAATGATCAAACACGTGGGAGCGCCAGAGTAAGGGGGAGACAGTAACATTTTATTTACCCCACCTTCAGTTATTGACTGTACCATTGTCATATTGGGGAGACCTGAATGTCCTGGATCATACCATTGCTGTAGTGGGGAGAGGTGATTGGTCCCAGCAAGCAACATCCCATGATTGTTAGGGGAGCGTACCACAATTCCTTATGAAGTGGGGGGATGGGTCTGTGGATACAGGCGGCTCCCAGCATCGCTGGCTGCAAACTATGCTGAATTCAGTATTTAAGGAACTTTTTACATTTCCCTCCAGAATAAAGAGTATTTGTGTTTTCTGCATTCACACCCAGAGCTGCGCTCTGTATTCTGCTGCTGTCCTGTGAGCTCTCAGGCTGCAGGTCGTCAGCACGCTCTTGTGTGGCATTGTGGAAAATGTGGTAGTGACGGCACAAAGCTCATATTAGAGATCTCAAAAACAGAAATCCTCCTTTCTTCATAGTAGCCACTTAGCGAGGGACTGACGTCTAACGACGTCCTGCAGCTTGTTGTAGGCGGCTTTGGATGTGACTGGAGTAAAATGCCTATGTCTACAGAGCAGTGAAATAACGGAATTTATAATAAACTATTATTTTATTTCAGTGAAGGGTCCTCAGAGAACGACGCAGAGAGGCCACAAGAAGACTCCACCGGTCATCAAGACGGCAACGTAGAAACAAGACCACTACCAGAGGAAGGAACCATCCAGGATGAAGACCCGGGGGCTCAGGCCGGAGAAACCCAAGAGAAAGAAGACCAGGAGGAAGACGACCCAGAAAACCTAAAACAAAATGAGACAGAACATCTCAATGTGCAGCAGGTTGAAGAAGAGGAGGACAACATGGCCACAGCAGAAGACATGGAAGGTCAGGACCATAGAGAAGAAGCCAAGGAGGACAACCTGGCCACAGCAGAAGACATGGTAGGTCAGGACCATGGAGAACAAGCCAAGGAGGATAACCTGGCCACAAAAGAAGGCGTGGAAGGTCAGGATCATGGAGAAGAAGCCAACAAGGACAACCTGGCCACAACAGAAGACATGGTAGTTCAGGACCATGGACAAGAACCCAATGAGGACAACCTGGCCACAATAGAAAGCGTGGAAGGTCAGGACCATGGAGAAGAACCCAACGAGGACAACCTGGCCACAACAGAAGGCATGGAAGGTCAGGACCATGGAGAAGAACCCAACGAAGACAACCTGGCCACAACAGAAGGCGTGGAAGGTCAGGACCATGGAGAAGAACCCAACGAGGACAACCTGGCCACAACAGAAGGTGTGGAAGGTCAGGACCATGGAGAAGAACCCAACGAAGACAACCTGGCCATAAAAGCAGATGATGGGAATAGAATAGAATCTCACAGACTGGAGGCAGCTTGCGGTCCATCCTCTGAGGGACCTGATAGCAGTATGACACACAAGGACCACAGTTCTGAAGCCAAGATTACTGAAGAACAGCAACAACCAGAAGATGATCCAGACAATGGGACCAAAGAGCTACCAAAGGTTAAAGCGGGGGAACCTTCTGACATCACGACCCCCCGAGAGCATCATGAAGTCACGGAAGACCCCCAAGAAGAGGTAACAACATAGCTTATTCCTGTCCTCCTGCTCCTGATGGAGCTTCTCCACAAGATGTTTAGTAACCTCCAGGCGATGATTAGGAAGCAATCGCGCCTGTGATAGAGCCGCCAACATGAGTCCGTGGGTCTACGAGAAGGAGAATGACCCGCGGACGTGCGTGTGGGGGGAGTTCATGTCGGGGCAATGTGACTATAGCTTATTCCTCTCTCCATGGATCTCGTATCTTTATATTCCATCTTTATTTCCTATTTGTTTCTGTCCATTTCTCACTTGTTCCTGTTCTTTCCTTAATAAATGTAGGTCATTTTGCTCCTCATCTGCAGTATACACCGTACACACCTGATGAGCGGATCACCTTCCGTATACACCGGACACACCCTGATGAGCGGATCACCTGCCGTCAGACGGTGGGGACCCTGGTGAGCGGATCACCTGCCGTCAGATGGTGGGGGACCCTGATGAGCAGATCACCTTCCGTATACACCGTACACACCTGATGAGCAGATCACCTGCCGTCAGACGGTGGGGACCCTGGTGAGCGGATCACCTGCCGTCAGATGGTGGGGGACCCTGATGAGCAGATCACCTTCCGTATACACCGTACACACCTGATGAGCAGATCACCTGCCGTCAGACGGTGGGGGACCCTGGTGAGCGGATCACCTGCCGTCAGATGGTGAGGGACCCTGATGAGCAGATCACCTTCCGTATACACCGTACACACCTGATGAGCAGATCACCTGCCGTCAGACGGTGGGGGACCCTGATGAGCGGATCACCTGCCGTCAGATGGTGGGGGACCCTGATGAGCGGATCACCTGCTGTCAAACGGTGGGCACCCTGATGAGCGGATCACCTGGCATCAGACGGTGGGGACCCTGGTGAGCGGATCACCTGCCGTCAGATGGTGGGGGACCCTGATGAGCGGATCACCTGCCGTCAGACGGTGGGCACCCTGATGAGCGGATCACCTGCTGTCAGACGGTGGGCACCCTGATGAGCGGATCACCTGCCATCAGACGGTGGGGACCCTGGTGAGCGGATCACCTGCCGTCAGATGGTGGGGGACCCTGATGAGCGGATCACCTGCCGTCAGACGGTGGGCACCCTGATGAGCGGATCACCTGCCGTCAGACGGTGGGCACCCTGATGAGCGGATTACCTGCCGTCAGACGTTGCGGGCACCCTGGGGAGCGGATCACCTGCCGTCAGACGTTGCGGGCACCCTGGTGAGCGGATCACCTGCCGTCAGACGTTGCGGGCACCCTGGGGAGCGGATCACCTGCCGTCAGACGTTGCGGGCACCCTGGTGAGCGGATCACCTGCCGTCAGACGTTGCGGGCACCCTGGTGAGCGGATCACCTGCCGTCAGACGTTGCGGGCACCCTGGTGAGCGGATCACCTGCCGTCAGACGTTGCGGGCACCCTGGTGAGCGGCGCCGCTCCTCGCTCCTGCCTCCGGCTCTTGCTGGTTCCTCGCTTCTCGGCACTTATGTAACACACAATATGCTGCTGGAGTTCGGGAAGCGGCAGAATTGCATTTCCCGGTTATTAATGTAATTGGCAGCGGTGGGAATTGAAGCCGCGAGAGACGCTAAATTTGGGATCGTGTTATACGATTGTAGATGTTTGTTGGGAACATATTGAGGGCGGAAGTGACAAGTGTCAGTCCCCGGGAAGTTACAGGAACCTCAATGGGGGGAGATGAAACTCGGGGGGCAAAGTTACTGATTGCGATAATATCCAGCATCCGGGAGCGCGCACCGCAGAACGGCGGCACCTGTATAACGCGTAAATCTGCAGGATGAGGACTGATGCTCCTGTACCGGCAAATGTCACGACACCCACAGGGGTCTGCAGGGATTTGTGTCATGTGACCTTTCTTGGATTGCGAGGGTCTCTGCTGAGAGGCCTTTGTGTGGCGAGTCCCCTAGTCTCCAGGGTGCCGTCTCTTGGGTACCGTCTCTGGGGTGCCGTCTCTTGGGTGCCGCCTCTTGGGTGCCGCCTCTTGGGTGCCGCCTCTGGGGTGCCGTCTCTGGGGTGCCGCCTCTGGGGTGCCGTCTCTGGGGTGCCGCCTCCGGGGTGCCGTCTCTTGGGTGCCGTCTCTGGGGTGCCGTCTCTGGGGTGCAGTCTTCGGGGTGCCGTCTCTTGGGTGCTGCCTCCGGGGTGCCGCCTCTGGGGTGCCGCCTCCGGTTTGCCGCCTCCGGGGTGCAGTTTTGCCCTTATTCCAGCATTGTTCGGGCATCTGATCGGAGTCTCCAGGTTTCCCGCTTCTTGCCTTTCACTCTTTCTGCAAATTTTAAGCGGGCTTTACACGCTGCGACATCGCTAATGCGGAGTCGTTGGGGTCACGGAATTTGTGACGCACATCCGGCCGCATTAGCGATGCCGTTGCGTGTGACACTGATAAGCGATTTTGCATCGTTGCAAAAACGTGCAAAATCGCTAATCGGCGACATGGGGGTCCATTCTTAAAAATCGTTACTGCAGCAGCACACATCGCTCCGTGTGACACCGCAGGAACGAGGAAGCTCCCCTTACCTGCCTCCCGGCCGCAATGCGGAAGGAAGGAGGTGGGCGGGATGTTATGTCCCGCTCATCTCCGCCTCTCCGCTGCTATTGGGCGGCGGTTCAGTGACGTTTCAGTGACGTCGCTGTGACGCCGCACGGACCGCCCCCTTAGAAAGGAGGCGGTTCGCCGGTCACAGCGACGTCGCCGGACAGGTAAGTATGTGTGACGGCTCTGGGCGATGTTGTGCGGCACGGGCAGAGATATGCCCGTGTCGCGCAACAGATGGGGGCGGGTACCCACACTAGCGATATCGGGACCGATATCGCAGTGTGTAAAGCGGCCTTTAGACTCCTCAATTCTGGAGATTTCACCTGCTCCAAATGTAGAAGACACAACCCTCCTGCCGGGTGCAGCCGCCCGGGATTCCGGTATAGATCAGTCCATATAATCTCCGGAGAATGGAGGCTCTGGATGAGCGGAGACCGGGGGATAAAGAGCTCGTAATGCTCCTTCTATTCCTGCCACCCCCCTCCCCCCCCCCGAGAAAGAAGCCACAGAACAGACCTTTACCGTGGCCCCTGATAATCCGGCACAATGTGGCATCAGACCGCGTGTCTCCCAGTTCTTATATTCACCACTCAACACTGAAATTACAAAACCAAGAAGGAAAATGGCGCAGCACATAATGGTCAGACGTGGAGCCAGTGCTGCGCCACTCTCCAGGTCCCAGGAGCTATTCTTCCACACAAGCCCCGGTCCCATGTACCACTGTGAGCAGCCTGCGTGGCCTAAACCTCCTCCCATGGCTGCGGCATCTCCAGATTTGTGTGCTGTGGCTGCAGTGTCTCTGGACTTGTCTCGCATGGCTGCAGCATCTCCAGACTCCTCGGCAGCAGGGAGGAGGGACACTGAGGAGCTGTCAGCGATATGATATGGGCAAATAATCTGCAGCAGAGAAGAGGGACACTGAGGAGCTGTCAATCATACAATGTACTGTGGGCAGGGAATCTGCAGCAGGGAGGAGGGACACTGAGGAGCTGTAAACCATACAATATGGGCAGGGAATCTGCAGTGGAGAAGAGGGACACTGAGGAGCTGTCAATCATACAATATGGGCAGGGAATCTGCAGCAGGGAGGAGGGACACTGAGGAGCTGTCAGTCATACAATGTACTGTGGGCAGGGAATCTGCAGCAGGGAGGAGGGACACTGAGGAGCTGTCAGTCATACAATGCACTGTGGGCAAATAATCTGCAGCAGGGAGGAGGGACACTGAGGAGCTGTAAACCATACAATATGGGCAGGGAATCTGCAGCAGGGAGGAGGGACACTGAGGAGCTGTAAACCATACAATATGGGCAGGGAATCTGCAGTGGAGAAGAGGGACACTGAGGAGCTGTCAATCATACAATATGGGCAGGGAATCTGCAGCAGGGAAGAGGGACACTGAGGAGCTGTCAGCGATACGATGTGGGCAAATAATCTGCAGGAGAGAAGAGGGACACTGAGGAGCTGTCAGTCATACAATGTACTGTGGGCAGAGAATCTGCAGCAGGGAAGAGGGACACTGAGGAGCTGTCAGTCATACAATGTACTGTGGACGGAGAATCTTCAGCAGGGAGGAGGGACACTGAGGAGCTGTCAGTCATACAATGTACTGTGGGCAGAGAATCTGCAGCAGGGAGGAGGGACACTGAGGAGCTGTCAATCATACAATGTACTGTGGGCGGAGAATCTGCAGCAGGGAGGAGGGATACTGAGGAGCTGTCAATCATACAATGTACTGTGGACGGAGAATCTTCAGCAGGGAGGAGGGACACTGAGGAGCTGTCAGTCATACAATGTACTGTGGGCAGAGAATCTGCAGCAGGGAGGAGGGACACTGAGGAGCTGTCAATCATACAATGTACTGTGGGCGGAGAATCTGCAGCAGGGAGGAGGGATACTGAGGAGCTGTCAATCATACAATGTACTGTGGGCAGAGAATCTGCAGCAGGGAGGAGGGACACTGAGGAGCTGTCAATCATACAATATGAGCAGAGAATCTGCAGCAGGGAGGAGGGACACTGAGGAGCTGTCAGTCATACAATGTACTGTGGGTGGAGAATCTGCAGCAGGGAGGAGGGACACTGAGGAGCTGTCAGTCATACAATGTACTGTGGGTGGAGAATCTGCAGCAGGGAGGAGGGATACTGAGGAGCTGTCAGTCATACAATGTACTGTGGGCAGAGAATCTGCAGCAGGGAGGAGGGATACTGAGGAGCTGTCAGTCATACAATGTACAGTGGGCGGAGAATCTGCAGCAGGGAGGAGGGACACTGAGGAGCTGTCAGTCATACAATGTACTGTAGGCAGAGAATCTGCAGCAGGGAGGAGGGATACTGAGGAGCTGTCAGTCATACAATGTACAGTGGGCGGAGAATCTGCAGCAGGGAGGAGGGACACTGAGGAGCTGTCAGTCATACAATGTACTGTAGGCAGAGAATCTGCAGCAGGGAGGAGGGATACTGAGGAGCTGTTAGTCATACAATGTACAGTGGGCGGAGAATCTGCAGCAGGGAGGAGGGACACTGAGGAGCTGTCAGTCATACAATGTACTGTGGGCAGAGAATCTGCAGCAGGGAGGAGGGACACTGAGGAGCTGTCAATCATACAATGTACTGTGGGCGGAGAATCTGCAGCAGGGAGGAGGGATACTGAGGAGCTGTCAATCATACAATGTACTGTGGACGGAGAATCTTCAGCAGGGAGGAGGGACACTGAGGAGCTGTCAGTCATACAATGTACTGTGGGCAGAGAATCTGCAGCAGGGAGGAGGGACACTGAGGAGCTGTCAATCATACAATGTACTGTGGGCGGAGAATCTGCAGCAGGGAGGAGGGACACTGAGGAGCTGTCAATCATACAATATGAGCAGAGAATCTGCAGCAGGGAGGAGGGACACTGAGGAGCTGTCAGTCATACAATGTACTGTGGGTGGAGAATCTGCAGCAGGGAGGAGGGACACTGAGGAGCTGTCAGTCATACAATGTACTGTGGGTGGAGAATCTGCAGCAGGGAGGAGGGATACTGAGGAGCTGTCAGTCATACAATGTACTGTGGGCAGAGAATCTGCAGCAGGGAGGAGGGACACTGAGGAGCTGTCAGTCATACAATGTACTGTAGGCAGAGAATCTGCAGCAGGGAGGAGGGATACTGAGGAGCTGTCAGTCATACAATGTACAGTGGGCGGAGAATCTGCAGCAGGGAGGAGGGACACTGAGGAGCTGTCAGTCATACAATGTACTGTAGGCAGAGAATCTGCAGCAGGAAGGAGGGATACTGAGGAGCTGTCAGTCATACAATGTACAGTGGGCGGAGAATCTGCAGCAGGGAGGAGGGACACTGAGGAGCTGTCAGTCATACAATGTACTGTGGGTGGAGAATCTGCAGCAGGGAGGAGGGATACTGAGGAGCTGTCAGTCATACAATGTACTGTAGGCAGAGAATCTGCAGCAGGGAGTAGGGACACTGAGGAGCTGTCAGTCATACAATGTACTGTGGGTGGAGAATCTGCAGCAGGGAGGAGGGACACTGAGGAGCTGTCAGTCATACAATGTACTGTGGGCAGAGAATCTGCAGCAGGGAGGAGGGACACTGAGGAGCTGTCAGTCATACAATGTACTGTGGGCAGAGAATCTGCAGCAGGGAGGAGGGACACTGAGGAGCTGTCAGTCATACAATGTACTGTGGGTGGAAAATCTGCAGCAGGGAGGAGGGACACTGAGGAGCTGTCAGTCATACAATGTACTGTGGGCGGAGAATCTGCAGCAGGGAGGAGGGACACTGAGGAGCTGTCAGTCATACAATGTACTGTGGGTGGAGAATCTGCAGCAGGGAGGAGGGACACTGAGGAGCTGTAAACCATACAATATGGGCAGGGAATCTGCAGCAGGGAGGAGGGACACTGAGGAGCTGTCAGTCAGGAGAGTGGGCATAAATTAAATACACTTGGACTCATGAGCTCTCTAACTAATATGTAAAATGACCAAACAAATAGTGATCTACCGCACTGACCGCTTCACATGGGGTCAGTAGTGTCCGGATCCCATTATCCTGGAACTTCCTAAGCCTATAAATCCCTATCAATCCTTAATACACTTAGAGGTGAGATTAATATGGATTGCTTCATATTATAATAGCAGCTATAGAGCGCCTGGGTCCTTCTGACGCTTTTTGAGATGGTAATTTCTCTTTTGCTTAAAATCCTGGGTGAATCCTGCACCGCCCCTCATCACGGTCCTTCAGAATAATCCCATGAGCACCTTATAACTGTACATCAGGAACGACCCCCACAATTTCCTCCAGTTCTGTCCATGTCCCCCCAGGTCCTCTCCTTCTCCAGTTCTGTCCATGTCCCCCCAGGTCCTCTCCCCCTCTAGTTCTGTCCATGTCCCCCCAGGTCCTCTCCCCCTCCAGTTCTGTCCATGTCCCCCCAGGTCCTCTCCTTCTCCAGTTCTGTCCATGTCCCCCCAGGTCCCCTCCCCCTCCAGTTCTGTCCATGTCCCCCCAGGTCCTCTCCCCCTCCAGTTCTTTCCATGTCCCCCCAGGTCCTCTCCCCCTCCAGTTCTGTCCATGTCCCCCCAGGTCCTCTCCTTCTCCAGTTCTGTCCATGTCCCCCCAGGTCCTCTCCCCCTCTAGTTCTGTCCATGTCCCCCCAGGTCCTCTCCCCCTCCAGTTCTGTCCATGTCCCCCCAGGTCCTCTCCTTCTCCAGTTCTGTCTATGCCCCCCCAGGTCCTCTCCTTCTCCAGTTCTGTCCATGTCCCCCCAGGTCCCCTCCCCCTCCAGTTCTGTCCATGTCCCCCCAGGTCCTCTCCCTCTCCAGTTCTTTCCATGTCCCCCCAGGTCCTCTCCCCCTCCAGTTCTGTCCATGTCCCCCCAGGTCCTCTCCTTCTCCAGTTCTGTCCATGTCCCCCCAGGTCCTCTCCCTCTCCAGTTCTGTCCATGTCCCCCCAGGTCCTCTCCCCCTCCAGTTCTGTCCATGTCCCCCCAGGTCCTCTCCCCCTCCAGTTCTGTCCATGTCCCCCCAGGTCCTCTCCCCCTCCAGTTCTGTCCATGTCCCCCCAGGTCCTCTCCCCCTCTAGTTCTGTCCATGTCCCCCCAGGTCCTCTCCCCCTCTAGTTCTGTCCATGTCCCCCCAGGTCCTCTCCCCCTCCAGTTCTGTCCATGTCCCCCCAGGTCCTCTCCCCCTCTAGTTCTGTCCATGTCTCCCCAGGTCCTCTCCCCCTCCAGTTCTGTCCATGTCCCCCCAGGTCCTCTTCCCCTCTAGTTCTGTCCATGTCCCCCCAGGTCTTCCCCCTCTCTAGTTCTGTCCATGTCTCCCCAGGTCCTCTCCCCCTCCAGTTCTGTCCATGTCCCCCCAAGTCCTCTCCCCCTCCAGTTCTGTCCATGTCCCCCCAGGTCCTCTCCCCCTCCAGTTCTGTCCATGTCCCCCCAGGTCCTCTCCCCCTCCAGTTCTGTCCATGTCTCCCCGGGTCCTCTCCCCCACCAGCTCCTCAGATTCTCCATATCTGTCTCCAGTATTGCAGAAGTATTAGCCCCCCTGAAGCGCTCGGTGACCCGGACATCGTCCTGGTTGTGTCCTCCTCTATGAACCTATAACTCCCAAACCAATAATCCTGTTCTCTTGAAATTCTGAGAAAAATTCCCCAAGTGTTGGTGGAGTATATCACATGCTGGAGGAGGAGGAGGAGGAGGAGGAGGCTGTGGTCCCCGGTGATGCGCGGCTGCAGCTTGTGAGCAGTCACATCTCTGTACTCAGCGCTGCCTCCTGCTCCTGTGGATTCAGATCGAGAGCGACGTTCTGCTGAGCCGGGAATCCACCGACAACTCCACTAAAGACCCCGAAACTCCACCACGCCGCGATAAAGACCCCAAAACTCCACCACGCTGCGCTAAAGACACTGAAATTCCACCACGCCCCGCTAAAGACCCCGAAACTCCTCCACGTCACACTAAAGACCCCGAAATCTCACCACGCCGCGCTAAAGACCCCGAAACTCCACCACACCGCACTAAAGACGCCGAAACTCCATAAAAGGAGCCCAGAAGATCCTGTATCCGCAGCGCAGGCTCCCGGCACAGCATGGACTGCTGTCATGTATGTAGCACATAGACATGCCTGATACAGGTGCATGAATTGTGGCTGTCGGGGTCTTGGCTGCGGTCGTGCTCATGTCCGGGGGATTTTGCCCCTTTCTTGCAGCCCCTCGTTGGGCGTATTCTGTTTGAGGCTTCGGCTGTTGCTCGTGGCATTGATTTGTGGCTGTGGATCTCGCTGTGTGGGTGGATGTAGCTCGTACACAATTACAATCAGCGGGGACGGCTCGGTGCAGACGGCGGCTCCTTATGGAGAGGGTCAACCGTGCCCAAGACGCCGGGGCAATGTATATGGGCAGGAGGGATAAGTGTTATTAGCGGGATCAGGAGCCTTCCTCGTGTCCATACTGCAGATATAAGGTATCCGCTATCTCCTGTTATCTGCTGGGGGGCTCTATACCTGGGCACCGGCCCCAGTCACCGGAGGGGAGGGTCTGATGATTGGGGTCTGTATCCTGGACAGGTGCTTAGGACGGGATCTGTGACCGGCAGTGCACAGGTTAATGGGAACGCGTTGGTCGCAGGAGCTGACCCTTTAATGCTCTGGTGATTTGGTTTTCTGTGATTTTCCCCCGATGCTGTTATTATTGGGGGCACAATTTGGGGGATTTCGGAGCGGAGTGTTATAGATTCAGGAAAGTGTCACTAATAGAAGAATCTAACAGAAATGTCCTTTATTAGAGAAGCTGCTGCTGTAGATTCTGATCCACAGACGAGAAATCGCTTCACCCTGTCCTTATCAATGACGATATCACTGATTATAGCTGTCACATCGGTCAAGACACAGTACAGACGGTATTACTGACCTCACTGAGGGCGGTATTATCAGGAGATGACGAGTATAGATACATAGTGATACATGTGATTGTGGAAAAGCTTGTTTGTAAGTGGCTGTATATGATTTCTTATACAAGTATATACCGACCCCTATGTGCAAGAATAAAACTACTATAACACTGCCCCTATGTACAAGAATATAACTACTATAATACTGCCCCTATGTACAAGAATATAACTACTATAATACTGCCCCTATGTAAAAGAATATAACTGCTATAATACTGCCCCTATGTATAAGAATATAACTACTGTAATACTGCCCCTATGTATAAGACTATAACTACTATAATACTGCCCCTATGTAAAAGAATATAACTACTATAATACTGTCCCTATGTACAAGAATATAACTACTATAATACTGCCCCTATGTACAAGAATATAACTACTATAATACTGCCCCTATGTAAAAGAATATAACTGCTATAATACTGCCCCTATGTATAAGAATATAACTACTATAATACTGCCCCTATGTACAAGAATATAACTACTATAATACTGCCCCTATGTACAAGAATATAACTACTATAATACTGCCCCTATGTAAAAGAATATAACTGCTATAATACTGTCCCTATGTACAAGAATATAACTACTATAATACTGCCCCTTATGTACAAGAGTATAACTACTATAATACTGCCCCCTATGTACAAGAATATAACTACTATAATACTGCCCCCTATGTACAAGAATATAACTACTATAATACTGCCCCTATGTACAAGAATATAAGTACTATAATACTGCCCCTATATACAAGAATATAACTACTATAATACTGCCCCTATGTTCAAGAATATAACTACTATAATACTGCTCCCTATGTACAAGAATATAGCTACTATAATACTGCTCCCTATGTACAAGAATATAACTACTATAATACTGCCCCTATGTACAAGAATATAACTACTATAATACTGCTCCTATATACAAGAATATAACTACTATAATACTGCCCCTATGTATAAGAATATAACTACTATAATACTGCCCCTATGTATAAGAATATAACTACTATAATACTGCCCCTATGTAAAAGAATATAACTGCTATAATACTGCCCCTATGTAAAAGAATATAACTACTATAATACTGCTCCTATGTACAAGAATATAACTACTATAATACTGCCCCTATGTACAAGAATATAACTACTATAATACTGCTCCTATATTCAAGAATATAACTACTATAATACTGCCCCTATGTGCAAGAATATAACTACTATAATACTGCCCCTATGTACAAGAATATAACTGCTATAATACTGCCCCCTATATACAAGAATATAACTGCTGTAATACTGCTCCTATATACAAGAATATAACTACTATAATACTGCCCCTATGTACAAGAATATAACTACTATAATACTGCCCCTATGTACAAGAATATAACTACTATAATACTGCTCCTATGTACAAGAATATAACTACTATAATACTGCCCCCTATGTACAAGAATATAACTACTATAATACTGCCCCTATGTACAAGAATATAACTACTATAATACTGCCCCCTATGTACAAGAATATAACTACTATAATACTGCCCCATGTAGAAGACTATAGCTCCTATAAGTGAGTATTGTAGTTCAGTATATAGTGTTCATCTGTCAGTAGACCCTCTGTTATATATAGGGGTCTTTGTCGGGGGGATGTACATCATCACCACCTGTATGACCCGGCACATGCTGCTGACGTTGGAGCAGTGCAGGGTCTCCTGCGGGCTGTGATTTTGGTAAATGTTAAGTGTCGCCTGTGAACAGTATAATCAGGACGTATTCATGTGAAATACACAAAATACTTGCAGAGAATTGCGGATTTCTGATGTGAAAGCCGATTCTACACAAAGGAAATATAATGTGTGTCATTCTTTGGCTTCTGTCTAATTACAGCCGGCTCCGCGCTCGCAGCTCCACGCCGAGAACCTTTCAAAGGTTTTGTTTGTGAAATCACATTTTGGATGTAAAGTCAACGGCTAATGGGGAAAAAGACTGTAACTTGGAGCGGAGGGGGAGCAGCTCCATAAGACTGTAAGGGGGAGCGGAGGGGGAGCAGCTCCATAAGACTGTAAGGGGGAGCAGAGGGGGAGCAGCTCCATAAGACTGTATAACATGGAGCGGAGAGGGAGCAGCTCCATAAGACTGTAAGGGGGAGCAGAGGGGGAGCAGCTCCATAAGACTGTATAACATGGAGCGGAGAGGGAGCAGCTCCATAAGACTGTAAGGGGGAGCAGAGGGGGAGCAGCTCCATAAGACTGTAAGGGGGAGCGGAGGGGGAGCAGCTCCATAAGACTGTAAAGGGGGAGCGGAGGGGGAGCAGCTCCAAAAGACTGTAGGGTGGAGGGGGAGCAGCTCCATAAGACTGTAAGGGGGAGCGGAGGGGGAGCAGCTCCATAAGACTGTAAGGGGGAGCAGAGGGGGAGCAGCTCCATAAGACTGTAGGGTGGAGGGGGAGCAGCTCCATAAGACTGTATAACATGGAGCGGAGAGGGAGCAGCTCCATAAGACTGTAAGGGGGAGCGGAGGGGGAGCAGCTCCATAAGACTGTAAGGGGGAGCAGAGGGGGAGCAGCTCCATAAGACTGTAAGGGGGAGCAGCTCCATAAGACTGTAAGGGGGAGCGGAGGGGGAGCAGCTCCATAAGACTGTAAGGGGGAGCGGAGGGGGAGCAGCTCCATAAGACTGTAAGGGGGAGCAGCTCCACAAGACTGTAAGGGGGAGCGGAGGGAGAGCAGCTCCATAAGACTGTATAACATGGAGCGGAGGGGGAGTAGCTCCATAAGACTGTAAGGGGGAGCGGAGGGAGAGCAGCTCCATAAGACTGTAAGGGGGAGCGGAGGGGGAGCAGCTCCATAAGACTGTAAGGGGGAGCAGAGGGGGAGCAGCTCCATAAGACTGTATAACATGGAGCGGAGGGGGAGCAGCTCCATAAGACTGTAAGGGGGAGCGGAGGGGGAGCAGCTCCATAAGACTGTAAGGGGGAGCGGAGGGGGAGCAGCTCCATAAGACTGTAAGGGGGAGCAGAGGGGGAGCAGCTCCATAAGACTGTAAGGGGGAGCGGGAGCAGCTCCATAAGACTGTAGGGTGGAGGGGGAGCAGCTCCATAAGACTGTAAGGGGCAGCGGAGGGGGAGCAGCTCCATAAGACTGTAGGGTGGAGGGGGGAGCAGCTCCATAAGACTGTAAGGGGGAGCAGCTCCACAAGGCTGTAATGGGGAGCGGAGGGGGAGCAGCTCCATAAGACTGTAAGGGGGAGCGGAGGGGGAGCAGCTCCATAAGACTGTAAGGGGGAGCGGAGGGGAGCAGCTCCATAAGACTGTAAGGGGGAGCGGAGGGGGAGCAGCTCCATAAGACTGTAAAGGGGAGCGGGAGCAGCTCCATAAGACTGTAGGGTGGAGGGGAGCAGCTCCATAAGACTGTAAGGGGGAGCGGAGGGGGAGCAGCTCCATAAGACTGTAAGGGGCAGCGGAGGGGGAGCACCTCCATAAGACTGCAGGGTGGAGGGGGAGCAGCTCCATAAGACTGTAAGGGGGAGCGGAGGGGGAGCAGCTCCATAAGACTGTAAGGGGGAGCGGAGGGGGAGCAGCTCCATAAGACTGTAAGGGGCAGCGGAGGGGGAGCAGCTCCATAAGACTGTAAGGGGGAGCGGAGGGGGAGCAGCTCCATAAGACTGTAAGGGGGAGCGGAGGGGGAGCAGCTCCATAAGACTGTAAGGGGGAGCGGAGGGGCAGCTCCATAAGACTGTAAGGGGGAGCGGAGGGGCAGCTAGTCCGATTAGGCATTTCAGAGCCCCATTCTCAGGATTATTGGGAGTGAAAAATTAATCAATGGAGCATCTGCCACCATTTTTTCCGTCTGTGTATTGCAGGGCATTGTTTTCGGGATTCGGGGGGTGTCAGCCCCTTTCTTGGGATCAGTTCGGATTGTCAGTTATAATATAACTCATAGCGGAGCTCTGTACAGAACAATCCAGTGATCCAGAACAGTCCATCCAGTGATCCAGAACAGTCCAGTGATCTAGAACAGTCCAGTGATCCAGAACAGTCCAGTGATCCAGAACAGTCCAGTGATCCAGAACAGTCCAGGCATTCACTTCTGATAGGAACTGAATTATCAAATATTCCTATAAAAAAACAAAACTCAGTCTTACGGGTTTCCTTGCCCTGGCGCCTTGTACCTGCGTGTCCGGACCAATGCAGAGCAGTTTGTTGTCCTCCCCTCGCAGGGGACATTTCCTGCCGGAGCCGCTTTAATTTCCAGGTTGTTCTCTGACTCCATAGAATTGTCTTGGGCTTTGTATTTCCACATCTAATCTCCTCATAGAAATTACAGCACCAAGAAGAAGACAATGACGAGATCCCAGGACGCAGACGTCACTGATCGGCAGATGGTGAAAACATGGAAACAAAATTATCACAACCTCTGGATTTATCCATTCTGGAGTCTGAGCCTCGTCCACAAATCCCGGCACCTCCGGCCTCGGCTGCGATTACACGGGTTATTAATGATTGTCTGAGGAAGGTTCTGCCACTGAATGCACTTGTGTAAATCATCCAAATCTGCTGCTGGCAGCTCCTGAGTGATCACCGACCAATGATGTCCAAATGTGCTCAATGAAAACAAGTCCAAAGACGCTGCAGCCACAGAAACTGAGTCCGGAAATGCCGCAGCTGCGGAAGTCAAGGCCGGAGATGCTGCAGCCACGGAAACAGAGTCCGGAAATGCCGCAGCTGTGGAAGTCAAGGCCGGAGATGCTGCAGCCACAGAAGACCAGACCGGAGCGACTGCAGCTACGGGATACAAGTTCGGAGACACTGCAGCAATGGGAGTTGCTTTAGGCCATGCAGGCTGCTCACAGCAGTATAGGGAACATGCGGCCTGACTTTGTGAGGGAAAATGACTCTTTGGACACTGGAGAAATAGCTGTACCACTGGGTCTACCAGATCAATGTAATACCGAGCTTTAGTGAGTAGCCTGCATGGCCTAAACCAGCTTCCATGGCTACAGCGTCTTCGGAAATTTCTCCTATGGCTGCAGGGTCTCCAGATTTGTCTCTCATGGCTGCAGTGTCTCTGGACTCGTCTCCCATGGCTGCAGCGTCACCAGACTTTTCTCCCATTGCTGCAGCATCCCCTGACTTTTCTCCCATGGCTGCAGCATCTCCAGACTTTTCTCCCATGGCTGCAGAATCTCCAGACTTTTCTCCCATGGCTGCAGCATCCCCAGACTTTTCTCCCATGGCTGCAGCATCTCCAGACTTGTCTCCCATGGCTGCAGCATCCCCAGACTTGTCTCCCATGGCTGCAGCATCCCCAGATTTGTCTCCCATGGCTGCAGCATCTCCAGACTTTTCTCCCATTGCTGCGGCATCCCCAGACTTGTCCCCCATGGCTGCAGCGTCTCCAGACTTGTCTCCTCCTAGCTGCAGTGCCTCCAGACTTGTCTCCCATGGCTGCAGTGTCTCCAGACTTGTCTCCCATGGCTGCAGTGTTTTCAGACTTGCCTCCCATGGCTGCAGTGTCTCCAGACTTGCCTCCCATGGCTGCAGAATCCCCAGACTTGTCTTCCATGGCTGCAGCATCTCCAGACTTTTATCCCATGGCTGCAGAGTCTCCAGACTTTTCTCCCATGGCTGCAGCATCTCCAGACTTGTCTCCCATGGCTGCAGCATCTCCAGACTTTTCTCCCATGGCTGCAGTGTCTCCAGACTTGTCTACCATGGCTGCAGTGTTTCCAGACTTGCCTCCCATGGCTGCAGTGTCTCCAGACTTGTCCCCCAATGGCTGCAGCATCCCCAGACTTGTCTTCCATGGCTGCAGCATCTCCAGACTTTTCTCCCATGGCTGCAGCGTCTCCAGACTTGTCTCCCATGGCTGCAGCATCTCCAGACTTGTCTCCCATGGCTGCAGCATCTCCAGACTTTTCTCCCATGGCTGCAGAATCTCCAGACTTTTCTCCCATGGCTGCAGCGTCTCCAGACTTGTCTCCCATGGCTGCAGCATCTCCAGACTTGTCTCCCTTGGCTGCAGCATCTCCAGACTTTTCTCCCATGGCTGCAGCATCTCCAGACTTGTCTCCCATGGCTGCAGCATCCCCAGACTTGTCTCCCATGGCTGCAGCATCCCCAGACTTGTCTCCCATGGCTGCAGCATCTCCAGACTTTTCTCCCATTGCTGCGGCATCCCCAGACTTGTCCCCCATGGCTGCAGCGTCTCCAGACTTGTCTCCCATGGCTGCAGTGTCTCCAGACTTGTCTCCCATGGCTGCAGTGTTTCCAGACTTGCCTCCCATGGCTGCAGTGTCTCCAGACTTGCCTCCCATGGCTGCAGAATCCCCAGACTTGTCTTCCATGGCTGCAGCATCTCCAGACTTTTCTCCCATGGCTGCAGCATCTCCAGACTTTTCTCCCATGGCTGCAGCATCTCCAGACTTTTCTCCCATGGCTGCAGTGTCTCCAGGCTTGTCCCCCATGGTTGCAGTTTCTCCAGACTTGTCTCCCATGGCTGCAGCGTCTCCAGACTTGTCTCCCATGGCTGCAGCATCCGCAGACTTGACTTCCATGGCTGCAGCATCTCCAGACTTGTCTCCCATGGCTGCAGCGTCTCCAGACTTGTCTCCCATGGCTGCAGCATCCGCAGACTTGACTTCCATGGCTGCAGCGTCTCCAGACTTGTCTCCCATGGCTGCAGCATCCGCAGACTTGACTTCCATGGCTGCAACATCTCCAGACTTTTCTCCCATGGCTGCAGCATCTCCAGACTTTTCTCCCATGGCTGCAGTGTCTCCAGACTTTTCTCCCATGGCTGCAGTGTCTCCAGACTTTTCTCCCATGGTTGCAGCATCTCCAGACTTGTCTCCCTTAGTGCTCATACTCCAGACTGAATAAACCGAGATATTTTGAAAAGGTTAGCCCCTATTTTTCACCATTTGCAGATCAGTAGCGCCTCCATCCTGATCTTTTCCTTCTTGGTTCTGTCATTTCAATATTAAGGACTTTATAGTAATATAAGATTCTGATTCTTTTATTGCATTTTACAAATTTAAGGCGAAATCTCTTTGGTACCTTCAGTTAACGTCGCGTTTTGTCTGTTGGTGGCTCGTGTGGCCGGTCGGAATAGATGGTGCTGGTGGTAAGCTTTAGGTGTAGTATTGGGGCGAGTCCCCCGCCGCCCCCCATGGGAGCAGTTAATTGTCAGAGTCTCTGAAGTGAAGGCGTCAGCTCATTAGACGGCATGAAACACGCTGCGCTGGTCGGGAGTCATTTCCAGTCTCGGTGGGAGGCTCCAGATCAGGGGTCTTTCATCCATATTATATAACTCCATCTAATGTTACCGTTGTCATTAAACTTCCATAATTGCGTTTTAGGGTCTTCTCTGATGCCCCTCGCATTTCACAGATCTTCTTCCCTCATACTTTGGCTCCATCTTGTATGACTGCTACATCTCATCTTGGTAGAGACCCCCCCATCCTCCACCATTTATAAGGGGGGTATATAAAGGTACAGACTTGTATGCCAGTGCCGAGTGTCCGGCGACCATGTGGCTCCATCCATGGTGCGCTGGTGTGACGGCCGCTGTTGTCTTTACGACTGAGACCCCAGATTGTTTCTTTCCCATCTTTACAGAACGAGGCTCTCAGGAAGCAGGCGGAGGAGGCTCTGGACATCGCCCTGGATGACCCCGATGCCAACGCGGCCGCCGCTAAAATCCAGGCCGGTTTTCGTGGTCACATGACAAGGAAGAAAATGAAAGGCGGTGACAAAGACGTAAAGCACAAAGACGGTAAAGAAGGCACCAGCGCGCAGGGGGATTAGACCCGGACGGTGTGAGGTCAGTATCTGCGGGGTCTTTATACATATATAGACATGGCGGACGCAGAGCAGACCGGTCTATGGCTCTTCAGTAGTCACCGGACTTCAGAGGTGACCAAATCAGACAAATCTGGCCGATTTCATCCAGAAACAGCGCCACTCCAGGTCATGTGTGGTACTGCAGCTGCATTCACTTCACTGGAGCTGAGCCGCAGTACCAGGCACAACCATGCACAGATGTGGAGCAGTTCTTGGAAGAAAGCAGCCATGGTTTTCTCATCTAGGACTTTCGGGTGCCGCTGCCCCTATGGGCATCATGATGGCCTGGATGCCCCATTTATGGACTCTCATGTCTCCCTCCAGCATTCGGGGTGTGCAGAGGTCACGCTGATCTGTAGCAGCGGTGCCAGGTGCTGGATTGAGTGAACGCTACTTTACACTAATGCATATTGGAAAACCGGGGAAAGAAAGAACAGCGGCCGCAGCGTGCGTTCCCAATCGCAGTCAGTAGTGCGCACGCCAGCCGCACCGCTATGTGCGCGGCGCTCTGCGCCGTAATAATAATAATCTTTATATAGCACCAACATATTCCGCAGCGCTTTACAACTCAGAGGCCGTAACTCCTGCAGCCTCCAGATTCAGAGCTCAGAACCTCTGAGGTGGTCGTCTGACAGCCGGAGCCGGCCCCCGAGGACCAGTCACCGCCCAGATTTCACTTTCAGACTCAGCAGCTCGCTGTTAGGCTGCGGAGACAACAGCGGGGGACACAGCAGTGGGGAGGACAACAGCAGGGACAGCGGGGAGGACAGTGGCGGGGACGGTAGGGAGGATAGTGGGGGGACAGCGGAGGGGACAACAGCAGCAGGGACAACTGGGAGGACAGTGGAGGGGACAACAGCAGGGACAGTGGGGAGGACAGCGGAGGGGACAACAGTAGCCGGGACAGTGGAGGGGACAATGAGGGGGACAGCGGGGGGGACAGCAGCAGGGATAACAGCTGGGACAACAGCGGTGGGACAACGTCAGGGACAGCGGGAGGAACAGTGGGGGGGACAGTGATGGGGACAGCAGGGAGGTCAGTGGGGGGACAGTGGAGGGTACAACAGCAGGGACAGCGGGGAGGACAGGCAGGGACAGCAGGAGCGACAGTGGGGGAAACAGCAGGGGGGACAGTGGCAAGGACAGCGGGGGGACAGCAGCGGAGTTGGTGGGGACAGTGAGGAGGATGGGGGGGGACAACAGCGGGGACAGTGAGGAGGACAGGGTCGGGGAGGACAGCAGTGGGGGTACAATTTTAGATTTTGTACCTTATTTCTCCGTGTCGTAGTTCTTCACCGTCCTCTGCTTGTTGTCTGTAAATTGGGACGTTCGTATTTACATCCAAAACCCTAAAAACCTGTCGTGACCTGAAGCTTCTCACCGCTGATGGTTTGTGACAATGTTAATCTGGATAGTTCCCTGTGAGTGAAGCACAAATCCTGCTCGTTACAGTGTATCGGTGCAGGTAACGCCGCAGTCTGGAGCCCGGGATTGTGCAGGATGGGTACAATTGTAAGTACGAGGCCTGCAAAAAGCAATGTTCCAAGACACTGACAGCAAACAGAGATGGTGTCCGCCCAAGGCAAAGCTGCAGATACATGGGGAAAACCTGCAACGTGCTCCCACCTCCCAACCACCGCACATTAATACCTGGAGCTTCACCAAGTCCTACCTCCCCATAAATGGAAAGTAATTTCAGAGGCACGAACTGCCCCCCCCAAAAAAAATTTTTTTATCACAGACCGCAAAAGTAATCCAGACCCCAGACTATACCTCTATATTCAGCCCCCAGACCATACCCACATATGTATTCAGAGCTGGGACCATACCTCTGTATGCATTCAGCCCCAAGACCATACCCTATAGATATTCAGATCATACCTATATACACATATTCAGCCCCCAGACCATACCCACATATGTATTCGGACTTGGGACAATATCATTGTATAAATTCAGCCCCCAGACCATACCCCTATAGATATTCAGACCATACCTACACCTACACATATTCAGCCCCCAGACCATACCCACATATGTATTCAGACTTGGGACCATATCATGGTATACATTCAGCCCCCAGACCATACCCCTATAGATATTCAGACCATACCTACACCTACACATATTCAGCCCCCAGACCATACCCACATATGTATTCGGACTTGGGACCATATCATGGTATACATTCAGCCCCCAGACCATACCCCTATGAATATGTATGAAAATAATGTATCTGTTCCCCCTATAATTAGCGGCTGTGTGCGTGGATCATGCGGCCGTCACCAGAGCTGCCGCTTCTCTCGTGGCTCCGATGTCCCAGTTTTGTGCAGATTCTAACGAGGTCATTAATTATCATGGAATTTCTGCGCTTCCCAAGTGATTGGAAATTCCACTTCCAAATTTAGGTTCTCCCTTAGCAACATCATTTAATTGCTTGTTTCCGCGCAGGTTGTTATTCCTCAGAGCGCTCGTCTCACCACTCGGGAGCAGCGACCTGATATCATCCGCCGGAATCACACGCGCTGCACAGTACATGGTGCGGAGCCCCTATACACTATACAGAGATTACACATAACAGCGCAAGACGGAAAACGCACAACTGTATTATAAGTGATGTGCAGCGGAAAAGAGAAAAGCGGCAAATATCACAGAGGTTCAGAGCCCGGAGCTGCTTATATATCTTCATATATCATTGGATCTTATGTATCTTTGTATACAGGGAGCTCCCCCTAGTGGTGACTGCAGACAGGATCTTATCATGTATCTCTGTATACAGGGAGCTCCCCCTAGTGGTGACTGCAGACAGGATCTTATCATGTATCTCTGTATACAGGGAGCTTCCCCTAGTGGTGGCTGCAGACAGGATCTTATCATATATCTCTGTATACAGGGAGCTCCCCCTAGTGGTGGCTGCAGACAGGATCTTATCATGTATCTCTGTATACAGGGAGCTCCCCCTAGTGGTGGCTGCAGACAGGATCTTATCATGTATCCCTGTATACAGGGAGCTCCCCCTAGTGGTGACTGCAGACAGGATCTTATCATGTATCTCTGTATACAGGGAGCTCCCCCTAGTGGTGGCTGCAGACAGACTCTTATCATGTATCTCTGTATACAGGGAGCTCCCCCTAGTGGTGGCTGCAGACAGGATCTTATCATGTATCTCTGTATACAGGGAGCTCCCTCTAGTTGTGGCTGCAGACAGGATTTTATCATGTATCTCTGTATACAGGGAGCTCCCCCTAGTGGTGACTGCAGACAGGATCTTATCACGTATCTCTGTATACAGGGAGCTCCCCCTAGTGGTGGCTGCAGACAGGATCTTATCATGTATCTCTGTATACAGGGAGCTCCCCCTAGTGGTGGCTGCAGACAGGATCTTATCATGTATCTCTGTATACAGGGAGCTCCCCTAGTGGTGGCTGCAGACAGAATCTTATCATGTATCTCTGTATACAGGTAGCACCCCCTAGTGGTGGCTGCAGACAGGATCTTATCATGTATCTCTGTATACAGGGAGCTCCCCCTAGTGGTGGCTGCAGACAGGATCTTATCATGTATCTCTGTATACAGGGAGCTCCCCCTAGTGGTGGCTGCAGACAGGATCTTATCATGTATCTCTGTATACAGGGAGCTCCCCCTAGTGGTGACTGCAGACAGGATCTTATCATGTATCTCTGTATACAGGGAGCTCCCCCTAGTGGTGACTGCAGACAGGAGCTTATCATGTATCTCTGTATACAGGGAGCTCCCCCTAGTGGTGGCTGCAGACAGGATCTTATCATGTATCTCTGTATACAGAGAGCTCCCCCTACTGGTGGCTTCAGACAGGATCTTATCATGTATCTCTGTATACAGGGAGCTCCCTCTAGTGGTGGCTGCAGACAGGATTTTATCATGTATCTCTGTATACAGGGAGCTCCCCCTAGTGGTGACTGCAGACAGGATCTTATCACGTATCTCTGTATACAGGGAGCTCCCCCTAGTGGTGGCTGCAGACAGGATCTTATCATGTATCTCTGTATACAGGGAGCTCCCCCTAGTGGTGGCTGCAGACAGGATCTTATCATGTATCTCTGTATACAGGGAGCTCCCCCTACTGGTGGCTTCAGACAGGAGCTTATCATGTATCTCTGTATACAGAGAGCTCCCCCTACTGGTGGCTTCAGACAGGATCTTATCATGTATCTCTGTATACAGGGAGCTCCCTCTAGTGGTGGCTGCAGACAGGATTTTATCATGTATCTCTGTATACAGGGAGCTCCCCCTAGTGGTGACTGCAGACAGGATCTTATCACGTATCTCTGTATACAGGGAGCTCCCCCTAGTGGTGGCTGCAGACAGGATCTTATCATGTATCTCTGTATACAGGGAGCTCCCCCTAGTGGTGGCTGCAGACAGGATCTTATCATGTATCTCTGTATACAGGGAGCTCCCTCTAGTGGTGACTGCAGACAGGATCTTATCATGTATCTCTGTATACAGGGAGCTCCCCCTAGTGATGACTGCAGACAGGGTCTTATCATGTATCTCTGTATACAGGGAGCTCCCCCTAGTGGTGACTGCAGACAGGGTCTTATCATGTATCTCTGTATACAGGGAGCTCCCCCTAGTGGTGGCTTCAGACAGGATCTTATCATGTATCTCTGTATACAGGGAGCTCCCCCTAGTGGTGGCTTCAGACAGGATCTTATCATGTATCTCTGTATACAGGGAGCTCCCCCTAGTGGTGACTGCAGACAGGATCTTATCATGTATCTCTGTATACAGGGAGCTCCCCCTACTGGTGGCTTCAGACAGGATCTTATCATGTATCTCTGTATACAGGGAGCTCCCCCTAGTGGTGACTGCAGACAGGGTCTTATCATGTATCTCTGTATACAGGGAGCTCCCCCTAGTGGTGACTGCAGACAGGATCTTATGTATCTCTGTATACAGAGAGCTCCCTCTAGTGGTGACTGCAGACAGGATCTTATCATGTATCTCTGTATACAGGGAGCTCCCCCTAGTGGTGGCTGCAGACAGGATCTTATCATGTATCTCTGTATACAGGGAGCTCCCCCTAGTGATGACTGCAGACAGGGTCTTATCATGTATCTCTGTATACAGGGAGCTCCCCCTAGTGGTGACTGCAGACAGGGTCTTATCATGTATCTCTGTATACAGGGAGCTCCCCCTAGTGGTGACTGCAGACAGGATCTTATGTATCTCTGTATACAGAGAGCTCCCCCTACTGGTGGCTTCAGACAGGATCTTATCATGTATCTCTGTATACAGGGAGCTCCCCCTAGTGGTGGCTGCAGACAGGGTCTTATCATGTATCTCTGTATACAGGGAGCTCCCCCTAGTGGTGGCTGCAGACAGGGTCTTATCATGTATCTCTGTATACAGGGAGCTCCCCCTAGTGGTGGCTGCAGACAGGATCTTATCGTGTATCTCTGTATACAGGGAGCTCCCCCTAGTGGTGACTGCAGACAGGATCTTATCATGTATCTCTGTATACAGAGAACTCCCCCTAGTGGTGGCTGCAGACAGGATCTTATCATTTATCTCTGTATACAGGGAGCTCCCCCTAGTGGTGACTGCAGACAGGATCTTATCATGTATCTCTGTGTATAGGGAGCTCCCCCTAGTGGTGTCTGCAGACAGGTTCTTATCATGTATCTCTGTATACAGAGAGCTCCCCCTACTGGTGGCTGCATAATATCTGGATCCAGAAGTATCTATGAAGTTAGGATGCAGATGCAGGTGAATACAGGCGAGGGAGCGCTCTGTTCTCTGCTCCACCATTCCACCTGTGCGTCTGAGTCTCCGTGCAGCGGCTCCATCACTTCACGATATGGCGGCTGCAGCTTGAAGCCTAGTTTGCAGACAGAACAGACCAGAGCGGCACATTAGGGACATGGGGTAGAGCGAGTCATTGTGGGTTTTTCCTTTCTATAGTCACCACTGATTTTCGGTTGTCACGTTGCGGGGTATGACTGTGCGTTGTTTCTATCTCAACCCCAAAAGGAACTATTATTTTTCATTTGTTTTTGCATTTGTAGATGATCTGATTATGATACAACTTGGGCCACAAGCAAGAACTCTGTGCAGCGAGGTGAACCTTCCACCACCGATCAGGTGACCTCCTGTAAGCCCCTCCCCCGAGGAGCCGCCGCCCACCCTCTGGTCACTGAAGATTGTGAATGTTGCTTCCCTTTCTGTGTTTTGTGTTTTTTGACTTCTTTTGATCTTAATTTTACTTCTCACAAAAAAACAAACAAACAACCCGTCCCTGTTGGTCGTGGCATGGCGGCCGCTGCTTGCTCCTGATTCGTCACCGTGTTTGCATGATCCTCCTAGAACACAGAGCGTCCTCTATGGATGAATCTTCTACAGTTTCCCTCAAGCTGCAATAAAGAATTCTACAGACTCCCCTCCCCCAGCCCCGTGTGACCCCCCCCTCCCCCAGCCCCGTGTGACCCCCCCTCCCCCAGCCCCGTGTGACCCCCCCCCCTCCCCCAGCCCCGTGTGACCCCCCCTCCCCCAGCCCCGTGTGACCCCCGCTCGATAATCACGTGTTTTCTTATCATGTTTCTCAACTTGGAAAAAAAGAAAATAGAATAAAATCCAAAATGGTGTCATCCTTTATACTCTTCTCATAGGACATGCTGGAATAAAATAGTGTGGGTGCAGCTCTGGCTGTGAATGGAGTAGAAGAGGTAATGCAAGAGAACTGTGAATACAGCTCTGGGTGTGAATGGAGTACAAGTCGTAATGTAAGAAGAGTAGACCTGTGAATGCAGCTCTGGGTGCGGGTGGAGTACAAGACGTAATGCAAGAGTAGAACTATGAATGCAGCTCTGGGTGTGAGTGGAGTACAAGACGTAATGTAAGAGTACAACTGTGAATGCAGCTTTGGGTGTGAGTGGAGTACAAGACGTAATGTAAGAGTAGAACTGTGAATGCAACTCTGGGTGTGAGTGGAGTACAAGACGTAATGTAAGAGTAGAACTGTGAATGCAGCTCTGGGTGCAAGTGGAGTACAAGACGTAATATAAGAGTAGAACTATGAATGCAGCTCTGGGTGCGAGTGGAATACAAGACGTAATGCAAGAGTAGAACTATGAATGCAGCTCTGGGTGTGAGTGGAGTACAAGACGTAATGTAAGAGTACAACTGTGAATGCAGCTTTGGGTGTGAGTGGAGTACAAGACGTAATGTAAGAGTAGAACTGTGAATGCAACTCTGGGTGTGAGTGGAGTACAAGACGTAATGTAAGAGTAGAACTGTGAATGCAGCTCTGGGTGCAAGTGGAGTACAAGATGTAATATAAGAGTAGAACTATGAATGCAGCTCTGGGTGCGAGTGGAATACAAGACGTAATGCAAGAGTAGAACTATGAATGCAGCTCTGGGTGTGAGTGGAGTACAAGACGTAATGTAAGAGTACAACTGTGAATGCAGCTTTGGGTGTGAGTGGAGTACAAGACGTAATGTAAGAGTAGAACTGTGAATGCAGCTCTGGGTGTGAGTGGAGTACACAAGACGTAATGTAAGAGTAGATCTGTGAATGCAGCTCTGGGTGTGAGTGGAGTACAAGACGTAATGTAAGAGTAGATCTGTGAATGCAGCTCTGGGTGTGAGTGGAGTACAAGACAGTAAAGTGTAACAGTGACAGATGGAACTAAGAAATTGCACAGGAAGGTTTGTATTTGTCAGAGGGTGATTCTGGGATTTTTTATTTAGTATATTTGGGGTGCAGCGCTACAGCATATATCAGCGATATCTTCTATACAGTCAGATTTTTCTCCTCTCGCTCGTCCGCTGGCTCACACACGGTCCAGTGATGGTAATCTGAGTCTGATCACGGTGGGATTTGTTTTTCTTGGAGGTGGAAAGAAAAAATAAAATAAATCCAGATTCTCCGCCTCATCCATGTACGCTCCGATTTGTTTTCCACAAACCCATAGACTTGAATGGGCGCGTGTCGTCTGATTCTCGGGAGCGAATGGTGCCAGCTGCGATTACCGCTCAGTCCGAGGATAACGGACAGATGCACTGTATCATTGACTAACCTGGGTCCGAGTGCAGTCCCATTACTCACCGATCACACTCAGGCTGAATATATGAGCCCCAAAACAGCGCAGGACAAATCCAGAACAAGCGCGGAGACAAAAAGAATCTGGAAAAATCGAGCTCCACCGCCACAATGTAAATCAGAAGACACAATGTAATGAAGTCCTCATGTAATGAGCGTCATCCCATACACAGCAATGTGCACAGGAACTATAACTGCGACCCGCGGGGAAGAACGGCGCAAAGCGTGAGCGTCCTGTCTGAAGGGGTTAATAATGAGTCTGCTGGACATAGACTATGTATCATGGAGGGCAGGTTCTCGGGATGATGCTCCAGCTCTGGTTTCTGGGGCAGGTTCTCGGGATGATGCTCCAGCTCTGGTTTCTGGGGCAGGTTCTCGGATGATGCTTCAGCTCTGGTTTTTTGGGCAGGTTATTGGGATGATGCTCCAGCTCTAGTTTCTGGGGCAGGTTCTCGGGATGATGCTCCAGCTCTGGTTTCTGGGGCAGGTTCTCGGGATGATCCTCCAGCTCTGGTTTCTGGGGCAGGTTCTCGGGATGATCCTCCAGCTCTGGTTTCTGGGGCAGGTTCTCGGGATGATGCTCCAGCTCTGGTTTCTGGGGCAGGTTCTCGGGATGATGCTCCAGCTCTGGTTTCTGGGGCAGGTTTTCGGGATGATGCTCCAGTTCTGGTTTCTGAGGCAGGTTCTCGGGATGATGCTCCAGCTCTGGTTTCTCGGGCAGGTTCTTGGGATGATTCTCCAGCTCTGGTTTCTGGGGCAGGTTCTCGGGATGATGCTCCAGCTCTGGTTTCTGGGGCAAGTTCTCGGGATGATTTTCCAGCTCTGGTTTCTGGGGCAGGTTCTCGGGATGAACCTCCAGCTCTGGTTTCTGAGGCAGGTTCTCGGGATGAACCTCCAGCTCTGGTTTCTGGGGCAGGTTCTCGGGATGAACCTCCAGCTCTGGTTTCTGGGGCAGGTTCTCGGGATGAACCTCCAGCTCTGGTTTCTGGGGCAGGTTTTCAGGGTGATACTCCAGTTCTGGTTTCTGGGGCAGGTTCTCGGGATAATTCTCAAGCTCTGGTTTCTGGGGCAGGTTATCGGGATGATGCTCCAGCTCGGGTTTCTGGGGCAGGTTCTCGGGATGATGCTCCAGCTCTGGTTTCTGGGGCAGGTTCTTGGGATGATTCGCCAGCTCTGGTTTCTGGGGCAGGTTCTCGGGATGATGCTCCAGCTCTGGTTTCTGGGGCAGGTTCTCGGGATGATGCCCCAGCTCTGGTTTCTGGGGCAGGTTCTTGGGATGATTCTCCAGCTCTGGTTTCTGGGGCAGGTTCTCGAGATGATGCTCCAGCTCTGGTTTCTGGGGCAGATTCTCGGTATGATACTCCAGCTCTAGTTTCTGGGGCAAGTTCTCGGGATGATGCTCCAGCTCTGGTTTCTGGGGCAGGTTCTCGGAATGATGCTCCAGCTCCGGTTTCTGGGGCAGGGTCTGGGGATGATGCTCCAGCTCCGGTTTCTGGGACGGTCTCGGGATGATGCTCCAGCTTCTGGGGCAGGTTCTCGGGATGATGCTACAATTTCTGGGGCAGGTTCTCGGGATGATCCTCCAGCTTCGGTTTCTGGGCAGGTTTTCGGGATGATACTCCAGTTCTGGTTTCTGGGGCAGGTTCTCGGGATGATTCTCAAGCTCTGGTTTCTGGGGCAGGTTTTCGGGATGATGCTCCAGTTCTGGTTTTTGAGGCAGGTTCTCGGGATGATGCTCCAGCTCTGGTTTCTCGGGCAGGTTCTTGGGATGATTCTCCAGCTGTGGTTTCTGGGGCAGGTTCTCAGGATGATGCTCCAGCTCAGGTTTCTGGGGCAGGTTCTCAGGATGATTCTCCAGCTCTGGTTTCTGGGGCAGGTTCTCAGGATGATTCTCCAGCTCTGGTTTCTGGGGCAGGTTCTCAGGATAATGCTCCAGCTCAGGTTTCTGAGGCAGGTTCTCGGGATGATTCTCCAGCTCTGGTTTCTGGGGCAGGTTCTCAGGATGATCCTCCAGCTCAGGTTTCTGGGGCAGGTTCTCAGGATGATGCTAAAGCTCAGGTTTCTGAGGCAGGTTCTCAGGATGATACTTCAGCTCAGGTTTCTGGGGCAGGTTCTCGGGATGATGCTCCAGCTCTGGTTTCTGGGGCAGGTTCTTGGGATGATTCTTCAGCTCCAGTTTCGGGGTAGGGTCTCGGGATGATTTTCCAGCTCCGGTTTCTGGGGCAGGTTCTCGGGATGATCCTCCAGCTCCGGTTTCTGGGGCAGGTTCTTGGGATGATCCTCCAGCTCCGGTTTCCGCACGTGTCCTTGTCCTTGCACCTGTACATTATACGACCTGTGGCTTATTCTGTCTTCCACCTCTGGATTCTTGGGAACGTTCAGAGCCCCTCGACGTCCTATGCTCGTCACTCATCATTGGAGATACCGCGTCTTCTCTGGGGATATAAAAAGGAGGAACCGCATCGCACCGCGCACGGAATAGGGGGCAAGGGAAAAGCGCTGTAAAACTAGGACGCTTTACTGTAATGCTGTCCATAGATTATATCACAGCAGTGGACAAGGCACAGATTTGGGGCGGAGAGCGCTAGATGTGACCCTGTAAAACGCCAGATACTGTTACAAACCTAATCTCATTTCCGGGGTGATCAGGATTTTTGCTCTTTTCTCTTTTCTTCCTGTAACAGAGCAAATAAAACAGGATCGCAGCAATCAGGATCAGCGCCAGGAGGACCCCGATCACAGCACCTGCCACTGCCCCCGCAGCTGCTCCAGCGCCTGCAACACAATGATAGGAAAGACAGTGAGCGGCAGAACTTACTACTGTGCAGGAGAAGTGGTACTGTGCAGTGTATATATACAGAATAATACAGATACTGAGGATTACACCCAGTATACAGGACAGGAGAAGTGGTACTGTGCAGTGTATATATACAGAATAATACAGATACTGAGGATTACACCCAGTATACAGGGCAGGAGAAGTGGTACTGGGCAGTGTATATATACAGAATAATACAGATACTGAGGATTACACCCAGTATACAGGACAGGAGAAGTGGTACTGTGCAGTGTATATATACAGAATAATACAGATACTGAGGATTACACCCAGTATACAGGGCAGGAGAAGTGGTACTGGGCAGTGTATATATACAGAATAATACAGATATTGAGGATTACACCCAGTATACAGGGCAGGAGAAGTGGTACTGTGCAGTGTATATATACAGAAAAATACAGATACTGAGGATTACACCCAGTATACAGGGCAGGAGAAGTGGTACTGTGCAGTGTATATATACAGAATAATACAGATACTGAGGATTACACCCAGTATACAGGACAGGAGAAGTGGTACTGTGCAGTGTATATATACAGAATAATACAGACACTGAGGATTACACCCAGTATACAGGACAGGAGAAGTGGTACTGTGCAGTGTATATATACAGAATAATACAGATACTGAGGATTACACCCAGTATACAGGACAGGAGAAGTGGTACTGTGCAGTGTGTATATACAGAATAATACAGACACTGAGGATTACACCCAGTATACAGGACAGGAGAAGTGGTACTGTGCAGTGTATATATACAGAATAATACAGATACTGGGGATTACACCCAGTATACAGGACAGGAGAAGTGGTACTGTGCAGTGTGTATATACAGAATAATACAGACACTGAGGATTACACCCAGTATACAGGACAGGAGAAGTGGTACTGCGCAGTGTATATATACAGAATAATACAGACACTGAGGATTACACCCAGTATACAGGGCAGGAGAAGTGGTACTGTGCAGTGTATATATACAGAAAAATACAGATACTGAGGATTACACCCAGTATACAGGACAGGAGAAGTGGTACTGTGCAGTGTATATATACAGAATAATACAGATACTGAGGATTACACCCAGTATACAGGACAGGAGAAGTGGTACTGTGCAGTGTATATATACACAGAATAATACAGATAACGAGGAAAACACTCAGTATACAGGACAGGAGAAGTGGTACTGTGCAGTTTATATATACAGAATAATACAGACACTGAGGATTACACCCAGTATACAGGACAGGAGGAGTGGTACTGTGCAGTGTATATATACAGAATAATACAGACACTGAGGATTACACCCAGTATACAGGACAGGAGAAGTGGTACTGTGCAGTGTATATATACAGAATAATACAGATACTGAGGATTACACCCAGTATACAGGACAGGAGAAGTGGTACTGTGCAGTGTGTATATATACAGAATAATACAGACACTGAGGATTACACCCAGTATACAGGACAGGAGAAGTGGTACTGTGCAGTGTATATATACAGAATAATACAGATACTGAGGATTACACCCAGTATACAGGGCAGGAGAAGTGGTACTGTGCAGTGTATATATACAGAATAATACAGATACTGAGGATTACACCCAGTATACAGGACAGGAGAAGTGGTACTGTGCAGTGTATATATACAGAATAATACAGATACTGAGGATTACACCCAGTATACAGGACAGGAGAAGTGGTACTGTGCAGTGTATATATAAAGAATAATACACATACCGAGGATTACACCCAGTATACAGGACAGGAGAAGTGGTACTGTGCAGTGTATATATACAGAATAATACACATACCGAGGATTACATCCAGTATACAGGACAGGAGAAGTGGTACTGTTCAGTGTATATATACAGAATAATACAGACACTGAGGATTACACCCAGTATACAGGACAGGAGAAGTGGTACTGTGCAGTGTATATATACAGAATAATACAGATACTGAGGATTACACCCAGTATACAGGGCAGGAGAAGTGGTACTGTGCAGTGTATATATACAGAAAAATACAGATACTGAGGATTGCACCCAGTATACAGGACAGGAGAAGTGGTACTGTGCAGTGTATATATACAGAATAATACAGATACTGAGGATTACACCCAGTATACAGGGCAGGAGAAGTGGTACTGTGCAGTGTATATATACAGAATAATACAGACACTGAGGATTACACCCAGTATACAGGGCAGGAGAAGTGGTACTGTGCAGTGTATATATACAGAAAAATACAGATACTGAGGATTACACCCAGTATACAGGACAGGAGAAGTGGTACTGTGCAGTTTATATATACAGAATAATACAGATACTGAGGATTACACCCAGTATACAGGGCAGGAGAAGTGGTACTGTGCAGTGTATATATACAGAATAATACAGATACTGAGGATTACACCCAGTATACAGGACAGGAGAAGTGGTACTGTGCAGTGTATATATACAGAATAATACAGATACCGAGGATTACACCCAGTATACAGGACAGGAGAAGTGGTACTGTGCAGTGTATATATACAGAATAATACACATACCGAGGATTACACCCAGTATACAGGACAGGAGAAGTGGTACTGTGCAGTGTATATATACAGAATAATACACATACCGAGGATTACACCCAGTATACAGGACAGGAGAAGTGGTACTGTGCAGTGTATATATACAGAATAATACAGACACTGAGGATTACACCCAGTATACAGGGCAGGAGAAGTGGTACTGTGCAGTGTATATATACAGAATAATACACATACCGAGGATTACACCCAGTATACAGGACAGGAGAAGTGGTACTGTGCAGTGTATATATACAGAATAATACAGACACTGAGGATTACACCCAGTATACAGGACAGGAGAAGTGGTACTGTGCAGTGTATATATACAGAATAATACAGACACTGAGGATTACACCCAGTATACAGGACAGGAGAAGTGGTACTGTGCAGTGTATATATACAGAATAATACAGATACTGAGGATTACACCCAGTATACAGGACAGGAGAAGTGGTACTGTGCAGTGTATATACACAGAATAATACAGACACTGAGGATTACACCCAGTATACAGGACAGGAGAAGTGGTACTGTGCAGTGTATATATACAGAATAATACAGACACTGAGGATTACACCCAGTATACAGGACAGGAGAAGTGGTACTGTGCAGTGTATATATACATAATAATACAGATACTGAGGATTACACCCAGTATACAGAACAGGAGAAGTGGTACTGTGCAGTGTGTATATATACAGAATAATACAGATACTGAGGATTACACCCAGTATACAGGACAGGAGAAGTGGTACTGTGCAGTGTATATATACAGAATAATACAGATACTGAGGATTACACCCAGTATACAGGACAGGAGAAGTGGTACTGTGCAGTGTATATATACGGAATAATACAGATACTGAGGATTACACCCAGTATACAGGACAGGAGAAGTGGTACTGTGCAGTGTATATATACAGAATAATACAGGTACTGAGGATTACACCCAGTATACAGGACAGGAGAAGTGGTACTGTGCAGTGTATATATACAGAATAATACAGATACTGAGGATTACACCCAGTATACAGGACAGGAGAAGTGGTACTGTGCAGTGTATATATACAGAATAATACAGATACTGAGGATTACACCCAGTATACAGGACAGGAGAAGTGGTACTGTGCAGTGTATATATACAGAATAATACAGACACTGAGGATTACACCCAGTATACAGGACAGGAGAAGTGGTACTGTGCAGTGTATATATACAGAATAATACAGATACTGAGGATTACACCCAGTATACAGGACAGGAGAAGTGGAACTGTGCAGTGTATATATACAGAATAATACAGACACTGAGGATTACACCCAGTATACAGGACAGGAGGAGTGGTACTGTGCAGTGTATATACAGAATAATACAGATACTGAGGATTACACCCAGTATACAAGACAGGAGAAGTGGTACTGTGCAGTGTATATATACAGAATAAGGCTATGTGCGCACGTTGCGTACTAGCCCTGCAGAAATTTCTGCAGCGATCTGAAGAGCACATGTGCGCTTTAGATCGCTGCAGAAATGTCCGTAGTGAGCGCCGATTCCATGCGCTCTGCCTGCAGCTCCTGCCATAGACAGAGCAGGAGCTGCCGGCAAAGCGCAGGAAAGAAGTGACATGTCACTTCTTTTTACGCAGCGCTTCGGCAGTAGCCGAAGCGCTGCGCTCTTAAACGCCACGTGCGCACGGCCCCTGCACAATCTCCATAGATTGTGCAGGGGACGCAGGACGCATGCAGTTACGCTGCGCTACAAAGCGCAGCGTAACTGCATGTATTTACGCAACGTGCGCACATAGCCTAATACAGATACTGAGGATTACACCCAGTATACAGGACAGGAGAAGTGGTACTGTGCAGTGTATATATACAGAATAATACAGATACTGAGGATTACACCCAGTATACAGGACAGGAGAAGTGGTACTGTGCAGTGTATATATACAGAATAATACAGATACTGAGGATTACACCCAGTATACAGGACAGGAGAAGTGGTACTGTGCAGTGTATATATACAGAATAATACAGATACTGAGGATTACACCCAGTATACAGGACAGGAGAAGTGGTACTGTGCAGTGTATATATACAGAATAATACAGATACTGAGGATTACACCCAGTATACAGGACAGGAGAAGTGGCACTGTGCAGTGTATATATACAGAATAATACAGATACTGAGGATTACACCCAGTATACAGGACAGGAGAAGTGGTACTGTGCAGTGTATATATACATATTAATACAGATACTGAGGATTACACCCAGTATACAGGACAGGAGAAGTGGTACTGTGCAGTGTATATATACAGAATAATACAGATACTGAGGATTACACCCAGTATACAGGACAGGAGAAGTGGTACTGTGCAGTGTATATATACAGAATAATACAGATACTGAGGATTACACCCAGTATACAGGACAGGAGAAGTGGTACTGTGCAGTGTATATATACATAATAATACAGATACTGAGGATTACACCCAGTATACAGGACAGGAGAAGTGGTACTGTGCAGTATATATATACAGAATAATACAGGTACTGAGGATTACACCCAGTATACAGGACAGCTGAAGTGGTACTGTGCAGTGTATATATACAGAATAACACAGATCCTGAGGATTACACCCAGTATACAGGACAGGAGAAGTGGTACTGTGCAGTGTATATACAGAATAATACAGACACTGAGGATTACACCCCGTATACAGGACAGGAGAAGTGGTACTGTGCAGTGTATATATACAAAACAATACAGATACTGAGGATTACACCCAGTATACAGGACAGGAGAAGTGGTACTGTGCAGTGTATATATACAGAATAATACAGGTATTGAGGATTACACCCAGTATACAGGACAGGAGAAGTGGTACTGTGCAGTGTATATATACACAGAATAATACAGATACTGAGGATTACACCCACACCCAGTATACAGGACAGGAGAAGTGGTACTGTGCAGTGTATATATACAGGATAATACAGATACTGAGGATTACACCCAGTATACATGAGAAGTGGTACTGTGCAGTGTATATATATACAGAATAATACAGATACTGAGGATTACACCCTGTATACAGGACAGGAGAAGTGGTACTGTGCAGTGTATATATACAGAATAATACAGGTACTGAGGATTACACCCAGTATACAGGACAGGAGAAGTGGTACTGTGCAGTGTATATATACAGAATAATACAGATACTGAGGATTACACCCAGTATACAGGACAGGATGAGTGGTACTGTGCAGTGTATATATACAGAATAATACAGATACTGAGGATTACACCCAGTATACAGGACAGGAGAAGTGGTACTGTGCAGTGTATATATACAGAATAATACAGATACTGAGGATTACACCCAGTATACAGGACAGGAGAAGTGGCACTGTGCAGTGTATATATACAGAATAATACAGATACTGAGGAAAACACTCAGTATACAGGACAGGAGAAGTGGTACTGTGCAGTGTATATATATAGAATAATACAAACACTGAGGATTACACCCAGTATACAGGACAGGAGAAGTGGTACTGTGCAGTGTATATATACAGAATAATACAGATACTGAGGATTACACCCAGTATACAGGACAGGAGAAGTGGTACTGTGCAGTGTGTGTATATATATATAGAATAATACAGATACTGAGGATTACACCCAGTATACAGGACAGGAGGAGTGGTACTGTGCAGTGTATATACAGAATATTACAGATACTGAGGATTACACCCAGTATACAGGACAGGAGAAGTGGTACTGTGCAGTGTATATATACAGAATAATACAGACACTGAGGATTACACCCAGTATACAGGACAGGAGAAGTGGTACTGTGCAGTGTATATACAGAATAATACAGACACAGAGGATTACACCCAGTATACAGGACAGGAGAAGTGGTACTGTGCAGTGTATATATACAGAATAATACAGGTACTGAGGATTACACCCAGTATACATGAGAAGTGGTACTGTGCAGTGTATATATATATACAGAATAATACAGATACTGAGGATTACACCCTGTATACAGGACAGGAGAAGTGGTACTGTGCAGTGTATATATACAGAATAATACAGGTACTGAGGATTACACCCAGTATACAGGACAGGAGAAGTGGTACTGTGCAGTGTATATATACAAAATAATACAGATACTGAGGATTACACCCAGTATACAGGACAGGAGAAGTGGTACTGTGCAGTGTATATATACAGAATAATACAGATACTGAGGATTACACCCAGTATACAGGACAGGAGAAGTGGTACTGTGCAGTGTATATATACAGAATAATACAGGTACTGAGGATTACACCCAGTATACATGAGAAGTGGTACTGTGCAGTGTGTATATATATACAGAATAATACAGATACTGAGGATTACACCCTGTATACAGGACAGGAGAAGTGGTACTGTGCAGTGTATATATACAGAATAATACAGGTACTGAGGATTACACCCAGTATACAGGACAGGAGAAGTGGTACTGTGCAGTGTATATATACAGAATAATACAGATACTGAGGATTACACCCAGTATACAGGACAGGAGAAGTGGTACTGTGCAGTGTATATATATACAGAATAATACAGATACTGAGGATTACACCCAGTATACAGGACAGGAGAAGTGGCACTGTGCAGTGTGTATATACAGAATAATACAGATACTGAGGAAAACACTCAGTATACAGGACAGGAGAAGTGGCACTGTGCAGTGTATATATACAGAATAATACAGATACTGAGGAAAACACTCAGTATACAGGACAGGAGAAGTGGTACTGTGCAGTGTATATATATAGAATAATACAGACACTGAGGATTACACCCAGTATACAGGACAGGAGAAGTGGTACTGTGCAGTGTGTATATATATAGAATAATACAGATACTGAGGATTACACCCAGTATACAGGACAGGAGAAGTGGTACTGTGCAGTGTATATATACAGAATAATACAGATACTGAGGATTACACCCAGTATACAGGACAGGAGGAGTGGTACTGTGCAGTATATATATACAGAATAATACAGATACTGAGGATTACACCCAGTATACAGGACAGGAGGAGTGGTACTGTGCAGTGTATATACAGAATAATAAAGACACAGAGGATTACACCCAGTATACAGGACAGGAGAAGTGGTACTGTGCAGTATATATATACAGAATAATACAGGTACTGAGGATTACACCCAGTATACATGAGAAGTGGTACTGTGCAGTGTATATATATACAGAATAATACAGATACTGAGGATTACACCCTGTATACAGGACAGGAGAAGTGGTACTGTGCAGTGTATATATACAGAATAATACAGGTACTGAGGATTACACCCAGTATACAGGACAGGAGAAGTGGTACTGTGCAGTGTATATATACAGAATAATACAGATACTGAGGATTACACCCAGTATACAGGACAGGAGAAGTGGTACTGTGCAGTGTATATATACAGAATAATACAGATACTGAGGATTACACCCAGTATACAGGACAGGAGAAGTGGCACTGTGCAGTGTATATATACAGAATAATACAGATACTGAGGAAAACACTCAGTATACAGGACAGGAGAAGTGGTACTGTGCAGTGTATATATATAGAATAATACAGATACTGAGGATTACACCCAGTATACAGGACAGGAGAAGTGGTACTGTGCAGTGTGTATATATATAGAATAATACAGATACTGAGGATTACACCCAGTATACAGGACAGGAGGAGTGGTACTGTGCAGTGTATATACAGAATAATACAGACACAGAGGATTACACCCAGTATACAGGACAGGAGAAGTGGTACTGTGCAGTGTATATATGTCACGGCCGGGCGGTCGGGCAGACCCAGGAGGTGGATCCACTGGACCGAACTCTCTGAGATGGTGGTAGGGAGTCCGGCAGCTGAAGCACTGATGGGCAGTAGAACAGTCCGTGCAAGTGAAGGCAGCGGAGGAGTCCCAGGGACCACGGAGTCACAGAAGGTGGTCTTGGTGACGTAGCTCAGGTTCGGAGGCCGAGGTGATATCAGGCGGGGTCCGGAACCTCTGGAGCAAGATGACGGGTCACCGCAGGGATCCGGGATGGTACGGACTGTCAGATGGCAGACGGACAGCGTGCGGGGATCAGGACACGGCAGACTGGATGGCGAGGCAGGTACGGCTCTACAAAGACAGATAGGTGAGTACAGGCACATAAACACCAAGAGACCTGACTCCTAGCTCAGGGAACACGAAGATCAGGACCCCGCCCCCTTGGACAATGACCCCCTATATACCCTGTACCTGTGCAACCTCATTTCCTGTTAATGGACGCTGGCCCTTTAAGAAAGGGTCAGTGACCGCGCGCGCGCCCTAATGCGCATGCGCGCCGCCCGGGTGCCAGAAGCCAGGGAAGGAGGCTGCGAGGAGGACGCAGGGGAGCCGGCCAGGTCCAGGGAAGCTGTCGGGCGCCGGGATCGGGGGCCCGGAGCCCTGGGACGGACAGAATCCGGTGACTGGGGAGCGGAGAGCGTGGCAGGTGAGCCGGGGAACGGGGGTGAGGACCCGGGGAGCGTGACAGTACCCCCCCCCCCCCACGCCCCCCTCCCCGCAACCGGGACATGAAGGCACGGATAAGAGGAGTGCCCACGTTCTCCCTGGGCTCCCAAGACCTATCCTCAGGACCATACCCTTCCCAGTCCACCAGGAAGAACTGTCGACCTCGTACGGTCTTCATGGCCACGATATCCCTTACCGCATAGATGTCATCATCGGCAATAGGAGGAGGGGCCGGACTGGCAGCAGCGGAGAAGGGACCAAGGACAACCGGCTTGAGCAGAGAGACGTGGAAGGAGTTGGGTATCCTCATCGTGGCCGGGAGCTGTAGCTTGTAGGATACCTCATTGATCTTGCTGAGGACCTTAAACGGCCCGATGTAGCGAGGACCCAGCTTGTAGGAAGGTATCTTCAATCGGATGTACTGGGAAGCAAGCCAGACCAGGTCACCAGGAGAGAAACACGGAGGATCCAGACGTCTCTTGTCAGCGTGTTTCTTCATCCGCTGGGAAGCGCGCCCAAGGGACGCTTTGACAGAGTCCCAAATGGTAGCAAAGTCACGAACTGCAGTATCAGCAGCCGGGACATCCGATGAAGGGGATATAGGCAATGGGACGGCGGGCTGGAGTCCGTAAACAACATGGAAGGGAGATTCGGAGGATGACTCACTGACGTGGTGGTTATGGGAGAATTCAGCCCAAGGCAGAAGCGAGGACCAGTCGTCGTGATGGGCGTTGACATAGTGACGTAGGTATGAGGTCACGATTTGATTGACCCTCTCCACTTGGCCGTTAGACTGAGGATGGTAAGAAGAAGAAAAGTCCAGAGTCACTCCCAGATGTTTGCATAGAGCCCTCCAGAAGCGGGAGGTGAACTGAGTTCCTCTGTCGGACACTATGTGGGATGGAAAGCCATGCAAGCGGAAGATGTGATGTATATAGGCTTCCGCGAGTTCCTGAGCAGAGGGCAGTCCGGCCATAGGAACGAAGTGGGCCATTTTGGAGAATCGATCAACCACGACCCATATGACTGTGTGCCCGGAGGATAATGGCAAGTCCGTAATAAAGTCCATTGCTATGTGTTGCCACGGGACTGAGGGTATCGGTAAAGGCAGAAGACGGCCATGGGGCAAGTGTTTGGGCGTCTTGTTCCTGGCACAGGAGGAGCAGGCAGAGACAAAAGCAGCGACGTCCGTGCGAAGGGATGGCCACCAGTAATGGCGTACAATCGCACCCCATGTTCTCTTCTGACCAGCATGCCCGGCTGTTTTTGAGGCATGACCCCAGTGTAACACTTTTTGCCTGTCGGTATCGGAGACATAGGTCTTCCCGGGCGGTATCTGGGCTAGGGTGACAGGGGCCACCGGAATGATGTTGCTAGGACAGATGATGGGTTGGGTAGTCTCTTCCTCCTGCTCCATGGGCATGAAAGACCTGGACAAGGCATCAGCGCGTACATTCTTGTCCGCGGGTCGGAAGTGAAGCTGAAAGTCGAACCTGGCAAAGAATAAGGACCACCTGGCTTGCCGTGGGTTCAGTCGCTGAGCGGACCGCAGGTATTCTAGGTTCTTGTGGTCCGTGTAGATGATCACGGGATACACTGCACCTTCCAGGAGGTAGCGCCATTCCTCCAGTGCCAGTTTGACTGCCAAGAGCTCTCGGTCCCCGATGGTATAGTTGCGTTCAGGCGCTGAGAAGCCCTTGGAGAAGAATCCGCAAGTCACCATCTTCCCGGAGGAGGACTTCTGCATGAGCACTGCTCCGGCTCCTGAGGAGGAGGCATCCACCTCCAAGGTGAACTGGCGGTTCAACTCCGGACGGTGAAGTACAGGCGAGGAAGCAAAAGCCCGCTTCAAAGAGCCAAACGCGGCGTCGGCCGCAGGCGACCAGTCCTTTGGATTTGCCTCTTTCTTAGTCAAAGCGGAAAGTGGAGCAGTCAGAGCAGAGAAGTGAGGGACGAATTGGCGGTAGTAGTTGGCGAATCCCAGGAAGCGTTGGATTGCCTTCAGTCCAGAAGGGGGAGGCCAGTTGAGAATGGCGGAGACCTTCTTGGGATCCATCTGCAGTCCAGTCTCAGAGATGATGTACCCCAGAAAGGGGAGAGAAGACTGCTCAAAGACACACTTCTCATACTTTGCGTACAGACGGTTCTCTCTTAGTCGTCGTAGAACCAGCTGTACGTGCTCTCTGTGGGTTGGGAGGTCCGGAGAGAAGACAAGGATGTCATCTAGATATACTACCACACAGGTGTAGAGGAGGTCTCGGAACACGTCGTTCACCAGTTCTTGGAAGACGGCAGGAGCGTTACACAGGCCGAAGGGCATCACGCAGTACTCATAATGTCCATCGCGCGTATTAAACGCGGTCTTCCATTCGTCACCAGAGCGGATGCGCACCAGATTGTAAGCACCCCGAAGATCCAGCTTGGTGAACAGACGAGCTCCTCTAAGCCGGTCAAACAATTCGGGGATGAGCGGCAGAGGGTACTTGTTCTTAACAGTGATCTGATTCAGACCCCGGTAGTCGATGCAGGGACGTAAATCGCCCTCTTTTTTCTTGACAAAGAAGAAACCTGCTCCAGCAGGAGAGGAGGATCTCCGAATGAATCCCCTAGCCAGGCTCTCTGAGATGTAAGTCGACATAGCCCTTGTTTCGGCTGGAGATAAAGGATATATCCGTCCTCGTGGTGGCGTTGTTCCAGGGAGCAGGTCGATGGCACAATCGTAGGGGCGATGTGGCGGCAGTACCTCGGATTCTTTTTTATCAAAGACATCAGCAAAGGACCAATAAGCCGAGGGCAGCCCCGGTAGGTTCTCAGGAACCGGAGGTCGTCGGATGGGTTGTGTGGATTTTAGGCATCTCTCATGACACGAAGCACCCCAGCGGGTGATTTCGCCAGTGCCCCAGCTGACTGATGGTTCGTGAGTCCGTAACCATGGAAGGCCCAGCAGGATCTGATGGGACATGTGCGGAAGGACGTAGAAGGCGATGTTCTCGGTGTGAAGAGCACCGATGCGCAGTTCAACCGGCCTGGTGGTCCAGGAGATGGTGTCAGAAAGGGGTCTCCCATCCACAGAGGCAATCACCAGGGGCTTGTTGAGTGGGATAACAGGCACCTGGTATTTGTCCACGGTGGCTTGCTGGATGAAATTGCCTGCTGCCCCGGAATCAAGATAGGCCTCAGCCATGAACCGCGTCTCTCCCGTTGTCACTTGCACGGTCCATGTGACCGGATCAGAGAGAGTCCCAGCACCTAGGGTGGCCTCTCCTACCAACCCTAGGCTTTGGAGTTTCCCGGCCTTTCCAGACAGGAACGGAGGAGGTGTGTGCCCTCACCGCAGTAAAAGCAGAGACCCTTGGCAAGCCGCTCTGCTCTACGTTGTGCAGACTGACGCACTCGGTCAATCTGCATGGGCTCGTGGACGGGACTCCCAGCTGTTGATGACTGAGGTACGGAGGGCTTCTGAGGAGGAGATGAATGCCGTAACGGGCGTCTCTCACGAGATAGCTCTTTGGAGCGCTCCTGAAAACGTATGTCCACACGAGTTGCTAGGGCAATCAGGGCATCTAGGGTGGAGGGCACGTCCCGACCCGCCAACTCATCCTTGATGCGACTCGAGAGTCCCTCCCAGAAGGCGGCTGTTAGGGCCTCATTATTCCACCCGAGTTCTGAAGCCACAGTGCGAAAACGGATGGCGTATTGGCCCACCGTCAGTGTTCCTTGACGTAGGCGGAGGAGTGATGAAGCAGAGGCAGAAGCGCGTCCCGGCTCGTCAAAGGTGCTGCGGAATGCCTGCAGGAACTGTTGAAGATCCTTGGTCATGGGGTCCTCCTTCTCCCACAAGGGGTTCATCCACGCCAGCGCCTCGCCCTCTAGGTGGGACATTATAAAGGCGACCTTGGCTTGGTCGGAGGCGAACAGATGTGGCAGCTGCGTGAAATGAAGGGAACATTGATTTATGAAGCCCCTGCAGGTCTTGGGATCTCCAGCATAACGAGGAGGTGACGCCAAACGGAGTCGGGAAGCATCTGACGAGGTTGCCACTGGTGCGGGGGCCATGGCTTGCCTGGCGGGGGACCTGGGTGCCGCAGGCGTCATTGATGCTTGTAATGTGTACAGGCGGGTGTCCACGGAGGTCATGAATTGCAGCATGCGGGTCTGGACTTCACGCTGGCGTTGGAGTTCCTCTTGCAGGGCCATTAGTGCTGCAGCGGGATCCATGGCCTGATCTTACTGTCACGGCCGGGCGGTCGGGCAGACCCAGGAGGTGGATCCACTGGACCGAACTCTCTGAGATGGTGGTAGGGAGTCCGGCAGCTGAAGCACTGATGGGCAGTAGAACAGTCCGTGCAAGTGAAGGCAGCGGAGGAGTCCCAGGGACCACGGAGTCACAGAAGGTGGTCTTGGTGACGTAGCTCAGGTTCGGAGGCCGAGGTGATATCAGGCGGGGTCCGGAACCTCTGGAGCAAGATGACGGGTCACCGCAGGGATCCGGGATGGTACGGACTGTCAGATGGCAGACGGACAGCGTGCGGGGATCAGGACACGGCAGACTGGATGGCGAGGCAGGTACGGCTCTACAAAGACAGATAGGTGAGTACAGGCACATAAACACCAAGAGACCTGACTCCTAGCTCAGGGAACACGAAGATCAGGACCCCGCCCCCTTGGACAATGACCCCCTATATACCCTGTACCTGTGCAACCTCATTTCCTGTTAATGGACGCTGGCCCTTTAAGAAAGGGTCAGTGACCGCGCGCGCGCCCTAATGCGCATGCGCGCCGCCCGGGTGCCAGAAGCCAGGGAAGGAGGCTGCGAGGAGGACGCAGGGGAGCCGGCCAGGTCCAGGGAAGCTGTCGGGCGCCGGGATCGGGGGCCCGGAGCCCTGGGACGGACAGAATCCGGTGACTGGGGAGCGGAGAGCGTGGCAGGTGAGCCGGGGAACGGGGGTGAGGACCCGGGGAGCGTGACAATATATACAGAATAATACAGATACTGAGGATTACACCCAGTATACAGGACAGGAGACATGGTACTGTGCAGTGTATATATACAGAATAATACAGATACTGAGGATTACACCCAGTATACAGGACAGGAGAAGTGGTACTGTGCAGTGTATATATACAGAATAATACAGATACTGAGGATTACACTAAGTATACAGGACAGGAGAAGTGGTACTGTGCAGTGTGTATATATACAGAATAATACAGGTACTGAGGATTACACCCAGTATACATGAGAAGTGGTACTGTGCAGTGTATATATACAGAATAATACAGATACTGAGGATTACACCCTGTATACAGGACAGGAGAAGTGGTACTGTGCAGTGTATATATACAGAATAATACAGGTACTGAGGATTACACCCAGTATACAGGACAGGAGAAGTGGTACTGTGCAGTGTATATATACAGAATAATACAGGTACTGAGGATTACACCCAGTATACAGGACAGGAGAAGTGGTACTGTGCAGTGTATATATATACAGAATAATACAGATACTGAGGATTACACCCAGTATACAGGACAGGAGAAGTGGTACTGTGCAGTGTATATATACAGAATAATACAGATACTGAGGATTACACCCAGTATACAGGACAGGAGAAGTGGTACTGTGCAGTGTATATATACAGAATAATACAGATACTGAGGATTACACTCAGTATACAGGACAGGAGAAGTGGTACTGTGCAGTGTATATATACAGAATAATACAGATACTGAGGAAAACACTCAGTATACAGGACAGGAGAAGTGGTACTGTGCAGTGTATATATATAGAATAATACAGACACTGAGGATTACACCCAGTATACAGGACAGGAGAAGTGGTACTGTGCAGTGTGTATATACAGAATAATACAGATACTGAGGATTACACCCCGTATACAGGACAGGAGAAGTGGTACTGTGCAGTGTATATATACAGAATAATACAGGTACTGAGGATTACACCCAGTATACAGGACAGGAGAAGTGGTACTGTGCAGTGTATATATATAGAATAATACAGATACTGAGGATTACACCCAGTATACAGGACAGGAGAAGTGGTACTGTGCAGTGTGTATATATATAGAATAATACAGATACTGAGGATTACACCCAGTATACAGGACAGGAGAAGTGGTACTGTGCAGTGTATATATACAGAATAATACAGGTACTGAGGATTACACCCAGTATACAGGACAGGAGAAGTGGTACTGTGCAGTGTATATATACAGAATAATACAGATACTGAGGATTACACCCAGTATACAGGACAGGAGAAGTGGTACTGTGCAGTGTGTATATATATAGAATAATACAGATACTGAGGATTACACCCAGTATACAGGACAGGAGGAGTGGTACTGTGCAGTATATATATATATATATATATATATATATATATATATATATATATATATATATATATATATATATGCACACACACATATACACAGGACAGGAGACGCGGTACTGTGCAGTGCATATATATATATATATATATATATATATATACAGGACAGGAGACGCGGTACTGTGCAGTGTATATATATATATATACAGGACAGGAGACGCGGTACTGTGCAGTGTATATATATATATATACACAGGACAGGAGACGCGGTACTGTGCAGTGTATATATATATATATACAGGACAGGAGACGCGGTACTGTGCAGTGTATATATATATATATACAGGACAGGAGACGCGGTACTGTGCAGTGTATATATATATATATACAGGACAGGAGACGCGGTACTGTGCAGTGTATATATATATATACAGGACAGGAGACGCGGTACTGTGCAGTGTATATATATATATACAGGACAGGAGACGCGGTACTGTGCAGTGTATATATATATATACAGGACAGGAGACGCGGTACTGTGCAGTGTATATATATATATACAGGACAGGAGACGCGGTACTGTGCAGTGTATATATATATATACAGGACAGGAGACGCGGTACTGTGCAGTGTATATATATATATATATATATACACACAGGACAGGAGACGCGGTACTGTGCAGTGTATATATATATATACAGGACAGGAGACGCGGTACTGTGCAGTGTATATATATATATACAGGACAGGAGACGCGGTACTGTGCAGTGTATATATATATATACAGGACAGGAGACGCGGTACTGTGCTGTGCTTGGTAACATGAGGACTCCCCTGTGCTGGGAGTTACGTTGTTGTTTTCTCCTCCGCAGACTGAGATACAATATATTCTATTATAATCAGGATGTAAATATTGAGGCTGGGTGATTGACGCCCGGCAGATGCCGCCTCGTGTTGTCAGCGCAGCAGTACCTGTCATCTTGTGTTATGTGATCGCTTTTCCTGTGTACAGACATATAGTATTGTAGATATGGCAGGGCTGTGTGTGACTCGGAGGCTGCTCAGTGCTGCCCCCTGTCATCTATACTGTATATTATATAGGAATAGATGAAGCCGCAGTCACAGGGGTCCGCACAGCGCAGTGTCAGGCAGTGGATGGAGGGGCATTACTTGACACTGATATGGTCACTTGACACGTGGCTTGCCCCATCTCGTTGGTGGCCGTACAGCGGTAGGTGCCGGACATCGGCTGTGACAGGTTCGTGAGTAGGAGGGATCCCGTTATCTGATCTATGGAAAACAAAATGAACAAACCGTTATCCTGAAATCCTCTGTACAGCTGTGAGAACCCTGCTATTCCCGCTATACAACTCAGTCATCGGCCTCCTTCAAGATCCGCGCACCCCTCTCCTGAAACCCTATGTGCTGCTGAATGAGCCCAGCTACGGCACCTATGGACTATGGTCTGCGACCCCCCCCCAGACGGCACCGTCACCCTCAGAGCTTCGTACTTTCCATCATTCCTGGCAGCAGCGCAGACTTTGTGCCCACCATGGACCAGCTGTAGACAGGCGGGGGGTTACCGGTGGAGGAGCAGCTCAGGGTGGCGTCCTGGCCCGTTATAGTGTTTCCATTAGACTGACAGGTGGGAGACGTGGGAGGAACTGGAAATAAAAGGAAAAGATTATCTATGAGAAGCCGATCACATCCCATAGAGGAAGACCCCAACTGTAACGTGACACCTGACACATCCATACACATCCACCATCATGTAACGTGGCACCTGACACATCCATACACATCCACCATCATGTAACGTGGCACCTGACACATCCATACACATCCACCATCATGTAACGTGGCACCTGACACATCCATACACATCCACCATCATGTAACGTGGCACCTGACACATCCATACACATCCACATCATGTAACGTGGCCCCTGCCACATCCATACACATCCACCATCATGTAACGTGGCCCCTGCCACATCCAGACACATCCACCATCATGTAACGTGGCCCCTGACACATCTATACACATCCACCATCATGTAACGTGGCACCTGACACATCCAGACGCATCCACATCATGTAACGTGGCACCTGACACATCCATACACATCCACATCATGTAACGTGGCCCCTGCCACATCCATACACATCCACCATCATGTAACGTGGCCCCTGCCACATCCAGACACATCCACCATCATGTAACGTGACACCTGACACATCCATACACATCCACATCATGTAACGTGGCCCCTGACACATCCATACACATCCACATCATGTAACGTGGCCCCTGACACATCCATACACATCCACATCATGTAACGTGGCACCTGCCACATCCATACACATCCACCATCATGTAACGTGGCTCCTGCCACATCCAGACACATCCACATCATGTAACGTGGCACCTGACACATCCAGACACATCCACCATCATGTAACGTGACCCCTGCCACATCCATACACATCCACCATCATGTAACGTGGCACCTGACACATCCAGACACATCCACATCATGTAACGTGGCACCTGACACATCCAGACACATCCACATCATGTAACGTGACCCCTGCCACATCCAGACACATCCACCATCATGTAACGTGGCACCTGACACATCCATACACATCCACCATCATGTAACGTGGCTCCTGCCACATCCAGACACATCCACATCATGTAACGTGGCACCTGACACATCCAGACACATCCACCATCATGTAACGTGACCCCTGCCACATCCATACACATCCACCATCATGTAACGTGGCACCTGACACATCCAGACACATCCACATCATGTAACGTGGCACCTGACACATCCAGACACATCCACATCATGTAACGTGACCCCTGCCACATCCATACACATCCACCATCATGTAACGTGGCACCTGACACATCCATACACATCCACATCATGTAACGTGGCACCTGCCACATCCAGACACATCCACATCATGTAACATGGCCCCTGACACATCCAGACATATCCACCATCATGTAACGTGGCCCCTGACACATCCAGACGCATCCACATCATGTAACGTGGCACCTGACACATCCATACACATCCACCATCATGTAACGTGGCCCCTGCCACATCCATACACATCCACCATCATGTAACGTGGCACCTGACACATCCATACACATCCACTATCATGTAACGTGGCACCTGACACATCCAGACACATCCACCATCATGTAACGTGACCCCTGCCACATCCATACACATGCACCATCATGTAACGTGGCACCTGACACATCCATACACATCCACCATCATGTAACGTGGCTCCTGCCACATCCAGACACATCCACATCATGTAACGTGGCACCTGACACATCCAGACACATCCACCATCATGTAACGTGACCCCTGCCACATCCATACACATCCACCATCATGTAACGTGGCACCTGACACATCCAGACACATCCACATCATGTAACGTGACCCCTGCCACATCCATACACATCCACCATCATGTAACGTGGCACCTGACACATCCATACACATCCACCATCATGTAACGTGGCTCCTGCCACATCCAGACACATCCACATCATGTAACGTGGCACCTGACACATCCAGACACATCCACCATCATGTAACGTGACCCCTGCCACATCCATACACATCCACCATCATGTAACGTGGCACCTGACACATCCATACACATCCACCATCATGTAACGTGGCTCCTGCCACATCCAGACACATCCACATCATTTAACGTGGCACCTGACACATCCAGACACATCCACCATCATGTAACGTGACCCCTGCCACATCCATACACATCCACCATCATGTAACGTGGCACCTGACACATCCAGACACATCCACATCATGTAACGTGGCACCTGACACATCCAGACACATCCACATCATGTAACGTGACCCCTGCCACATCCATACACATCCACCATCATGTAACGTGGCCCCTGACACATCCAGACATATCCACCATCATGTAACGTGGCCCCTGACACATCCAGATGCATCCACATCATGTAAAGTGGCACCTGACACATCCATACACATCCACCATCATGTAACGTGGCACCTGCCACATCCATACACATCCACCATCATGTAACGTGGCACCTGACACATCCATACACATCCACCATCATGTAACGTGACCCCTGCCACATCCATACACATCCACCATCATGTAACGTGGCACCTGCCACATCCAGACACATCCACATCATGTAACGTGACCCCTGCCACATCCAGACACATCCACCATCATGTAACGTGGCACCTGACACATCCATACACATCCACCATCATGTAACGTGGCTCCTGCCACATCCAGACACATCCACATCATGTAACGTGGCACCTGACACATCCAGACACATCCACCATCATGTAACGTGACCCCTGCCACATCCATACACATCCACCATCATGTAACGTGGCACCTGACACATCCAGACACATCCACATCATGTAACGTGGCACCTGACACATCCAGACACATCCACATCATGTAACGTGACCCCTGCCACATCCATACACATCCACCATCATGTAACGTGGCCCCTGACACATCCAGACATATCCACCATCATGTAACGTGGCCCCTGACACATCCAGATGCATCCACATCATGTAAAGTGGCACCTGACACATCCATACACATCCACCATCATGTAACGTGGCACCTGCCACATCCATACACATCCACCATCATGTAACGTGGCACCTGACACATCCATACACATCCACCATCATGTAACGTGACCCCTGCCACATCCATACACATCCACCATCATGTAACGTGGCACCTGCCACATCCAGACACATCCACATCATGTAACGTGACCCCTGCCACATCCAGACACATCCACCATCATGTAACGTGGCACCTGACACATCCATACACATCCACCATCATGTAACGTGGCTCCTGCCACATCCAGACACATCCACATCATGTAACGTGGCACCTGACACATCCAGACACATCCACCATCATGTAACGTGACCCCTGCCACATCCATACACATCCACCATCATGTAACGTGGCACCTGACACATCCAGACACATCCACATCATGTAACGTGGCACCTGACACATCCAGACACATCCACATCATGTAACGTGACCCCTGCCACATCCATACACATCCACCATCATGTAACGTGGCACCTGACACATCCATACACATCCACATCATGTAACGTGGCACCTGCCACATCCAGACACATCCACATCATGTAACGTGGCCCCTGACACATCCAGACATATCCACCATCATGTAACGTGGCCCCTGACACATCCAGACGCATCCACATCATGTAACGTGGCACCTGACACATCCATACACATCCACCATCATGTAACGTGGCACCTGCCACATCCATACACATCCACCATCATGTAACGTGGCACCTGACACATCCATACACATCCACTATCATGTAACGTGGCACCTGACACATCCAGACACATCCACCATCATGTAACGTGACCCCTGCCACATCCATACACATCCACCATCATGTAACGTGGCACCTGACACATCCATACACATCCACATCATGTAACGTGGCACCTGACACATCCAGACACATCCACCATCATGTAACGTGGCACCTGACACATCCATACACATCCACATCATGTAACGTGGCACCTGCCACATCCAGACACATCCACATCATGTAACGTGGCCCCTGACACATCCAGACATATCCACCATCATGTAACGTGGCCCCTGACACATCCAGACGCATCCACATCATGTAACGTGGCACCTGACACATCCATACACATCCACCATCATGTAACGTGGCACCTGCCACATCCATACACATCCACCATCATGTAACGTGGCACCTGACACATCCATACACATCCACTATCATGTAACGTGGCACCTGACACATCCATACACATCCACCATCATGTAACGTGGCCCCTGCCACATCCAGACACATCCACATCATGTAACGTGGCACCTGCCACATCCATACACATCCACCATCATGTAACGTGGCACCTGACACATCCATACACATCCACCATCATGTAACGTGGCACCTGCCACATCCATACACATCCACCATCATGTAACGTGGCACCTGACACATCCATACACATCCACCATCATGTAACGTGGCACCTGACACATCCATACACATCCACTATCATGTAACGTGGCACCTGCCACATCCAGACACATCCACCATCATGTAACGTGACCCCTGCCACATCCATACACATCCACCATCATGTAACGTGGCACCTGACACATCCATACACATCCACATCATGTAACGTGGCACCTGACACATCCAGACACATCCACCATCATGTAACGTGGCCCCTGACACATCCAGACATATCCACCATCATGTAACGTGGCCCCTGACACATCCAGACGCATCCACATCATGTAACGTGGCACCTGACACATCCATACACATCCACCATCATGTAACGTGGCACCTGACACATCCAGACACATCCACCATCATGTAACGTGGCACCTGACACATCCATACACATCCACCATCATGTAACGTGGCACCTGACACATCCAGACACATCCACCATCATGTAACGTGGCACCTGACACATCCAGACACATCCACCATCATGTAACGTGGCTCCTGCTCGTCATCCAGACACATCCACATCATGTAACGTGGCTCCTGCTCGTCATCCAGACATATACATAAACCATCCCAAATTGGGCCCCCATTTTCCACCCCGGTGAGTGAAGGAGAAGGCGCCATCGCTTGGGTCTAGGAGGGTTAATGGCCGGTGACGTTATATTTCCATATAGACACACGGTGGCACACAAGTCATGGGGACAGACCAGCGGCTGCCATCGTGGCACCTAGTGACAACCCGAGCAGAGGAACGGTGTTGTCAGCAGGTGGGGGAGGGGAAAGGACTCAGAAAGGAGGAGGATAGTGGGGCACAAATACCAGGCCAACATCTGACAACCTGACACAATAATGGGATTTGATAATCTTTGGGGGCCCTCTATTTACACCACTGACTTTAGTGATAACAATAGGGGGGCTCTGACAACCATCTAATGGGGGGGACCCTCTCACCGAGGACCGAGAGCTGTATGATTCCAGCTCCAGAGCCGCTGAAGTCAGGAGGGTTATTCACTTCACAGACGTAAGTGCCATTGTCCAACCCGGCGATGTTGGTCAGCTGGATGGAGGCCGCCCCGGAGGTCGGGGGGCTACTGACCGCAGTCAGGCGCTCAGCCTGGGACCCCGGCTTATATGTCGTTCCATCAGAAAAGTAATAAATCTGAAAAGCAGAAGAGAAAGAAGGTAATAATAGAAAGAAAAGAAGAGAAGAAGAGTAAAAGAAGAGGAGAAGAAAAGGAGAAGAGAAAAGGAGAAGAAAATAAGAAAAAAGGAGAAGAAGAAGAGAAGACGAGGAGAAGAAAAGGCGTAAAAGAAGATGAGGAAAAGAAGAGGAGAAGAAGAGAAGAAAAGGAGAAGAGGAGAAGAAAAGAAGAAAAGGAGAAGAGGAGAAGAGAAGAGGAGAAGAAAAGAAGAAAAGGAGAAGAGGAGCAGAACAGTAAAAGAAGAGGAGGAGAAGAAGAGAAGAGGAAAAGAGAAGAGGAGGAGAGAAGAGGAGAAAAAAGAAGAGAAGAACAGTAAAAGAAGAGGAGGAGAAGAAGAGAAGAGGAAAAGAGAAGAGGAGGAGAGAAGAGGAGAAGAAGAGAAGAGGAGAAGAAAAGTAAAAGAAGAGAAGGAGAAGAAGAGAAGAAGAGAAGAGGAAAAGAGAATAGGAGAAGAAGAGAAGAGGAGAAGAAAAGTAAAAGAAGAGAAGGAGAAGAGGAGAAGAAGAGAAGGAGAAGAGGAGAAGAAGAGAAGAGGAAAAGAGAAGAAAAGAAGAAAAGGAGAAGAGGAGAAGAAGAGAAGAAAAGGCGTAAAAGAAGATGAGGAAAAGAAGAGGAGAAGAGAAGAAGAGAAGAGGAGAAGAGGAGAAGAAGCGGAGAAGAGGAGAAGAAAAGGAGAAGAAAAGGAGAAGAAGAGAAGAAAAGGAGAAGAAAAGGAGAAGAGAAGAGTAAAAGAAGAGGAGAAGAAGAAGAGGAGAAGAGAAGACGAGGATAAGAAGAGGAGTAAAAGAAAAGGGAGGAGAAGAGAAGATTGTAACAATAACGATATGTAGCAAAATCTACAATAATAGAACATGATGAGACATTGTGTGATACAAAGTAACAATATAAAGTGATTTGTGATCATGTGACAGAAAATAATGTAACAAAAGCTGATGTAACGTAATACTGCACTAAAATATGATGTAACGCAATACCGTGATAATATAACGTCACAATAATATCACAAGCACTACGTGTCCGGGGAAAGTCCACGGAAGATTCAGGACCCAGAAATGTGACCGACTGACGATATTATGTGTCCGTCCTCGGATCGGCTCACATCTTTCTATATCTGCTCATCCTGACCCTCCTGGTTCAGGAATAGAATCCCAGCACTACAGTACAGACTGACACAGGCAGGATGAGAGAAGGGGCAGATAATACTGGATAATACCGGATCGTCTCCCCTCGGCGGCGAGTTGTTACCCACATTCTGCTCTGCAGGAGTATATATGTATATATGGATTGTGATGAGTGACAAGTCGTTCTGCCGTTAACTAACACGCCGCCTACGCCGCGCTCATTAGCATAAAAAAGAACCTAGGAGGAGATGAAATGTGACATTTATGACAACGCGTCCCCAAACCACAAGGTTCAATAACTGAGCATCAGAGTCGCCCCCTGCTGGTAACTTGTATGTTTACTGCTCGGATTTGGCAAAGAATTTCTTAAAGGGCCAGTACACTTCACAAAGCAGATAGCAATATAATAAATACAGGAATATTTTCCGTCGCCGTCTTACCTGCTGCCATCCTGACGTTTGGGCGTTTCCAGGTAAAAACTTCCATTCTACCACAAACTGATTGCCCACGGTGGTGGAGTACAGGCAGGGCAGGACCACGGTGGAGCCGGATTTTCCCACCACAGTTTTCTCCGGAGTTGTCACTGACACCGATCCTGGAAGAGAAGGAAGCAGCGTCCCGGTGAGGATGGAGCGTCCCGGTGAGGATGGAGCGTCCCGGTGAGGATGGAGCGTCCCGGTGAGGATGGAGCGTCCCGGTGAGGATGGAGCCCGAGGAGCAGAATGTTCCGGGCACACATTATAGCACTGGTTTTTATTAAGATCAATTTTTTTTTTTTGGCAAAGCTCCAAGAAGGGTCACAAAGCCCATAATCCTGGAATAGTCTCAATAGTACATTACATATCCCGATAAAACATGTCTTTAGTAATTCAATAATATAATTAATAAAGAAATGTTTTATTGGGATATGCAAAGCTCCAAGGAAAAAACATGCAAATGAGCGCTCTCCTAGAGGGAAGTACGCAATGAACCAGCGTCACCTGATAAACACCACACTCCGGTATGTGGGTGCAACAAAGACAATCACTGCCCCTTTAACAAGCCTTTTACCACTGGCCCCTCATCAGAGCATTGCGGGGCTCGAATAACTCAGAAAAACAATGTGATGTACCATAAACCTGCACTACTCTGCTGCCCAGGCTCTGCTATCCCTCTGCTCTGCTGCCCAGGCTCTGCTATCCCTCTGCTCTGCTGCCCAGGCTCTGCTATCCCTCTGCTCTGCTGCCCAGGCTCTGCTATCCCTCTGCTCTGCTGCCCAGGCTCTGCTCTCCCTCCGCTCTGCTGCCCAGGCTCTGCTCTCCCTCCGCTCTGCTGCCCAGGCTCTGCTCTCCCTCCGCTCTGCTGCCCAGGCTCTGCTCTCCCTCCGCTCTGCTGCCCAGGCTGAGCTATCCCTCCGCTCTGCTGCCCAGGCTCAGCTATCCCTCTGCTCTGCTGCCCAGGCTCTGCTCTCCCTCTGCTCTGCTGCCCAGGCTCGGCTATCCCTCCGCTCTGCTGCCCAGGCTCTGCTCTCCCTCTGCTCTGCTGCCCAGGCTCTGCTCTCCCTCTGCTCCCCAGGCTCGGCTATCCCTCTTCTCTGCTGCCCAGGCTTGGCTATCCCTTTGTTCTGCTGTCCAGACTCTGCTATCCCTCTTCTCTGCTGCCCAGGCTTTGTTATCCCTCTGCTCTGTTTCACAGGCTTTGCTATTCCTCTGCTCTGCTATCCCTCTGCTCTTCTGCCCACTCCCTGTTATCCCTCTGTTCTGCTGCCCGGGCTCTGCTATCCCTTTGCTCTGCTGCCCACTCCCTGCTATCCCTCTGCTCTGCTGCCCACTCCCTACTATCCCTCTTCTCTGCTGCCCAGTCTTTGCTATCCCTTTAATTTGCTTCCCAGTCTCTGCTATTTCTTTGATCTGCTTCCCAGTCTCTACTATCCTCCTGCTTTGCTACCCAGACTCTGCTATCCCTCTGCTCTGCTATCCCTTTGATCTGCTTCCCAGTCTTTGCTATCCTCCTGCTTTGCTACCTAGACTCTGCTATCCCTCTGCTATCACTCTTCTCTGCTGCCCAGGCTCTGCTATCCATCTGCTCTCCTATCCCTCTGCTCTGCTGTCCAGGCTCTGCTATCCCTCTGCTCTGCTGCCAGGCTCTGCTATCCCTCTGCTCTGCTGTCCAGGCTCTGCTATCCCTCTGCTCTGCTTCCCAGTCTCTGCTATCCCTCTGCTTTGTTGTCCGGCTCTGCTAACCCTCTGCTCTGCTGTCCAGGCTCTGCTATCCCTCTGCTTTGTTGCCCGGCTCTGCTATCCCTCTGCTCTACTAACCCTCTGCTCTGCTGCCATAATTGCTGCAGCCAATCAGCAGCTGCAACCTCCATAATTGCACTGGAGATCAAGAACTCGGTAGAAATGATGAGCACGCATCTCATTACAACACTTGTGGTCACAGACAGAAAAGCGCCTCTGTACAATGACAATATATGGACCCACTGCAGCCCAAGGGATCAAAATGCACAATCCCGCCTGCTCTGGAAGGAGACGTGGCCCCTCAGCTCTTGGGCTCCTGAATTCCAATAAATAGAAAATCAGTCATGTCCTGTGTGCACTGATGGAGCAGAATGTAATGAGCAGCAGGGGCCTCTAGCTCCCCCTAGGGGTGGATGAGGGCAGATAAAATGTTACCATGTAACTGTATATACATATTATATACCAGAAAAAGCCTAATGCGGTACTAAGAGCAGATTCTCCTCCCCCCCCCAATACCTGGAAGTAGTGGCCACAGATCAATGCAGCAGTGCGTATGTGACACATCTGTGTGCTGTATCCACCTGTGTGCATCATATCTACCTGTGTGCATCATATCCACCTGTGTGCATCATATCCACCTGTGTGCATCATATCCACCTGTGTGCATCATATCCACCTGTGTGCATCATATCTACCTGTGTGTGGTATCTATGTGTGTGTGGTCATTCCTGGGAGTCTGGGGTCCATACAGATCCCCGTAGAGCCCCTCGCAGTGCCCGCTCCATAGTGTTGAGTAATATACCGGGCGGCACGGTGGCTCAGTGGTTAGCACTGCAGTCTTGTGGTGGCTCAGTGGTTAGCACTGCAGTCTTGTGGTGGCTCAGTGGTTAGCACTGCAGTCTTGTGGTGGCTCAGTGGTTAGCACTGCAGTCTTGTGGTGGCTCAGTGGTTAGCACTGCAGTCTTGTGGTGGCTCAGTGGTTAGCACTGCAGTATTGCAGCACTGGGGTCCTGGGTTCAAATCCCACCAATGACACCATCTGCAAGGAGTTTGTATGTTCTCCCCGTGTTTGTGTGGGTTTCCTCCGGGTTCTCCGGTTTCCTCCCACACTCCAAAGACATACAGATAGAGACTCTAGATTGTGAGCCCCAATGGGGACAGTGTTCCTGAGGTATGTAAAGCGCTGTGGAATTAATAGCGCTATATAAATGAATAAAATGATTATTATTATTCAGCTCCGTACCTGTATGTGCGGCGAGGGCGATGAATATGAGCAGGGACCATTTGCGGTGCATGGCGCCTGGTGCCGACGTCTCTCTGCCAACTGGAAACTGTTATCTGCTCCACCGCTGTATGAGTCACTGGACCGGCCCAACCACAGCCGACAACCAACATATCTACCTCCTACTATGCTGGGAGGAATCCGCAACAAGGTGTGCAGGAAAATAACAAAGGGTTAAATGAAAAAATCTGCAAACCTCAAAAACTGACCTAAAGTAACACCGCCACCTCCTTACCCATCAGCTTTACACAGACTGGCACCTGTTTACAGCACTGAGACTTGTTACACCCCTGCATATATACGGATATATAGCCAGAAAGTATCATACGGTAACAATAAACAGCAAGTGCTGGTATGGAACATCTGTATAGTGGTTATATGCTTTACATAGGGGCAGTATTATAGTAATTATATTCTTGTATATAGGGGCAGTATTATAGTAGTTATATTCTTGTATATAGGGGCAGTATTATAGTAGTTATATTCTTGTACATAGGGACAGTATTATAGTAGCTATATTCTTGTACATAGGGAGCAGTATTATAGTAGTTATATTCTTGTATATAGGGGGCAGTATTATAGTAGTTATATTCTTGTATATAGGGAGCAGTATTATAGTAGTTATATTCTTGTATATAGGGGGCAGTATTATAGTAGTTATATTCTTGTATATAGGAGCAGTATTATAGTAGTTATATTCTTGTACATAGGGACAGTATTATAGTAGCTATATTCTTGTACATACAGGCAGTATTATAGTAGTTATATTCTTGTATATAAGGGCAGTATTATAGTAGTTATATTCTTGTATATAGGGGCAGTATTATAGTAGTTATATTCTTGTATATAAGGGCAGTATTATAGTAGTTATATTCTTGTACATACAGGCAGTATTATAGTAGTTATATTCTTGTACATAGGGGGCAGTATTATAGTAGTTATATTCTTGTATATAAGGGCAGTATTATAGTAGTTATATTCTTGTACATCGGGACAGTATTATAGCAGTTATATTCTTGTACATACAGGCAGTATTATAGTAGTTATATTCTTGTATATAGGGGGCAGTATTATAGTAGTTATATTCTTGTACATAGGAGCAGTATTATAGTAGTTATATTCTTGTATATAGGGGGCAGTATTATAGTAGTTATATTCTTGTACATAGGAGCAGTATTATAGTAGTTATATTCTTGTACATATGGGCAGTATTATAGTAGTTATATTCTTGTACTTAGGGGCAGTATTATAGTAGTTATATTCTTGTACATAGGGGCAGTATTATAGTAGTTATATTCTTGTACATAGGGGCAGTATTATAGTAGTTATATTCTTGTATATAGGGGCAGTATTATAGTAGTTATATTCTTGTACAAAGGGGCAATTTTTATTATAAAAACAAAACAAATACAATTATAAAAACACAAAATTGCCCAAACAACAAAACACAAATCACTGCATTCTGCAGTCACAAATACAAAAGCACTAAATAATCACATTATATACATACATAAATGAAAAAGTCCACCCTTGGCGGAGAGAAAAAAAAAAAACAAAAAAACCCCACATCATATTGTTGAGGCGAGCCATAAGATGAAATACTTGATTAACCTCTGGACATAGAGCACTGTGAGACGTGTGTTCAATTAAATCAATTCTCTATATATAAGCCAGTCAATTTTCAGAGAAACTCAAAGATGGCCCCGATGACATCACAGACCAAACCATCAGCATGGATCCACCAGATGACGTCCCTCCCATCACCATCACCATGGACTGATCCACTGGAGTCAGACCCACCCATCAACAGCAAGACAGATCTCCCCATTGGCTAGCCCATGAACTATCCCACTAAATGGGCGTACCTGAACTTGTGTACGCCCCTAGCCTATATCAGAGGACGCATGCTTGTACTCGCTCTGTTCGGTGCCATCTTTACTGTGACCAAGAAGAGACTTCATATCCGACTGTGTCTGGTGTGGATTCTTTTATGCATGCACTTGGTCCATACCAATTTGGCCAGGCAGCAGGCAACTAGTGATCTCTGGTTAAGAGTTCACCTCAACAATATCTCCTAACTGAACCTCACATTCCTCCATAATGTGGCGTTCCTCTGACTCCTTCCAATTTCTATGGCTTTTATCCACCGGAGCTCCGACATAACCTGATCGGCCGCAGCGGTGTGATCACACGGCTCATTGTGCAGCGATACCCGGGTCCTCATGTGCCAGTGGTAATATTTGATGACACTAATTATAATATACATGGTCTCTCTGTCGATATTACTGACATTAGAGGGGACACGTACACTATGTCAGGATACTTTAGGGTCCGCAGTCTGGGGATGTGGAGACGATCGGACACTTCCTCCCGGATTTTCCTTCCTCCCCAGCAATCACATATAAAGTGATCCATAGTCTCCTCCTGCCGACAACCAAGGGGACAGGTCCGATCAGAGACGCTCAGAAACTTCAGATTCCCCCGGACAAAGAGCCGACTATGGAGCGAAAGCCAAGTAATATCGAACAGTTTGGAAGGAAGTCGTCTCCCGTTCAGGAACCTGGGACTGTCCTGAAGGGTGGTCGTGACAGTCCCTCAGGGCCAGTGGAGAATGGAAGAAAGTCCCACATATCCGAGCATACAGGTCTCTTCTCGTGTTGGTCGCAATGTAAGACCTCTCCAGTCCCCACTTCAGACCATAGTCGAGATACTGGGGGAGGTGGTCACCCGTCCATCTCCTCCTCTTGAGACTGCCGCCTCGCACCCAAGACTCTGCAAAAGGCAATATCCAGTACCTGATACTATTCACCCACAGGGAGCTACTGGACATGAGTCCATGTTCCCAAAATTCACCTTCAGAAACAAGGAATCAAAGAAAACCCCCCACAAGAGCTGGAAGAACAGGCTGAAGAGACTCGCTGAGAAAGGCTCTGGCGAAGGGAAAATGACAGAGACATACAAAAACACGGGGACCAGGTAAGTCTTCAACATAGTGACCCTTTCTCTGTAGGTCAGCCTCCAGTTCTTCCATCGCTGAACCTTCACATTTCCGGTTTCCAATTTCTCCTCCCAATTTAGCCTGGCATTATCATCCCTCCCGAATTTAACCCCTAGGATCTTAATATGGGTGGAGGCATTGGCAAACTACGGCAGATCAAAGCCGGGATCAGTGTCTAATGTCCACAGAACTTGACTCTTCTCAAGGTTGACCAGAGACCCGGAGGCCTCTGAGTAGCTTCTGATGGACGCAGATAACATCTGCACCTCACGAGGATTGGAGATCACCAACGTCACATCATCCGCATAGGCAACAACATTCAGAGGCAAGCAGTGGGGGACCGACACCCCCTGAAAAATCGCACTCCTGCAGTGACCTCAGAAACGGGTCCAGGGCAAAAACATACAGGAGTGGACTCAATGGGCAGCCCTGTCTCACCCCTGCCTCAACTCCAAAAGTGTCACCCTGCCAACCATTAATCAGAGGAAAGCTCACCGCCTCTCTGTACAGTGTCTTCAGCCAATCCACAAATTTTCCCGGAATACCGTACTTTGACAAAGTCGCCCACAGATAGTCATGATCAACCCTGTCAAAGGCTTTAGCCTGGTCCAGACTCACAACATATCTCCCACACCGCTGAGCTTTACATCTCTCGAACATCTCCCGTATCGAGATGACTGCTCCAGAGATGTTCTGCCCTTTTACTGTGCCAAACTGAGAGCCTGCCAACAGTGCCGGAGACAAACAGACTAATCTAGAAAAGAGGATCTTTGCCAGAATCTTCCTGTCCACATTCAAGAGGGCAATCGGCCTCCAGTTCTTGATGTCGCCCGGCTCTTTACCTTTAGACAGCAGAACTAACGAGGAGACTCTCATGGATGGAGGCATCAGGTGAGTTTCTAGGCAATTGCTATACACATCCACAAGGATTGGAGCCAGGAGGTCTCTAAATTTCTTATAAAACTCTGCTGTAATACCATCCGGACCTGGTGCCTTCTTCAGACATAATTTATCAATAGCCTCCTTAACTTCCTCCACCGTCAATGCCACTGTCAACGGAGAAAGGTCCAGATCATAAAGTATCAGGCACTGGAGTTGCCTCCAAGAATTGAGCCATCTTATCTCTATCCAAAACCTTCCTCTGAAACAAGTCAGCATAGTAAGATCTCACCACCCCCAGGATACCCTCCCGTGAATCCTGCAATACACCCTGGGAATCAGTGAGACCTGTGACCATTTTCTTGGCCACCCTCTCCCTGCAATTCTCAAACGGATCAGGGGCCCCCAAGGACCCATAATCTCGTTCAAGAACCAGGGAGGTGTACCTACTGTACTGATACTGCCTTATCTCAGATTTCAGCCGGTTAATCCTTACTCTGTCATCCCCACCCGCCGAATACAATGACTCCAATTCTTTACGCAGTCTTAGGCTATGTGCACACGTTGCGTAAATTCATGCAGTTACGCTGCGCTTTGTAGCGCAGCGTAACTGCATGCGTCCTGCGTCCCCTGCACAGTCTATGGAGATTGTGCAGGAGCCGTGCGCACGTGGCGTTTTAGAGCGCAGCGCTTCGGCTACTGCCGAAGCGCTGCGTTCTAAGAAGTGACATGTCACTTCCTTCCTGCACTTTGCCGGCAGCTCCTGCTCTGTCTATGGGAGGAGCTGCAGGCAGAGCGCATGGAATCGGCGCTCACTACGGACATTTCTGCAGCGATTTAAAGCGCACATGTGCTCTTCAGATCGCTGCAGAAATTTATGCAGTGACTGTACGCAACGTGCGCACATAGCCTTAGGGTTACTTCACACACAGCGAGATCGCTACTGAGATCGCTGCTGAGTCACAGTTTTTGTGACCTCATTAGCGATCTCGCTGTGTGTGACACTGGATCTGGCCCCTGCTGTGAGATCGCTGCTCGTTACACACAGCCCTGGTTCGTTCTTTTATTGTTGCTCTCCCGCTGATAAGCACACATCGCTGTGTGTGACAGCGAGAGAGCAACAATCCTGAATGTGCAGGGAGCAGGAGCCGGCGTCTGACAGCCTGCGGTAAGCTGTAACCAAGGTAAACATCGGGTAACCAAGGTGGTTACCCGATATTTACCTTCGTTACCAGCCTCCGCAGCTCTCACGCTGCCAGTGCCGGCTCCTGCTCCCTGCACACGCTAAGTTAAGCGGTGTGAGCTGGTAACTAAGGTAAACATCGGGTAACCATACCCGATGTTTACCTTAGTTACCAGTGTCCGCAGCTTCCAGACGCCGGCTCCGTGCAAGTGCAGCGTCGCTTGCACGTCGCTGCTGGCTGGGGGCTGGTCACTGGTCGCTGGTGAAATCTGCCTGTTTGACAGCTCACCAGCGACCATGTAGCGATGCAGCAGCGATCCTGACCATGTCAGATCGCTGGTGGGATCGCTGCTGCATCGCTAAAGTGTGAAGGTACCCTTAGGTACTGGCTGTATTTATTCCTCCCTTTATTAACTGACAGTCTCTGTAAGAGGGATCTGATATCCTCCTTGACGTCCTCCCACCAGTCGGTCACGTTGTCATAGAAGTCAGTCCTGTCTAGATGAAGCTCCATAAGGGAGTGGATACGACTCTGGACATAAACATCATCCAGGAGACTGGAATTAAGCCTCCACAACCCTCTACCAATGTCCGGACGGATAGAGACCCCTAGGCACAAGCCCAAAGCGAGGTGATCAGAGTAAGGGACGACCTTCTCACTCAGGGCGCCGACAGCCTCAGTAGGACTCACAAACACAAAATCTATCCTACTGCTTCTGTTGGAACAAGAATATGTGAACTTAGGCTGCCGACCTCCCCGTGTGAAAGTGTCAGTCAGTCCTGCCTGTGTTATGATGTTCTGTAGGACCTTACCATCCCTGGTCACTGTCCTGCCTGAGGAACTGTCACCGGATGTCAGTATCGCATTAAAGTCCCCTGCCATCACCACTGGAAGAGAAGTGAAGAGGTAAGGCTTGACGTCATTATAAAGCTGGATCCTGTCAGTCACCGTCTGTGGCCCATAGATGTTAATAAGCCGGAGTCGCCTACCATGGATAGTGACTTCCAGAACCAGACACCTCCCCATGACCACCTCCGTCATCCTATGTACAGTCACGTCATTGGTGCTAAACAGGACAGCGACCCCGGCGTAAGGCTCCACAGCCAGTGACCAGAATGATGGACCGGACCGCCATTCCCTCTCAGCCTCCCTCATAAGCCCCAGAGATGTCAGTCGCGTCTCCTGCAGGAAGATGACATGAGTGCCCAGGTATCTGAGATGTTCATATACCGTATGTCTCGTCCTCCTCACCTTAATACTATTCACATTACTCGAGGTTATTGTTAATGAGAACCCGGCCATCACAACACAGTATAAAAGGAGCAGAGTAACAGCCATCATCATGAATCAAAGATGTTCTGTCCACCACTGGTGTCCATGTCAGTCTCTACCTGAGGGTCTACAGATAAGGGCTTCCTTTTCGGCGGGGGATGGTCCTCTACGTCCCTGTCACATTCAGCATCAATTTTCCTCAACTCGTTGTCATAGTCCTCATCATTAGACTCTGATAACACCCCATACCTGCCGGACACGACCATCACTTCAGCAGAACCCTGGACCTTCTTGCTAGCACTCTGACCAGAGTCATATTCTGCCTCAGGTTTATGAGAGGACGCATTTTTTTTCTTCCTCTTATTGTGCTTAACACTCCAGTTCTCAGATACAAAGAGTGATACAGAAGAGGGGCCTACGTGAGGCTGCTGGACCTGAGGGACAACCTCCATGTTCCTCTTTGTACCCTGCTGCTCCGGTGTCACATCGGTGGACTCCTGGTGGGCATCTGAGTTAGTCGGTATCTCTCCTGACATTACATCCTCCTCCTGAGCCTCTGCCACCAGCTCAACTACCTCCTGAGCCTCAGCCCCTGCCATCACATCCTCATCCGGTAACTCTCTGCAGATGTTGTGCCAGGCGTCTGGACAGTCCCTGTGAGGATGGCCCATCTTACCACAGAGGTTGCACCGGACATCCCGACAGTCTGCAGCAACATGGCCAATTTCCCCACACAGGCTGCACTTCACCACAGTACAGGCATTGGCCAGATGACCCTTTCCACCACGCTTGAAAAATTTTCGGGGTTGCCCGGGGTAGTAACATCTCCCCTTCTCCCTCCCAATGAAGAAGGAGTTGGGCAGGTGGGCAGTGATATTAGTATATTGCCTCAGCTTCACCTGTACCTTCCACCCCATTGTCCAGATACCGTCCTCATCTCTGACCTTGGTGAGTCCTGAGACAAGGTCACAATGTCTCTGGAGCCACACCTCGATGTCCTGTGGGGGAACGGCCTCATTCCAGAAGGTGACATTTACTGTAACAGTATCTGGCCTGGAAATGGGAACCAACAAGAACTTATTCCAGCCCTCCGTGTCCCTGAACTTGGGGTGATTGGCCCAGAATCTGTCCAGATTACCAACGAGCTTGAAACTGACCTCATAGCCCTGCCTGTCCTGCAGATTAGAAACCGCCAGGATCTCATGTACCACAAACCCCATCTGGCGGCACAGCAGCTCCCTCACCACATATCTGCGCTGCGGCAGATCCTCCTTGGCACCCATGTACTTAAAACGCACCACATTTATACGTTTAAACGTCTGGCCGGAATACCTGGCACTAGAGGTGAAGGATGGGGCTCCGCGGCTCCAGGCGTTCCTGGGGGGCACCCGCTGGGTCACACTGGGCTGACTGACAGGGAGAGGATCTGCAGCAGAGGGGGCTGTCACACCTTGTGGATCAGATGGTAAAGGGGGATAGTCACATATATCATGTACATTAACATGAGCAGCATCATTGTCAGACAGTGCAACGTCCATCACAGATTGTGAATCCCCTCCAGCCCCCGACCCCACAGGCACAACGACACTATCCCCAGGCTGTGCACCGGCCTCATCAGCACAATCAGTCTCACACATACTGTCCTGCTCCTGAGAGGAGCATGCTGAGACTTGTGGTGCCTCTGCTGGAGTCTGAGGCGTATGCTCCTGTTCAGACTCTACAGGCTGTCCCTGCTGCTGCAGTGGTGCTCCCTCCTGGAAGCAGAAGCGTGCCACCTGTACCACCGGCCGTGCCTGCTGCTGGGGGGTCTCGTCCTGAACAGTCTCTGACTTTATGTGGGGGGTCCTGGTCTCCACAGCACAGTCTTGTGAATAGGCGGCAAACCGCTCCCGATTCACGTAGGTCTCCTTCAGGGGCCCCATCGCCTCCAGACAACAGTCCATGTCTTGTACCACACCGGCCAGCTCCACACCCAGCGTATTCAGCCTCATGTCATACGTGGCATTGTTATCAGGGTGACTGGTCTTCAGGGGCCCCATCGCCTCCACACAACAGTCCATGTCTTGTACCACACCGGCCATCTCCACACCCAGCGCATTCAGCCTCATGTCATACGTGGCATTGTTGTCAGGGTGACTGGTCTTCAGGGGCCCCATCGCCTCCAGACAACAGTCCATGTCTTGTACCACGCCTGCCAGCTCCACACCCAGCGCATTCAGCCTCATGTCATACGTGGCATTGTTATCAGGGTGACTGGTCTTCAGGGGCCCCATCGCCTCCACACAACAGTCCATGTCTTGTACCACGCCTGCCAGCTCCACACCCAGCGCATTCAGCCTCATGTCATACGTGGCATTGTTATCAGGGTGACTGGTCTTCAGGGGCCCCATCGCCTCCAAACAACAGTCCATGTCTTGTACCACCCCGGCCAGCTCCACACCCAGCGTATTCGGTCTCATGTCATACGTGGCATTGTTATCAGGGTGACTGGTCTTCAGGGGCCCCATCACCTCCACACAACAGTCCATGTCTTGTACCACGCCGGCCAGCTCCACACCCAGCGTATTCAGCCTCATGTCATACGTGGCATTGTTATCAGGGTGACTGGTCTTCAGGGGCCCCATCACCTCCACACAACAGTCCATGTCTTGTACCACGCCGGCCAGCTCCACACCCAGCGTATTCAGCCTCATGTCATACGTGGCATTGTTATCAGGGTGACTGGTCTTCAGGGGCCCCATCGCCTCCACACAACAGTCCATGTCTTGTACCACGCCTGCCAGCTCCACACCCAGCGCATTCAGCCTCATGTCATACGTGGCATTGTTATCAGGGTGACTGGTCTTCAGGGGCCCCATCGCCTCCAAACAACAGTCCATGTCTTGTACCACCCCGGCCAGCTCCACACCCAGCGTATTCGGTCTCATGTCATACGTGGCATTGTTATCAGGGTGACTGGTCTTCAGGTGGTACATACAGTCTATTTCACTTTGCAGCATACGTTTCTGCTCCTGCAACTCACCCATCTTCCTTACCAGTCCGGGTATGTCCTCTGCCAGCTGCAGCTCGGGCGCACGCCCCGTCTCCACAGCTTCAGGCTTGGCCACAGGTGCAGGGACCTTGAACACAGGCTTGCAGAGGCCTCCACTACAGAGGATTTCATGGCACTGGACTGCGACCTGGTGCGGCCTGAGCTCGCCATGCCGGACACCACATGCTGCTGCTGGAGAGTTTCTTGCAGGGTCTGTTTCTCCCAAGATGTCCTCGGTCTGTGGGCCGGAGAGCTGAGCTGCACACCTGATGGTGATGGAGGCTGAGCTGTGGCTGGAGCTGTGCACTGACTGGGGCTTCTCTGCAGGAATTATAAGGCTATGTGCCCACGCTGCGTATTTTGCGCGGATTTTGCCGCGGATTTGCCGAAAATCTGCAGCAGCAGCACTTCCAAGCCATTTCAATGGCATTTTGGAAATGCTGTGCCCATGCTGCGGATTTTTCCGCTGCGGATTTGCCGCGGATTTTGATCCGGAAAAATCTGCAGCATGTCAATTGTTTGGTGCAGATTTGGTCCGGATTTTTGGTTTTGAATGGGGGAAAAAAAAAAAATGAAATCCGCATCAAAATCCGCGGCAAATCCGCGGTAAATCCGCGGTAAATTCGCGGCAAATCCGCGGGTGCGGATTTGCCGCGAAAGTCGCGGATTTTCAGGCAAAAAAATCCGCAGGGACATTCTAGCATGGGCACATAACCTAAAGGCCACTTTACACACACAGATAAATCTGCGGCAGATCTGTGGTTGCAGTGAAATTGTGGACAATCAGTGCCAGGTTTGTGGCTGTGTACAAATGGAACAATATGTCCATGATTTCACTGCAACCACAGATCTGCCAAAGATTTATCTCTGTGTGTAAAGTGGCCTTTAGACTTCACACTTTGCTGCTTTTCTTTACACACTTCTGGCTTCTTTGCTGCACTTGGAGTTGGTTTTCCTCCCAAAACATGACACACAGATTCTTTATCTTCTCCTTTCTTGTTGGAGCTTTGTGCTACAGTCACAGGTCTCACAGCGACTCTGGGGGTGGTATTCCCAATGGAAGAGGCCTGGGAGCCGTGTCCCAGTGTAGGCCGGGAAGCCTGGGCCTTGCCTGGGGAGCTTCCCCGCCCAGGGGGGCCCCGCCCTGGGCTTGCTCCAGACATCAGGAGAACTGCTCAACACAACCTCACAGCTTGGGTGCAGTATTATAGTAGTTATATTCTTGTACATAGGGTGCAGTATTATAGTAGTTATATTCTTGTACATAGGAGCAGTATTATAGTAGTTATATTCTTGTACATAGGAGCAGTATTATAGTAGTTATATTCTTGTATATAGGGGCAGTATTATAGTAGTTATATTCTTCTACATAGGGGCAGTATTATAGTAGTTATATTCTTCTACATAGGGGCAGTATTATAGTAGTTATATTCTTGTACATAGGGACAGTATTATAGTAGCTATATTCTTGTACATAGGGGCAGTATTATAGTAGTTATATTATTGTACATAGGGGGCAGTATTATAGTAGTTATATTCTTGTATATAGGGGCAGTATTATAGTAGTTATATTCTTGTACATAGGAGCAGTATTATAGTAGTTATATTCTTCTACATAGGAGCAGTATTATAGTAGTTATATTCTTGTACATAGGGACAGTATTATAGTAGCTATATTCTTGTATATAGGAGCAGTATTATAGTAGTTATATTATTGTACATAGGGGGCAGTATTATAGTAGTTATATTCTTGTACATAGGGGGCAGTATTATAGTAGTTATATTCTTGAACATAAGGGCAGTATTATAGTAGTTATATTCTTGTATATAGGAGCAGTATTATAGTAGTTATATTCTTGTACATAGGGGCAGTATTATAGTAGTTATATTCTTGTACATAGGGGGCAGTATTATAGTAGTGATATTCTTGTACATAGGGGCAGTATTATAGTAGTTATATTCTTGTATATAGGGGGCAGTATTATAGTAGTGATATTCTTGTATAGAGGAGCAGTATTATAGTAGTTATATTCTTGTACATAGGGAGCAGTATTATAGCAGTTATATTCTTGTACATAGGGGCAGTATTATAGTAGTTATATTCTTGTACATAGGGGCAGTATTATAGTAGTTATATTCTTGTACATAGGGGGCAGTATTATAGTAGTGATATTCTTGTACATAGGGGCAGTATTATAGTAGTTATATTCTTGTACATAGGGGGCAGTATTATAGTAGTGATATTCTTGTATAGAGGAGCAGTATTATAGTAGTTATATTCTTGTACATAGGGAGCAGTATTATAGCAGTTATATTCTTGTACATAGGAGCAGTATTATAGTAGTTATATTCTTGTACATAGGGGCAGTATTATAGTAGTTATATTCTTGTACATAGGGGCAGTATTATAGTAGTTATATTCTTGTACATAGGGGGCAGTATTATAGTAGTGATATTCTTGTACATAGGGGCAGTATTATAGTAGTTATATTCTTGTACTTAGGGGCAGTATTATAGTAGTTATAGGACAATATTCTAGAATTTAGTGAATTATCAGAGGGATGCCAATAATTACAAAGGTCAATTTACAAAAACCTAAATATTTATTATTTTTTTACCATGTGATTCTAATTGTGCTCATGTCAGTAATGTGCGGAGTTGCCCTTTAAGGTCTGTGTCAGTAGACCCTGCTTTGTTCCTTTACCTTCCCCCGCACACGCATATAACGAGGGGATACCCCAGGCTGTCTCTTTCCGCCCCCTCTATCATTACTATTGTATGTATGGTAACATATGACAAAACATTCCCGTGCGCTGTGTTTCTGTCTCATCTGGTTTTGCATGTGGTTAATTGCTGAGTAGTTTTGCTCCTGGAGATAACATGTAACGCTGGTGTTTCTTGTGTTTCTTGTGTCTCTTGTGTTTCTTGTGTTTGTGTCTCTTGTGTTTCTCGTGTTTCTTGTTGTTCTTGTGTTTCTTGTTGTTCTTTTGTTTGTGTCTCTTGTGTTTCTTGTTGTTCTTGTGTTTGTGTCTCTTGTGTTTCTTGTTGTTCTTGTGTTTGTGTCTCTTGTGTTTCTTGTGTTTCTTGTTTTTCTTGTGTTTCTTGTTTTTCTTGTGTTTCTTGTTGTTCTTGTGTTTTTTGTGTTTCTTGTTTTTCTTGTGTTTCTTGTTTTCCTTGTGTTTCTTGTTTTTCTTGTGTTTCTTGTTGTTCTTGTTGTTATTGTGTTTCTTGTTGCTCTTGTGTTTCTTGTTGTTATTGTGTTTCTTGTTGCTCTTGTGTTTCTTGTTGCTCTTGTGTTTCTTGTTGCTCTTGTGTTTCTTGTTGTTCTTGTATTTCTTGTTGGTCTTGTGTTTCTTGTTTGTCTTGTGTTTCTTGTTGTTCTTGTTGTTCTTGTGTTTCTTGTTGGTCTTGTGTTTCTTGTTGGTCTTGTGTTTCTTGTGTCTCTTGTGTTTCTTGTTGTTCTTGTGTTTCTTGTGTTTGTGTCTCTTGTGTTTCTTGTGTTTCTTTTTGTTCTTGTGTTTCTTGTTGTTTTTGTGTTTCTTGTTGTTTTTGTGTTACTTGTTGTTCTTGTGTTTCTTGTTGTTCTTGTGTTTCTTGTTGTTCTTGTTGTTCTTGTGTTTCTTGTGTTTCTTGTTGTTCTTGTGTTTGTGTCTCTTGTGTTTCTTGTGTTTCTTGTTGTTCTTGTGTTTCTTGTTGTTCTTCTATTTCTTGTTGTTCTTGTGTTTCTTATTTTTCTTGTGTTTCTTGTGTTTCTTGTTTTTCTTGTGTTTCTTGTTGTTCTTGTGTTTCTTGTTGTTCTTGTGTTTCTTGTTGTTCTTGTGTTTCTTGTTGTTCTTGTGTTTCTTGTTGTTCTTGTGTTTCTTGTTGCTCTTGTGTTTCTTGTTGCTCTTGTGTTTCTTGTTGCTCTTGTGTTTCTTGTTGCTCTTGTGTTTCTTGTTGTTCTTGTGTTTGTGTCTCTTGTGTTTCTTGTGTTTCTTTTTGTTCTTGTGTTTCTTGTTGTTCTTGTGTTTCTTGTATTTCTTGTTGGTCTTGTGTTTCTTGTGTTTCTTGTTGCTCTTGTGTTTCTTGTTGGTCTTGTGTTTCTTGTTGTTCTTGTGTTTCTTGTGTTTCTTGTTGGTCTTGTGTTTCTTGTGGGTCTTGTGTTTCTTGTGGGTCTTGTGTTTCTTGTGTCTCTTGTGTTTCTTGTTGTTCTTGTGTTTCTTGTTGTTCTTGTGTTTCTTGTGTTTGTGTCTCTTGTGTTTCTTGTGTTTCTTTTTGTTCTTGTGTTTCTTGTTGTTTTTGTGTTTCTTGTTGTTCTTGTGTTTCTTGTTGTTCTTGTTGTTCTTGTGTTTCTTTTGTTTCTTGTTGTTCTTGTGTTTGTGTCTCTTGTGTTTCTTGTTTTTCTTGTGTTTCTTGTTGCTCTTGTGTTTCTTGTTGCTCTTGTGTTTCTTGTTGTTCTTGTGTTTCTTGTTGTTCTTGTGTTTGTGTCTCTTGTGTTTCTTGTGTTTCTTGTTTTTCTTGTGTTTCTTGTTTTTCTTGTGTTTCTTATTGTTCTTGTGTTTCTTGTTGCTCTTGTGTTTCTTGTTGTTCTTGTATTTCTTGTGTTTCTTGTTGTTCTTGTGTTTGTGTCTCTTGTGTTTCTTGTGTTTCTTGTTGTTCTTGTGTTTTTTGTTGTTCTTGTGTTTCTTGTTGTTCTTGTATTTCTTGTTGGTCTTGTGTTTCTTGTTGTTCTTGTGTTTCTTGTGTTTCTTGTTGTTCTTGTGTTTCTTGTGTTTGTGTTTCTTGTGTCTCTTGTGTTTCTTGTGTTTGTGTCTCTTGTGTTTCTTGTCTTTCTTTTTGTTCTTGTGTTTCTTGTTGTTCTTGAGTTTCTTGTTGTTCTTGTGTTTCTTGTTGTTCTTGTGTTTCTTGTGTTTGTGTCTCTTGTGTTTCTTGTGTCTCTTGTGTTTCTTGTGTTTGTGTCTCTTGTGTTTCTTTTTGTTCTTATGTTTCTTGTTGTTCTTGTGTTTCTTGTTGTTCTTGTGTTTGTGTCTCTTGTGTTTCTTGTGTCTCTTGTGTTTCTTGTGTTTGTGTCTCTTGTGTTTCTTGTGTCTCTTTTTGTTCTTGTGTTTCTTGTTGTTCTTGTGTTTCTTGTTGTTCTTGTGTTTCTTGTTGTTCTTGTATTTCTTGTGTTTCTTGTTGTTCTTGTGTTTCTTGTTGTTCTTGTGTTTCTTGTTGTTCTTGTGTTTCTTGTTGTTCTTGTATTTCTTGTGTTTCTTGTTGCTCTTGTGTTTCTTTTTGTTCTTATATTTCTTGTGTTTCTTGTTGTTCTTGTGTTTCTTGTGTCTCTTGTGTTTCTTGTGTTTCTTTTTGTTCTTGTGTCTCTTGTGTCTCTTGTTGTTCTTGTGTTTCTTGTGTTTCTTGTGTCTCTTGTGTTTCTTGTGTTTCTTGTGTTTCTTGTTGTTCTTGTGTTTCTTGTGATTCTGGAAGGTGCATTGTAGAAATGATGCATCTTATCACAGACAGTTACCTGACTTACTTTCAGGTGCTGGAGTATCAGACATGAGTGGTCAGGAGAAGTGGTCCTGGGGGTCAGCATACAAAGTAAAGACTCATTAGGACAGATGAATAATCAGGAAACAAATGCTCCTAACTGAGCTCCTTCTGGACTATCAGCCCATCGAAACGACCCACAATCCCCCTATGAATGAGCAAACTGCTCTTTTGCATAAAAACCATCACTATCCACACATCATAGCATGTAAACAGGACATGTGCTGCGCGAACATAAAGCACTATGCACCTAGAAGGATCTAATTTGTTGTGACTGTGCTGAATAGGCTAGTAAACGAATAATGATTGGCTTGTTTATAAATGATGAGAGTCATCTATCGTCTGTGGTCATCCTAACTAAGGATTTATACAACTTTACATAATGTACAGAACTATAAGAGCAGATGACGAGGATAATATGTAATAATAAAAGGTACAGCGATGGGGTCTGAGTACACCCCTTTATCTGTCATTGTGGGGCTCAGGGCACTGGTGGACATGATCGCACCACACGGCCATGAATTTGATTTCCAGCCTCACGTGATGTTTGGCGATCTTATCTGGAGATTTTGTTTGTTCTCCCCTTTATCGGGTTTTGGTGGCCGCACCCTCCGTTTGCTGTTACCTGGTACTGAGCACTTCTGATTCAGCTGCTACAAGTTAATTATTAATTTTATAAAAAAAGAATTAAACATCCAGGAGACTGAAGTGGCAGCATTGTTGTGCTCCACCATCGGGCAAACTATTGTAACAAATACAACTTTCTCCTACAGATTCGCCTCGGCATACCGACCATATACGTGAGAAATTTGTTAGCGCCCCCTTCTAGATACATATAATGCACAGACCGTACATACATTGTTAGAAGTCCAGGACCCAAACTTCCTAAGAGTGCTCTGATAATTAATTCCTGAAGCATCAAAAATGCCATCTGCATGTGTCATGTATGGATAGCTGGGGGGGACCGGGGGTCTCGTAGATATCCCACAGCTGCCACCAATTTGTCAAGAACAGCACTCTGCTGCCCCCAATTGTCAGGATAATTACAAAATTGACCGACGATTAATGGATGAGGACGCGGCTATTTCCTTTACTAAGTTTATACAGTGAGGATATAGTATATAAACAACCGATTCCAAAGCATGGAATATATATATATATATATATATATATATATATATATATATATATATATATATATATATATATATTTACACCTCGGTATAGTTGTTCTGGCACCCTCAATCTGTGCGTTGGAAGACGAGTTGACAGACAGCTTAACTCTTTCCCATCAATGCATTGACTCGGACGCTGGGGGTCCTTTACAACTTTTATTAATGAGATCAGTGTAAAACTACAAGAAATAAATGAAAATACTAAGTACAACATACAACATATCTGAGTTACATAGCATTCCATTTGATACAGGACATGCAGGGTAAATGCACTACATGGCGAATACATATTAGCTAATGACAGGATAATACTTGCAGAACAGACCAACTACATTATAATTTTGATGAGCCCTAACCAGGGGATCATAACTCACCGACTGTGCTATGTAGAGGCAAACATAAGGAGCAGAGATCTGGAGAGATATTCAGCATGCAGAATGTGTGTGTTCATGTAACTGAAATGGCTGCTGAAGAAGAAGAAGGGGCAGAGCCTATGCAAGGTCTGATGGGTAACTACATAAGCCTTGGTAGGACAATTTTCATTGCACAGTAACCAGTGAAACATTAAACTAACTGCAGTAAGACAACATTGTCAACAGATGGCGCTGTTGGATATCACTGGACAAGTGGACAGTATCAATGTCAATTACTAAATGTAATCTTATTACTTGGCATAATAAAATAATTATATGCATTTCTATGAAGGCATGACACTCCCCGTCTGGCATCCGGGGGAATGCCACAAACTTAAACTAGAGCAATAGAATAAGTTCAGATACAGGTCTAAGAAACAGCTTTCCACTTTGCTTGGGAATCTTGATTTCCACTTTCCTGACCTGTCCGTCTTGACTTGGGAAGACCTTGGTTACCAATCCTAGAGGCCACTCGTTCCTTTTAGACTGAGTGTTCTTCACTAGGACGACATTCCCAGGTTTCATGTTGGGTCTACTATCTTGCCATTTGTCTCTTGTCTGTAATGTAGAGAGATATTGTTTTCTCCACTTAGTCCAGAAAAGGTCTGCTAACATTTGAACTCTTTTCCATTGAGATTTGTACAAGTCTTTTGTAGTAAACTCTCCAGAAGTCGGCATACTCACATTAAACTTCTGGGTGAGGAGAGTTGAAGGGGTGAGCAGAGATAGGTCATCAGGGTCATTGGATATGGGAACCAGTGGTCTGGCGTTCATTATAGCTACTACCTCGGCCATGAAGGTTGTTAGAGTCTCATGAGTGAGCTTCGAAGGACCAAGTTGCAGAAAGATGGAATCGAGGATTCTGCGAGCGATGCCGATCATGCGCTCCCACACACCTCCCATATGAGATGAGTGCGGTGGGTTAAAGGTCCACGTACAACCTAGTTCTGAAAGACGTCTTTCTACTTGGTTAATGTCCAGATTTGAGGGAATCTTTAGTTCACCACATGCTCCTACAAAGTTAGATCCTCTGTCAGAGCGTATATGCTTTACATGTCCTCTGAGAGAAATGAATCGTCTGAAGGCATTTATGAAGCTAGATGTGTCCATTGTCTCAATGACTTCTATTTGTACGGCTCTAATACTCAAACATGTGAACAAGACGGCCCAGCGCTTGCTGTTTGCATGTCCTCCTCTAGTCTGACGTGTGACAACTGACCAGGGACCAGACACATCGAGGCCCACGTTAGTAAAAGGAGGTTCGGTACTCAAACAGTCTGCTGGTAGGTCTGCCATTTTTTGGGATTGACAAGAACCACGGAGTTTCCTGCAGATGATACATTTGAAGATGACTCTACTCACAAGTCGCTTAACTCCTGTTATCCAGAAACCCGCTTCCCGTAGGGCTCCTTCAGTTATCAAGCGCCCTTGATGTCTAACCTGTGCGTGATAATGCTCAACCAGCAGGAAAGCAACATGGCCGTGAGGAACAATGATTGGAGTACACTCGTCATTTTCAAGCTTTGCATTTGAAATTCGTCCCCCGACTCTCAGCAGTCCTTGAGTATCCACAAACGGGTCCAGTTTTTTAAGGGGACTATCTTTTGGGACACTTCTGTGGTTCCGGAGGGACTCTAGAGTCTGGGTATAAGCTTCATGCTGTACACAACAGATGATTGCGTGTTTGGCTTGCGTGAGCTCTTCCACTGTGTAAGCTTTATGACAACGATGCCAGCCTTTGCATGGAGCTGGTCTCGATTGTCTGTTTTTAAAGGATCTAATGACATGTATCAGGCAAGTCAAGGCTCTGTAGGCCGATCTCCAGGTAGAGAATCTGAGGAAGCGGCTGGAATCAAGGTGCCTGTTGGTGATCGTTGTGCTAAGTGTGGAAACTTGAGGCTGTAGCTCTACATCTGATTCGGGTTCGAAGAGTTCATGTGTATGTGTCTCGTGAGCAGTGGGTACTGGTTGATACAGAAATGCAGGTCCGACTAGCCAGTTAGTGTCTTTGAGGCGTGGTGCCGATACCGCTCTGGTCGCATGGTCTGCAGGATTTTGGTCGGTTGGTATTTTGAATATTTTGTCCATGAAAGCAAAGAAATGTACCTCCATTTCTGGCTTCTTTGAGAAACTTGGCTTTAAGTAGGTAAGGCGCTTTAGTGCCATCTCTTTGTTGTTAGGAAGACAGGGTCTTTGTGGCTTGAATGGTAGTGGAGCCACCCAGCTGTCGTTTTCATCCTTGTGAAATCCTTGATCCATTATCTCTAGGAAGGTCTCATCTTCAATGGAATGGGCTAGTTTATAATCTTCTTTGGTCTTTTGAAAGACAGCGCACCCTAGATGATCTTTGTCTCCGTCGCACAATTCATCCATGGCGTATCTGTCTTTCCCACCATTTAAGTGTGCCGAATTGGTGAGATTCTCCTTCACTAGGAATTTGTTGGGGCAGGGTAGGAAAAAGGATGGACGGCCACTCTCCAATGTGTTCGTGTAGAGAGATTGGATGTTGTTCGGCTTGGGAACTTTTCCGAGGCAGACGTCCCCTATAACTACCCATCCTAGATCTAGCTTCTGAGCGTAGGGCGAGTTATGAGGACCGTTTATCTGTTTCCTCACCTTGTGAACTCTGATGATGTCTCTCCCCAGCAAAAGGACCAACTTGGCTTGAGAATTAAGTGCAGGAATGAGATGCGCTATGTTTCTCAAATGGGGATGGTGTAGTGCCGCTTCTGGAGTGGGTATCTCTTCTCTATTGTTCGGGATGGCATTGCACTCGATTAATGTAGGAAGGGGTAAGGATGTCTTCCCATCTAGGGATTCAATTTGATAACCTGTTGCCCTCCTGCCAGATTCTTCACTCACTCCTGTACATGTTTTCAGTGAGTAGGAGCAGCTAAGTCCCTTGATTCCAAAGATGTCAAAGAAAGCTGAGCTGGCGAGTGATCTATTACTCTGGTCGTCGAGTATAGCATAGAGTTTAACCGCTTTTTCTCTGTAGCCCATAGGGTAAACTGTAACCAGACAGATCTTTGAACAGGATTTGTTAGTGAAACCTTCTCCACAAACTTGAGTGCACTGGGGTGACACTTCAGGAGGTGTACTGTCTGTCTCCTCCCCGCCGTGCTCTGTAAGTCGGTCGATGTGCGTGGAATTCTGTGGGGCTGGTTCTGGGTGTAGAGCTGTGCTGTGCTCTTGACTGTTACACTCCGAACAAGTGATACTGGCATTGCAGTCTCTAGCTAAGTGAGATGTGGATGCACAACATCTGTAACATATGTTGTTTTCTCTGAGGAAGATTCTACGGTCTTTAAGAGATTTTCCTCTAAAACTCCTGCACTGTTGCAGTGGGTGAGGCCTTTTGTGTAGGGGGCACTCTTTGTCTGGGTCAATTGTTAGTGACCCTTCAGGTTCTGTTGTACTGTGGGTCTTGCGTGATGAATCTGTAGCAGACACATTAGTTTTGTGTACAGTGATAGGTGAGCCTCGAGGGTTGCGTACTGGAGCAGGCTTACCTGTTCGTGGGTTGATGGGATCTGCGGTGGAAAGGTCAAAGCTGGGATCATTCCTGATCTTGGCTTGCTGGCGCACAAAATCTACGAAGACATGGAATGGAGGAAACGGCACGTTGTGACGTTGTTTGTAATCTGAACCCCGGTTCAACCATTTCTCTTGCAGACTGTAAGGCAACTTATTCACTATGGGTTTAATACCTCTGGCTGCATCTAGGGACGCGAGGCCTGGCAGGTCTCCTTCAAACTTGGCGACTTGGAGTTCTACCAAGAGGTCGCTCAATTCTCTTAGCATGTGAAAGCTCTTATTAGAGATCTTGGGAAAGTCCTCCAACCTTTTGAAGAGGGATTCTTCTATCCTCTCTGAAGAGCCATAGCACTCATCAAGTCTCTCCCATAACAGGCACAAACCTTTGCTCGGGTGGTTGATGCTGATATCCCTGATGCGTTTTGCATGTTCTACTGATTCGTTTCCTAGCCACTTGACCAAGAGATCGATCTCTTCATTGGCAGAGATGTCCAGGCCGGCCGTGGCGTTTCTGAAGGAAGCTCTCCACGCTCTGTAACTTTCAGGACGGTCGTTAAACTTTAAAAGACCTTTGGTGAGTAACTCACGGCGTGCGAAGAACTTGAGGAAATCTGGTAGCTCTTGATTTCTGAGAGGGTGGTCCTGATACATGTTGCTATGATGAGGTCCCAGTGAGTTATTGTTGCCATCAAATACGTTGTCGCCATGATAGTCACCATCGGGGTCCTCCATTTTGGGACGGTTCGCTGTGTAATAGGAATCTACAAACTTGGGTGCAGGTGACACTGATGGTGTTAGGTGGACGGAATTACCTTCATGCTTAACATGGGATGTTTGTTGAATGAAGGTTGATGGCTGAATGGCAGGATTAAGTCTCTCTCTTGGAGCTGAATGTAGATGGTCGTCTGATGCGGTATGCTTTAGTACGTAGTCTGAAGTGCGTTGTGAGATATCCCGATGACTGAGTTCGGGTCCGAGCCTTAACCTGAAACTTTTACTGTCGCTGCGTGCTGCTTCTTCTAAAGCCTGTACTTCAGCTTCTGCTGCTGCTGCTTCTGTGTCTACAGCAAGTTTTGCAAGGTCGGCTTCTAGACGTGCTTTTTCTGTCTTTAATTTCAACTCTTGTTCAGCAAAGGCAGCTCTCACTTTGGCGGCTTCCGCCTTCGCCCTGGCGGTGGCAATTGCAGCGCTGCTCACAGACTTCCTTGAAGCTGACGAGCTTACATGGGAGCGTGTTACATAAACTTCAGATCCTCTATCTGACATGGTGTCTGTATGCGGCTTGACTGCTCTCTGATAGAAGTCGGCGTCTATGCTTCAACCCCGTTAATAGCAGTCGTTTTACTGTTCTGGCACCCTCAATCTGTGCGTTGGAAGACGAGTTGACAGACAGCTTAACTCTTTCCCATCAATGCATTGACTCGGACGCTGGGGGTCCTTTACAACTTTTATTAATGAGATCAGTGTAAAACTACAAGAAATAAATGAAAATACTAAGTACAACATACAACATATCTGAGTTACATAGCATTCCATTTGATACAGGACATGCAGGGTAAATGCACTACATGGCGAATACATATTAGCTAATGACAGGATAATACTTGCAGAACAGACCAACTACATTATAATTTTGATGAGCCCTAACCAGGGGATCATAACTCACCGACTGTGCTATGTAGAGGCAAACATAAGGAGCAGAGATCTGGAGAGATATTCAGCATGCAGAATGTGTGTGTTCATGTAACTGAAATGGCTGCTGAAGAAGAAGAAGGGGCAGAGCCTATGCAAGGTCTGATGGGTAACTACATAAGCCTTGGTAGGACAATTTTCATTGCACAGTAACCAGTGAAACATTAAACTAACTGCAGTAAGACAACATTGTCAACAGATGGCGCTGTTGGATATCACTGGACAAGTGGACAGTATCAATGTCAATTACTAAATGTAATCTTATTACTTGGCATAATAAAATAATTATATGCATTTCTATGAAGGCATGACAATAGTCACTGCCAAGCTCTGCAATAACCTAAGAAAAACTATCTGCCACCACCAATCGTTTAAACAGATTGACTGGACACCCTTTACAGGTAGAGTATGGCTTCAGGGATGTGAATTATAGAGCAAGTGGATTAAAGCGATTCAATTTTATATGGGTAATCTGAAAAGTAGGCAGTATTTATAAAAATATACAAAAGATATTACAAAGGAAACAAAACAATACAGTATATACAGTTATATAAAATAAAAGAGAGAAAAGTACTAACCCTATGTCACTGAAATGGCTCAGATTTATGGAGGCATTTACTCCATGGAAATGTGGAGCAACCCTATGCAGCAATGTATTTTCCTGGCATTGAATGATCATAATATGGCATTTCCTATACAAGTTATACCCACATATCTCCCCTCTGGTGACTTATAAAAGTGCTGCACATGGGATGTGGCTTCAGTCTCTAGAAAATTAAAAGATTTCCAACTTTCAGTGTATCTTCACCCCCTAGAGGTTCCAGGCGGAAGATTTGAACACTATATTCCCTATCATGATTTTACCTTTCCATAGATAGGAAATATGATATACATATTGTCATCCATCTGCCCGATATTAATTTAGAGCTCATAGGCAGTCCTCACAATTCTGAAAAAATATGCATGGTCTTCCCCTTGGGATCACGATGTCAAAAACGTGTCTCCCATAAATTTCAGATCGATTCAAAAAACAATATTCCTCACTGAACACAAGTGCCCAATAGTCTAGTACAATGTTTTGAAATTTAGCAGCGCTGACTGCAGAGGTGACACATTTGATGCTTTGCAATCCCTGTTTATACAGACTCCAGACCTCGTGTCTGAACTTGTACATCTCCTGGATAGCAATTACCTGTCCACACCAGGAGGTCTCACTTCAATGGAGCTTGAAGTGTCAGCTCTCCCTCTCTCTTCCCCAGTTATCATTAATCCCATGTTTAATGTGTGGGTGGATATCTCCTCTCTCTGGAAATCAAAGAGATATCTTCTGGATTTTCATTTCTCACATGATAGTGTCCAAATTTTAGTGCCACCAGTGTGCCAAATTAGAGCTATCAGAGAACCCAGATATTACTGCCAGCAGAGTGCCTGAACCATAATGCACTCAGAATACCCAGTTATTGGAGACATTAAAGTGTCGCATTTTTGTTGCCATTGATTATAATTATTAATAATTAATTATTAGGGTCATCAGATAGTAACACAAAGTACAATATGCAAAGGACTCTTCATATAGGAAAGTGACAGGGATAGCGCCACCTATTGGAAGTAGCAATCCTAAAAGTCAATATTGACCCTTTAAAATGGTGTCGGCACATGACTTAAGATAAGAACCCTAGCCAACATCTCCTTTTGCAGATGCTTGTTTCAGGGTTTTGCTTCTCATCAGTGCAAAACAGGAGAACTAATGGGCGGGGTGAGAGGCCGTTGACAGGGGGAAAAGGGCTAGTGTTTTTCCCTGTGGAGAGCAGCAAGTCAGTGTAGGGAGACTTATAGACCTTGCAATGCTCTCACCCAGCCAACCAGTGCTTTACACTGATGAGGTGCAAATGTCTGAAACCTGCAATTGTAAATGGATTTTCCGATTTAGTTTCTTATTCCAGGTCCTGGCCCTTTAGAGTCAATACAGAATTTTTAGAATTGGTGGTGGTGCAAGAGTTCCTATTATTTTCCTGTCTGAAGAGGCTATTTACATATGCAGATTTCCAAGGGAGCAGTTCATGGCTTATAAGTCTCCCTACACTCACTTTGTGCTCTCTGCAAGCAGAAACTTAAACCCACTGGATACAATGAAACCTTGTGTATGTTGTTGCTATAAACACAGTGTTATTATGGATACAGTATTACGCTGGATACAATGTAACATTGGACACATTATTGCGCTAGATACAATATTACACTGAATATAATGTAACGTTCTCTCATTTGGCATATATTGTTTCGGGGTGAGATGAAATGTATCTAATTATACCGAGAAACATATTTCTGACAGATTGCTATAGGGTTTGGGTCTTTTTGCGACAGTAGAGTCCCCAGATAATCAGGGAATTAAAGTCGACAAGAAACCCACACAAGATATTTATATCCGAGAATTCGTCTTTTACAAACCACATGTGAGATATGGATGATGGTTACATAACGGGAGCAGATCTGCTGAAAATGGATTTCTGAATATTCCTTGCAGGCAATCGCAGCTACAGCTAATTACATCCTGAGTATTTATTATTAAGGAATGGGGGGCATTTACTTGTGTACACTGGGGATGCTATATATTAAGTATCATATACATATATAATGTCCCCTGTGAGGAGCTGGCTGTAGACTAAAGACTATTTGATCAATGGACATACAGCTCTAAGGGATGTGCACTTTTTACAGCACAGCGCACTGGTTATGTCAACCTTATTGTTCTGTTTTATTAGAGATTGCTTTCTCAGTTTAAGGTACACAATTTGAAGGGGGAAGGGGTTATAAATGTGTACATCCTAGTTGGCCTATATGGACTCTACTATAATCAGGCAGTAGGATTCATTGTCTCGGGTCTATTGTGGAGTTGTATATCTATTGTTCCCCTCTGCAGGGGGCTTCCCTGATACACAATCCTGAAGACTGTCTGGAGACTGTCCTCCTTCATACTTGGAGTTACATGAAAAATGTCTAAGAAGGTGGGTGTGATGAACATTTCTGCCGATCCAGGGGGTTGAACCCAGAAGAGCGAGAAAAATAAGCCACAGTTACGTCAATCTTATTGTTGCATTTTATTAGAGATTGCGTGCTCAGTATAAGGTACACAATTTGAAGGGGGAAGGGGTTGTAAATGTGTGTATCCTAGTTGGTCTCCATGGACTCAACTATAATCAGGCAGTAGGATTCATTGTTCTGTGTCTGCTGGGGTTTCTGTATTTATTATTCCCTGATACACAATCCTGAAGACTGTCTGGAGAGTGCCTTCCTTCATACTTGGAGTTGCATGAAAAAATGTCTAATGAGGTGGGTGTGTTGAGCACTTCTGCCCATCCAGGGGTTTGATCCCAGAAGAGCGAGAAAAATAAGCCACAGTTATGTCAATCTTATTGTTGTGTTTTATTAGAGATTGCTTGCTCGGTATAAGGTACACAATTTGAAAGGGGAAGGGGTTGTAAATGTGTGTATCCTAGTTGGCCTTGATGGACTCTAGCATAATAAGGCAGTAGAATTCATTGTCCTGCGTCTAGTGAGGGGGTTGTGTATCTATTGTTCCCTTCTGCAGGGGGCCTCCCTGATACACAATCCTGAAGACTGCCCTCCTTCATACTTGCAATTACATGAAAAATATCTAACGAGGTGTGTGTGTGATGAGCACCTCTGCCCATCCAGGGGGTTTATCCCAGGAGAGGGCGAAAAATAAGCCACATGTTTGGTCAGTGAGTGGGTGCTGGGAGGTGGAGGGGCGAGGATCTGTTGCTGCAGCCAGGTCCTGGTGCCCATTGATGGACTATAGAGATTGGAGCTGCGGTCATGATATCCGTCTTTTGGATTTGAGGACCCATCCTAAGGACTATTGTTGATATCCGTCCTCTGGAGGAGCATAAGGATTATTCTAAAAAAAAATTGTTGCATCGATAACCTGCGTAGGTGATTAATACAATCCACGACCTCAGATCTTCATATCCCTAATTAGTTGGGGGAGGGAGGAGCTGCCATCACTTGCCTTCATTTCTCCCTATTTTTCTGGAATTCTGCTCTGGATGAATGAAAAGTCCAAATTTCACCCAAATATTAGAAAATAGATGACACAGGTTTATATTATAGAATCACGTGGACACAATATGTCTGCGGCCGTTATCTGTGGCCTGTGCACAGTCTTATCCAGTCCTCACCATTACACCCATGACACAAAGGTTTCCATTGCTATTGCCCGGGCCCCGAGCTCCAAGGGCCCGATCTCCGGTCCCCGGTGTATTCAGCGACCAGACATTATAACGAGGCGTCCTCGGGCTTCAGGAGGAATATCCGGCCTCGCTCTCCTCTTCTTCATCTCTGCTGCATATTTGATTTAGTAATTTATTATTTTGGGCGGTGGATATTATTTGCCGCCCCCGCACCATCTGATACCGCCGCCTTCCACGGCACAGCGTTATTTATTTGCTTTAAAAAAATAAATAAATAAAATTTGAGAATATTTTTTCGTTAAATGGAATCTGAAGAAAATAAAGGTATAAAATGAAGACCCCGGAGGCGTCTGCAAAAAGGACCTCGAGGTCCAAGAGTCAATGAAGTGACAGCTCCAAATTCAAGAAGAGGTTAATGAACGCCGCACATTATCTGCAAAAGGTTGGTGGCACTGCCATAAGAACGCACAAAGAATGCAACATCCGTCCCCAGTTACTCCACCAGCAGAATACTGAGTGCAGCTCTGGAGTATAATACAGGAGGTAACTCAGGATCAGTAATGTAATGTATGTACACAGTGACTGCACCAGCAGAATAGTGAGTGCAGCTCTGGAGTATAATACAGGGGGTAACTCAGGATCAGTAATGTAATGTATGTACAAAGGGACACCAGCAGAATAGTGAGTGCAGCTCTGGAGTATAATACTGGAGGTAACTCAGGATCAGTAATGTATGTACACAGTGACTGCACCAGCAGAATAGTGAGTGCAGCTCTGGAGTATAATACAGGAGGTAACTCAGGATCAGTAATGTAATGTATGTACACAGTGACTGCGCCAGCAGAATAGTGAGTGCAGCTCTGGAGTATGATACAGGAGGTAACTCAGGATCAGTAATGTAATGTATGTACACAGTGACTGCACCAGCAGAATAATGAGTGCAGCTCTGGAGTATAATACAGGGGGTAACTCAGGATCAGTAATGTATGTACACAGTGACTGCACCAGCAGAATAGTGAGTGCAGCTCTGGAGTATAATACAGGGGGTAACTCAGGATCAGTAATGTATGTACACAGTGACTGCACCAGCAGAATAGTGAGTGCAGCTCTGGAGTATAACACAGGAGGTAACTCAGGATCAGTAATGTATGTACACAGTGACTGCACCAGCAGAATAGTGAGTGCAGCTCTGGAGTATAATACAGGAGGTAACTCAGGATCAGTAATGTAATGTATGTACACAGTGACTGCACCAGCAGAATAGTGAGTGCAGCTCTGGAGTATAATACAGGTGGTGACTCAGGATCAGTAATGTATGTACACAGTGACTGCACCAGCAGAATAGTGAGTGCAGCTCTGGAGTATAATACAGGAGGTAACTCAGGATTAGTAATGTAATGTATGTACACAGTGACTGCACCAGCAGAATAGTGAGTGCAGCTCTGGAGTATAATACAGGGGGTAACTCAGGATCAGTAATGTATGTACACAGTGAGTGCACCAGCAGAATAGTGAGTGCAGCTCTGGAGTATAATACAGGTGGTGACTCAGGATCAGTAATGTAATGTATGTACACAGTGACTGCACCAGCAGAATAGTGAGTGCAGCTCTGGAGTATAATACAGGTGGTGACTCAGGATCAGTAATGTATGTACACAGTGACTGCACCAGCAGAATAGTGAGTGCAGCTCTGGAGTATAATACTGGAGGTAACTCAGGATCAGTAATGTAATGTATGTACACAGTGACTGCACCAGCCGAATAGTGAGTGCAGCTCTGGAGTATAAGGCTACGTTTCCATGTAATGTAATTTCTGCCTCACATTTCACCCTTTGTATATTATTGGGTGAAACTTGCACCTATGTCCACAGCACAATCCGCAGATACTGTGAGTTTTCGCTGCGGATATATTGTGTGCGGTTTCTTATATCGGATGCCGCAGTGGAAAAACACTGGATTTAGGGAAATAGAACACGCAGGAATCCTGTTTTGCTCCTCGGGTCACTGACTCCTGCAGGTGGTCGGCTGCTGCTGCTCGTGCCCTCATAGTGATGCCCGGTATCATTGCTGCTCTATAGTTAGAAGATTTGACATGCAGGGGTCTTGGAAAGCTGGGTGCAGATGGCCGCCATATTGGTTGTCACATAATAGTGACTTTTTTTGGACAGGCTGATGGCGGCGTCACGTTGTGTCCGGGCTGTCGCCTCCTCTCTTTCCGCTGTGTGTGGCGGCTCGCACAGCTCCTCACTTCCCTCCATTAGGGGCTGTTTGTTCTGGCAGCAGCGGGCAGTGGGCGGACGTGCCGACAGCTCGCTCCATCCGCTCATCACAGGACATCGCTCCGTGTCTGCGCCTCCTCCGCTCTGAAGTATTTACATTACGAGGAGATCCTGAATGTCCAGAGAAGAAATCCGCCTCGTCCTATCCGTGTATCCGCTCCCGCCTCGTCCTATCCGCTCCCGCCTCGTTCTATCCGCTCCCGTCTCATTAGATCCGCTCCCGCCTCGTTCTATCCGCTCCCGACTCATTCTATCCGCTCCCGCCTCGTTCCATCCGTCTATCTGCTCCCGCCTCGTTCTATCCGCTCCTGTCTTATTAGATCCGCTCCCGCCTCGTTCCATCCGTGTATCCGCTCCCGCCTCGTTCTATCCGCTCCTGCCTCAATCCGCTCCCGCCTCGTTCTATCCGCTCCCGCCTCGTTCTATCCGCTCCCGCCTCGTTCTATCCGCTCCCGCCTCGTTCTATCCGCTCCCGCCTCATTCTATCCGCTCCCGCCTCGTTCTATCCACTCACCCCTCATTCTATCCGCTCCGCTCCCGCCTCATTATATTCGTGTATCCGCTCCCGCCTCATTCTATCCGCTCCCGCCTCATTCTATCTGCTCCCGCCTCGTTCTATCCGCTCCGCTCCCGCCTCGTTCTATCCGCTCCCGCCTCATTCTATCTGCTCCCGCCTCGTTCTATCCGCTCCGCTCCCGCCTCGTTCTATCCGCTCCCGCCTCGTTCTATCCGCTCCCGCCTCGTTCTATCCGCTCCCGCCTCGTTCTATCCGCTCCCACCTCGTTCTATCCGCTCCCGCCTCGTTCTATCCGTTCCGCTCCCGCCTCGTTCTATCCGCTCCGCACCCGCCTCGTTCTATCCGCTCCCGCCTCGTTCTATCCGCTCCGCTCCCGCCTCGTTCTATCCGCTCCGCTCCCGCCTCGTTCTATCCGCTCCCGCCTCATTATATCCACTCCCGCCTCATTCTATCCGCTCCCGCCTCATTATATCCGCTCCCGCCTCGTTCTATCCACTCCCGCCTCGTTCTATCCGCTCCCGCCTCGTTCTATCCGCTCCGCTCCCGCCTCGTTCTATCCGCTCCGCTCCCGCCTCGTTCTATCCACTCCTGCCTCGTTCTATCAGCTCCCGCCTCGTGATATTTGCTCCCGCCTCGTTCTATCCGCTCCCGCCCCATTATATCCGCTCCCGCCTCATTACATCTGCTCCCGCCTCATTCTATCCGCTCCGCGCCCGCCTCATTCTATTCGCTCCCGCCTCGTTCTATCCGCTCATGCCTTGTTCTATCCGCTCTGACGCCGCACAGCCCACCCCCTTAATAAGGAGGCGGGTCGCCGGCCAGAGCGACGTCGCAGGGCAGGTGAGTCCATGTGAGGCTGCCGTAGCGATAAAGTTCTCTACGGCAGCTATCACCATGATATCGCAGCTGCGACGGGGGCGGGGCCTATCGCGCTTGGCATCGCAGCATCGGCTTGCGATGTCGTAGTGTACAAAGTACCCCTAAGAGTAAAAAAATATATCTTCTAAAATGATGAGAAAATTATGGGGTCGTCCTCGTGGCCTGGAGTGTGCCAGATTATTTGTCTGGTGGGATCGTCGTTGTGGCCTAGGGTGTGCCGGATTCTTTGTCTGGTGGGGTCTTCCATGCGATATAGGGTGTGCAAATTTTTTTGTCTGGTGGGGTCTTCCTTGTGGCCTAGGGTGTGCCGGATTCTTTGTCTGGTGGGGTCTTCCTTGTGGCCTGGGGTGTGTGGAATTCTTTGTGGTGTGGGGTCTTCCTCGTGTCGTAGGGTGTGCCGGATTCTTTGTCTGGTGGGGTCTTCGTCATGACCTAGGGTGTGTCGGATTCTTTGTCTGTTGTTGTCATCCTCGTGGCCTGGGGTGTGCCGGACTCTTTGTCTGTTGGGGTCATCCTCGTGGCCTGAGGTGTGTCGGATTCTTTGTCTGGTAGGGTCTTCCTCGTGGCCTAGGATGTGCCGGATTCTTTGTCTGGTGGGGCCTTCGTTGTGGCCTAGGGTGTGTTGGACTCTTTGGCTGGTGAGGTCATCCTCGTGGCCTGGGGTGTGCCAGACTCTTTAGCTGGTGGGGTCTTCCTTGTGGCCTAGGGTGTGTTGGACTCTTTGGCTGGTGGGGTCATCCTCGTGGCCTGGGGTGTGCCAGACTCTTTGTCTGGTAGGGTCTTCCTCGTGGCCTAGGATGTGCCGGATTCTTTGTCTGGTGGGGTCTTCCTTGTGACCTGGGGTGTGTTGGACTCTTTGGCTGGTGAGGTCATCCTCGTGGCCTGGGGTGTGCCAGACTCTTTAGCTGGTGGGGTCTTCCTTGTGGCCTAGGGTGTGTTGGACTTTTTGGCTGGTGGGGTCATCCTCGTGGCCTGGGGTGTGCCGGATGTGTACATTCACCAGGCGAGTCTATCTGTACTATTACAGGCGGTGCTATCATACGTCACCTCTGGCACCTCCTCTGTCTCGGGGTCTCGTGTCCCAGGTGGGGGCTGATCCTCATAAAGAGACACTTCCGCTCCCTTCTAGATTGGGGACCATAGATATTAATGAGCCGGAGCTCCTGTCCCTTCATGAGGATATTTAAGATCAGGCACCTCCCCATGCCTAACTCAATAACCCATCGGCATTCCACCGGTGCGGTAAAAAGGACCGCCTCTCCGCTATACGGGACGGCCCAAGTCGACACTCCGCTATACGGGAGCACCCCGAGTCGCCACTCCGCTATACGGGAGGGCCCCGAGTCTCCACTCCGCTATACGGGAGGGCCCCGAGTCTCCACTCCGCTATACGGGAGAACTCCGAGTCTCCACTCCGCTATACGGGAGCGCCCTGAGTCTCCACTCCGCTATACGGGAGCGCCCCGAGTCTCCACTCCGCTATACGGGAGCACCCCGAGTCTCCACTCCGCTATACGGGAGCACCCCGAGTCTCCACTCCGCTATACGGGAGCACCCCGAGTCTCCACTCCGCTATACGGGAGCGCCCCGAGTCTCCACTGCGCTATACGGGAAGGCCCCGAGTCTCCACTCCGCTATACGGGAGAACTCCGAGTCTCCACTCCGCTATACGGGAGCGCCCCGAGTCTCCACTCCGCTATACGGGAGCACCCCGAGTCCCCACTCTGCTATACGGGAGCACCTCGAGTCCCCACTCTGCTATACGGGAGCGCCCCGAGTCTCCACTCTGCTATACGGGAGCACTCCGAGTCTCCACTCTGCTATACGGGAGGACTCAGAGTCTCCACTCTGCTATACGGGAGCACCTCGAGTCCCCACTCTGCTATACGGGAGCACCTCGAGTCCCCACTCTGCTATACGGGAGCACCTCGAGTCCCCACTCTGCTATACGGGAGGACTCCGAGTCTCCACTCTGCTATACGGGAGGACTCTGAGTCTCCACTCTGCTATATGGGAGGACTCCGAGTCTCCACTCTGCTATACGGGAGCACCTCGAGTCCCCACGCCGCTATACGGGAGGGCCCCGAGTCTCCACTCCGCTATACGGGAAAACTCCGAGTCTCCACTCCGCTATACGGGAGCGCCCCGAGTCTCCACTCTGCTATACGGGAGCACCTCGAGTCTCCACTCTGCTATACGGGAGGACTCAGTCTCCACTCTGCTATACGGGAGTACCTCGAGTCCCCACTCTGCTATACGGGAGCACCTCGAGTCCCCACTCTGCTATACGGGAGCACCTCGAGTCCCCACTCTGCTATACGGGAGCACCTCGAGTCCCCACTCTGCTATACGGGAGCACCTCGAGTCCCCACTCTGCTATACGGGAGCACCTCGAGTCCCCATCTGCTATACGGGAGGACTCCGAGTCTCCACTCTGCTATACGGGAGCACCTCGAGTCCCCACTCTGCTATACGGGAGCACCTCGAGTCCCCATCTGCTATACGGGAGGACTCCGAGTCTCTACTCTGCTATACGGGAGCACCTCGAGTCCCCACTCTGCTATACGGGAGCACCTCGAGTCCCCATCTGCTATACGGGAGCACCTCGAGTCCCCATCTGCTATACGGGAGGACTCCGAGTCTCTACTCTGCTATACGGGAGCACCTCGAGTCCCCACTCTGCTATACGGGAGCACCTCGAGTCCCCATCTGCTATACGGGAGCACCTCGAGTCCCCACTCTGCTATACGGGAGGACTCCGAGTCTCCACTCTGCTATATGGGAGGACTCCGAGTCTCCACTCTGCTATACGGGAGGACTCCGAGTCTCCACTCTGCTATACGGGAGGACTCCGAGTCTCCACTCTGCTATACGGGAGGACTCCGAGTCTCCACTCTGCTATACGGGAGGATTCCGAGTCTCCACTCTGCTATACGGGAGCGCCCCGAGTCTCCACTCCGCTATACGGGAGCACCTCGAGTCCCCACTCTGCTATACGGGAGGACTCCGAGTCTCCACTCTGCTATACGGGAGGACTCCGAGTCTCCACTCTGCTATACGGGAGGATTCCGAGTCTCCACTCTGCTATACGGGAGCGCCCCGAGTCTCCACTCCGCTATACGGGAGGACTCCGAGTCTCCACTCTGCTATACGGGAGGACTCCGAGTCTCCACTCTGCTATACGGGAGCACCTCGAGTCCCCACGCCGCTATACGGGAGCACCTCGAGTCTCCACTCTGCTATACGGGAGGGCCCCGAGTCTCCACTCCGCTATACGGGAGAACTCCGAGTCTCCACTCCGCTATACAGGAGCGCCCCGAGTCTCCACTCCGCTATACGGGAGGGCCCCAAGTCTCCACTCCGCTATACGGGAGCGCCCCGAGTCTCCACTCCGCTATACAGGAGCGCCCCGAGTCTCCACTCCGCTATACGGGAGCGCCCCGAGTCTCCACTCCGCTATACGGGAGCGCCCCGAGTCTCCACTCCGCTATACAGGAGCGCCCCGAGTCTCCACTCCGCTATACGGGAGCGCCCCGAGTCTCCACTCCGCTATACGGGAGCGCCCCGAGTCTCCACTCCGCCAGTATGGTGGCAGGGTGACCGGCTGGAGCCCTCTGCCCCGGATTATACTGTATATTAGCCGCCGCGGTCGGAGTTATATGCAGAATTGTATAAATCATGTCATTTCGGTGTCTGTGGATTCTGCGGTGAGGCGAGGACGTGACTACAATATTAAGCTACCGCTCCTCCCAGGCTGTCAGGGGGCGGCGGATGATTGTAGGGATGGAGTCGTGCTCAGCGGGGATCAACCTCTGCACTTCTATAAGCGATCCCACATACAGCGCATGTGCAGGACAAAGCTGCCCTCGCCTCAGTCACCAACATCCCCACAGCTGAGGGTTTGTCACAATTGTATCCAGGCTACAGTCGCTGGAGGGGTGAAGATATGAGCAGCACAAATCTCCCATCCTGATAGTTTGTTACAATGTGTCAGAGCAGGTACATCTGAAGAGTCCGACTGACGACCGTCACTGGTACAGAGCGCTCGACTGACGACCGTCACTGGTACAGAGCGCCCGGCCGACGACCGTCACTGGTACAGAGCGCCCGACTGACGACCGTCACTGGTACAGAGCGCCCGACTGACGACCGTCACTGGTACAGAGCGCCCGACTGACGACCGTCACTGGTACAGAGCGCCCGACTGACGACCGTCACTGGTACAGAGCGCCCGACTGACGACCGTCATAGTGTCTTTTGTATATAACATACACAAATGTCACTTACACGATCTGGATCTCTGAATGTTCTGGAGGCGGCGGATTCTCCTGATTATATTCCGCCCTCTGCTGGAGAAACTGAGCAGCTGCACACACTGTAGTAAGGTGTTAGAAGCCATGACAGGCACTGCTGCTGCGGGAAGGGGGACGGCAATGCACACTGGACATGGCAGGGAAAGCATAGGGACCAATGGTAAAATATGATGAGCCCGGCATCTAGTAATAGGAATACGACTCTGTGGCAGGGCGATTTATCATATAAATTATAACAGGGGTTCACAAACTTATTACAACAGACACAAAGGACGGGGTTCACATACTTATTACAACAGACACAAAGGACGGGGTTCACATACTTATTACAACAGACACAAAGGACGGGGTTCACATACTTATTACAACAGACACAAAGGACGGGGTTCACATACTTATTACAACAGACACAAAGGACGGGGTTCACATACTTATTACAACAGACACAAAGGACGAGGTTCACATACTTATTACAACAGACACAAAAGACGGGGTTCACATACTTATTACAACAGACACAAAGGACGGGGTTCACATACTTATTACAACAGACACAAAGGACGGGGTTCACATACTTATTACAACAGACACAAAGGACGGGGTTCACATACTTATTACAACAGACACAAAGGACGAGGTTCACATACTTATTACAACAGACACAAAAGACGATGCCGAAAACTATAATTTCTTCTTTTTATTGAAAATTTAAAGTTTAAATATGACAAAAGGAATAACTTGGCATTGCTGAGAGCATTCACTACACCATCATATATATATTCACACCGCTCGCTCAGCGCCATTACATAACATATACAATCACACCCGCTCGCTCAGCCTCATCATATAGTGTATACAATCACACCCGCTCGCTCAGCCTCATCATATAACATCACCCGCTCACTCAGCCTCATCATATAGTGTATACAATCACACCCGCTCGCTCAGCCTCATCATATATATATTAACACCGCTCGCTCAGCGCCATTACATAACATATACAATCACACCCACTCGCTCAGCCTCATCATATAGTGTATACAATCATACCCGCTCACTCAGCCCCATCATATAGTGAATACAATCACACCCATTCGCTCAGCCCCATCATATAGTGTATACAATCATCCAATTATGTGTATCAGCTCACCGCTCGCTCAGCGCCATTACATAACATATACAATCACACCCGCTCGCTCAGCCTCATCATATATATATATTAACACCGCTCGCTCAGCGCCATTACATAACATATACAATCACACCCGCTCACTCAGCCTCATCATATAACATCACCCGCTCACTCAGCCTCATCATATAGTGTATACAATCACACCCGCTCGCTCAGCCCCATCATATAGTGTATACAATCACACCCGCTCGCTCAGCCTCATCATATAGTGTATACAATCATACCCGCTCACTCAGCCCCATCATATAGTGAATACAATCACACCCGCTCGCTCAGCCTCATCATATAGTGTATACAATCACACCCGCTCGCTCAGCTCCATCATATAACATGTCACCTGCTTGCTCAGGCTCATCATATAGTGTATACAATCACACCCGTTCGCTCAGCCCCACCATTTGGGTATACAATCACACCCGCTCTCTCAGCCCCATCATATAGTGTATACAATCACACCCGCTCGCTCAGCCCCATCATATAGTGTATACAATCACACCCGTTCGCTCAGCCTCATCATATAGTGTATACAATCACACCCGTTCGCTCAGCCCCACCATATAGTGTATACAATCACACCCGTTCGCTCAGCCTCATCATATAGTGTGTACAATCACACCCGTTCGCTCAGCCCCACCATATAGTGTATACAATCACACCCGTTCGCTCAGCCTCATCATATAGTGTGTACAATCACACCCGTTCGCTCAGCCCCACCATATAGTGTATACAATCACACCCGTTCGCTCAGCCCCACCATATAGTGTATACAATCATACCCGCTCACTCAGCCCCACCATATAGTGTATACAATCACACCCGTTCGCTCAGCCCCATCATATAGTGTATACAATCACACCCGCTCGCTCAGCCCCATCATATAGTGTATACAATCATACCCGCTCGCTCAGCCCCATCATATAGTGTATACAATCACACCCGTTCGCTCAGCCCCACCATATAGTGTATACAATCATGCCCGCTCACTCAGCGTTCTCAGCGCCTTTGGTTTCATTTCTGTTCTGTACAAGTTCATTATAAAAATCCACAAAGTAACAAAAACCCATAAATAATGAAGCAGAATGGGGTCCTGTGATTGGAGGTCGCTGCTGCGGCTGAGTGCGAGCAGCGAGATCGCAGACCGAGCGAATACTGCACTGACGGTAATAACGACCGGAGGGAGGATAAAGCAAAGCAGCGAATGCCCCTAAATGAGGATGATGAGGGTGATAGTGCAGGATAACGCTGGGACCTGCGGGGGGCGCCGGGGTCTATGGCTTTGTCTGCAGAATAGTGAGAAAAGTTCTGCAAGTAATAATGGATCCGACCTCATTACATTCGGAGGAAGACGCCATTATAACGCCTGTCACTGCCTCATTCTCTGATACGGCAGTGTGCACATGGAGGAGCGGCCGCCGGGGGTCCGCGTCATACCCCGGCAATCTGCTCTTATCCCTTTCTATTGCACTGTGGCTGTTTTTGCCTTCAGCGTTTTATTCTTCTATAATGTGCACATGATCGCTGGAAAAAGCTCCAAACCAGGCGCCGTCCAATCAGATGGCTGCAAAGACGGAAAGGAAAAACGATTCCATAAACTTCCCATACAAGCCGCCATTCCTGCATCGGTTTCCACTAGAAAACGCCGTCAGTATAACTCTGTGTGCACACGGCCTAAGGGCCCCCAGGAATGTGATGCAGCAATTCTAAAAGAGACGCTTTCCCTTTAAATGAAGATCGGCCAACCTCAATCTACTTGGACCAGAGCAGACGGGGGATAAACGGTGAACTGATCCCTCGTCCCTGCACCGCGGAGATACGGAGATACCGAGGGCGCGACTCTCAGGACGATACACAGATCACAACACGTAGCAGAGGGCAGCTGAGCTGGGTATCCAAGCTGACCAAGTGTGATACTGTCTGCTGAGCCGTGTATCTAATCCTCTCCTGTGTGATACTGTCTGCTGAGCTGTGTATCTAATCCTCTCCTGTGTGATACTGTCTGCTGAGCCGTGTATCTAATCCTCTCCTGTGTGATACTGTCTGCTGAGCCGTGTATCTAATCCTCTCCTGTGTGATACTGTCTGCGTGTTTCCCAGAGCACTATTTTCCCCATCATTATTACATGGGGGATGATGAGAGTTGGGGTCGCTCCGTTTTGTCCGGTGATATGCGACTCTTCGGTTACTGTGACACTACAACTCCCAGCAGTTCTCTTGAGTCACCATTTGTCTCCACGACCAGCAGGGGGCGAGATACTGGGGACGACGACGATGGGACCCATCACTTCTTTATAACAGAAGGCGGCCACGCCGAGATCCCGCTGCCTTCACAAAGCACTTTATCTTGGCCTGTTCCTTTAAATGGAGAGGACATGACAGCAATGTCACCGACCAGACAGTCTGCAGTCACATGATCGGTGGTGGCGCTGGATTTCCGGTGGCGGCGGTGCTGGATTTCCGGTGGCGGCGGTGCTGGATTTCCGGTGGCGGCGGTGCTGGATTTCCGGTGGCGGCGGTGCTGGATTTCCGGTGGCGGCGGTGCTGGATTTCCGGTGGCGGTGGTGCTGGATTTCCGGTGGCGGTGGTGCTGGATTTCCGGTGGCGACGGTGCTGGATCTCCGTTGGCGGTGCTAGATTTTCAGTGGCGGCGGTGCTGGATTTCCGGTGGCGGCGGTGCTGGATCTCCGTTGGCGGTGCTGGATTTTCAGTGGTGGTGTTGGATTTCCGGTGGCGGCGGTGCTGGGTTTCCGGTGGCGGCGGTGCTGGGTTTCCGGTGGCGGCGGTGCTGGGTTTCCGGTGGCAGCGGTGCTGGATCTCCGTTGGCGGTGCTGGATTTTCAGTGGTGGTGCTGGATTTCCGGTGGCGGCGGTGCTGGGTTTCCGGTGGCGGCGGTGCTGGGTTTCCGGTGGCGGCGGTGCTGGGTTTCCGGTGGCGGCGGTGCTGGGTTTCCGGTGGCGGCGGTGCTGGGTTTCCGGTGGCGGCGGTGCTGGATCTCCGGTGGCGGCGGTGCTGGATCTCCGGTGGCGGCGGTGCTGGATCTCCGTTGGCGGTGCTGGATTTTCAGTGGTGGTGCTGGTTTTCCGGTGGCAGCAGTGCTGGGTTTCCGGTGGTGGCGGTGCTGGATTTCCGGTGGCGGCAGTGCTGGGTTTCCGGTGGCGGCTGTGCTGGATTTCCGGTGGCGGCGGTGCTGGGTTTCCGGTGGCGGCGGTGCTGGATTTCTGGTGGTCATCGTGTCGTCCGGTGCTTTTTGCACCAGGGAAAAGATGTAGAAATTCAGATGGGAAACGTTCTAAAGTCGCGGGAGCCGATAGTGTAAAGCGCGGGCGTGGATACAGACAGCGCGGGACATGGCAGTGATGAGAGCGGCGGTCCGGGGAATGTCCGCGCCCCGGGACACGCGAGATGCTGATTGCGGGTTTCGCTGGCGGGTGACATGGCGGACGGACGATGACGCCGAGCCTTTCCTATGTGTTGGCAGCGAGTCCTGTAAACATTCAGTCCTGTATAGGGGAGCTGGTCACACCAGGGAGCCGGCCTGGCTCTGCGCGGGCACCATGACGGGCACGGCCCCCATCCGCACCAGGTTGGACGCAGTGACCCCGGACTGGATGTTGATCTCCTTCCTGGGGGGCTGCGGATCCACACCGTTGGTCTTTTGCAGGGTCCCCCGGTTTGTTGGCACGGCCGTGCTGTAGTAGTTGCCATTGGTTGGCGCCATGTAGGTGGGCAGTGATTGGCTGGACATGCTGGGGGTGGGGGTTGTCACTCTGCCGTTGACATAGGGGGGTCTGTAGCCGACGTTGCTCCCCAGAGCGGTGTTGATGGAGGTGGTGTCAGAGGGCGATTTGGGCGGGTACGGCTTGTGATCGCGGTGGCTGCCCATGGAGGATAAGGTGCCATTCTTATATGCCAGGCTGGAATCATTGCCCTTGGGCCAGGGCAGGGTCTTCGGAGCTGCGGCGTCCTCCCTGCAAATAATGAAAACAAATGAGTCCTGACAAATGTAACTTCATATCTGCCAGGTCCGGCGCCCCCCCCTAGCCCCAGGCTGTGTCTGGTACTGCAGCTCCGCTCCAGTGAAATGAATGGGGCTCTACTGTAATGCCGCACACAGCCTGGACTCAGAAGTGGCGCTGTTTATGGGATAAAGCAGCCATTGTTTTATCGTAAACATCCCCTTTAAAAAACTGCCCTTAAATACCTTATAATAGTTCAAAATTATCTGACAGCACTGGGCTCATTAGGAGGTGACTGAGCGTGTGTGTCCTCCAGCACTGGGTTCATTAGTTGGAGGTGACTGAGCGTGTGTGTCCTCCAGCACTGGGCTCATTAGGTGGAGGTGACTGAGCGTGTGTGTCCTCCATCACTGGGCTCATTAGGTGGAGGTGACTGAACGTGTGTGTCCTCCATCACTGGGCTCATTAGGTGGAGGTGACTGAGCATGTGTGTCCTCCAGCACTCAGCTCATTAGGAGGAGGTGACTGAGCGTGTGTGTCCTCCAGCACTCGGCTCATTAGATGGAGGGGGCTGAGCGTGTGTGTCCTCCAGCACTCAGCTCATTAGGTGGAGGTGACTGAGCGTGTGTGTCCTCCAGCACTCGGCTCATTAGATGGAGGGGGCTGAGCGTGTGTGTCCTCCAGCACTGGGCTCATTAGGAGGTGACTAAGCATGTGTGTCTTCCAGCACTCGGCTCATTGGGAGGAGGTGACTAAGCATGTGTGTCCTCCAGTACTCGGCTCATTAGGAAGAGGTGACTGAGCGTGTGTCCTCCAGCACTCGGTTCATTAGGTAAGGATGACTAAGCGTGTGTGTCCTCCACCACTCGGTTCATTAGGTGGAGGGGACTGAGTGTGTGTGTCTTCCAGCACTCGGCTCATTAGGAGGAGGTGACTGAGCGTGTGTGTCCTCCAGCACTCGGTTCATTAGGTGGAGGTGACTGAGCATGTGTGTCCTCCAGCACTCAACTCATTAGTGGAGGGGACCGAGCGTGTGTCCTCCAGCACTCAGCTCATTAGGTGGAGGGGGCTGAGCGTGTGTGTCCTCCAGCACTGGGTTCATTAGGAGGAGGTGACTGAGCGTGTATGTCCTCCAGCACTGGTCTCATTAGGAGGAGGTGACTAAGCATGTGTGTCTTCCAGCACTCGGCTCATTGGGAGGAGGTGACTAAGCGTGTGTGTCCTCCAGTACTCGGCTCATTAGGAGGAGGTGACTGAACGTGTGTGTCCTCCAGTACTCGGCTCATTGGGAGGAGGTGACTAAGCATGTGTGTCTTCCAGCACTCCGCTCATTAGGAGGAGGTGACTGAGCGTGTGTGTCCTCCAGCACTCAACTCATTAGTGGAGGGGACCGAGCGTGTGTCCTCCAGCACTCAGCTCATTAGGTGGAGGGGGCTGAGCGTGTGTGTCCTCCAGCACTGGGTTCATTAGGTAGAGATGACTAAGCATGTGTGTCCTCCAGCACTCGGCTCATTAGGAGGAGGTGACTGAGCGTGTGTGTCCTCCAGCACTGGTCTCATTAGGAGGAGGTGACTGAGCGTGTGTGTCTTCCAGCACTGGTCTCATTAGGAGGAGGTGACTGAGCGTGTGTGTCCTCCAGCACTCGGCTCATTAGGAGGAGGTGACTGAGCGTGTGTGTCCTCCAGCACTGGTCTCATTAGGAGGAGGTGACTGAGCGTGTGTGTCTTCCAGCACTGGTCTCATTAGGAGGAGGTGACTGAGCGTGTGTGTCCTCCAGCACTGGTCTCATTAGGAGGAGGTGACTGAGCGTGTGTGTCCTTGGCTTACTGAGTGGACATAAACATTGCTATATAGTGCACACAAGGGGGCCCTGTACTATACACGTAATGTCAGAATTCTGCACAGAGATGGCGATAACCTCCTTCATACAGTGAAGCTGCGATATAATGACAGGCGCGCTCCTTACTTGATGTCATTCTCAGTCTCCTCTTGTGCGGATTTCTTCCCTCGTCGGTACAGGTAAATCAGGACCGTTACCAGGACCAGCAGACAGCAGAGCCCAACAATGGAGCCCACCACTGCGCCCACGATGATCGCCGTCCTGGAAACTGCAGTAATAATAGCAATGATCAATATTGGCGTCTGAGACGGCACAATTCTCTGGCGGCATTAATGTTCTGCGCAGCCGCACTCACCAGACTTCACCTCCACAGTGATGCTGCACTCCGACACCCCGGCCGTGTTCCGGGACGTGCACAGATACATCCCCGTGTTGTCCGCTGTGAGATTGGTCAACGTTAACGTTCCCTTTGCTGCATCTGCAACAACAGATATCCCATCACGAGAAAGCTCAGAGCAGCACAGAGTATTTCAGCATTGATATACAGGGAGACATTGAACCTTAATGACTTTATCATAGTTTATGTGAATACCTAACATACTTTGCATTTCATTCCTCAGGTTAATATATATATATTTCACATGACATCTGTCCATTAACTGCAAAACTAATGTAGCTGCTACAGCTGGAGACACACAGGCTGGAGGGGGGTCCGCGCCTGCGGAGCTGGGGGGCAACACATTCATCTGCACTACCATTTATCATTGATGAGAATCCAACAGTGAGAATATATAAAGAAGCGAAGTTACCAAGAGCAGGAGGAAAGTAAACCACATTGACCCCGGCCTTCTTTATCCAGGAGTACAGGGGCACAGGGCGCCCCAACGAAGACTTGCAGCTGAGGGTAACATTGGCACTGATGTAGGGATCTCCATGTAACTCACATTTGGGTTTAGAAGGAGGCACTAAATAAACAAAAATATGGCAACAATTAATTCTTAATATCATCTTGTTCTATAAATACTGTAGGGAGAAAAACTACTAAAATACAGACTGCAGTATTCATGAATGACCACTAGATGGCGGGGGAGCACCATCCCTCATGGACGGTAAGTTTTGCAATCTGTTAATATTTGTAATTATCCGGCTTCTTCTATGTCTCACAGATCTATGGAGATCTGACCCCAAAATGCAGAGCGTCTACCTTACAAATGGATCAGAAGGGATCAAACAGTGAATAGAGGAGGGATTCTGCCCTGTGTCCGCCCCCCGATTCTTGTCAGTCAATGAATGTCCTAAATTTACATGGACGGTCACAAAATGAGGAGTTTTACCTCAGGACACTCAATATTCTGATTGGAAAGTAGATAAATAGAGGAGGTGACTGTGGCCGGTAATGTTATGGAGGAGGCGACTGTGACCGGTAATGTTATGGAGGAGGTGACTGTGACCGGTAATGTTATGGAGGAGGTGACTGTGACCAGTAATGTTATGGAGGAGGCGACTGTAACCGGTAATGTTATGGAGGAGGTGACTGTGACCGGTAATGTCATGGAGGAGGTGACTGTGACCGGTAATGTCATGGAGGAGGTGACTGTGGCCGGTAATGTCATGGAGGAGGTGACTGTGGCCGGTAATGTCATGGAGGAGGTGACTGTGGCCGGTAATGTCATGGAGGAGGTGACTGTGGCCGGTAATGTTATGGAGGAGGTGACGGTGATCAGTAATGTTATGGAGGAGGTGACTGTGGCCGGTAATGTTATGGAGGAGGTGACTGTGGCCGGTAATGTTATGGAGGAGGTGACTGTGACCGGTAATGTTATGGAGGAGGAGACTGTGACCGGTAATGTTATGGAGGAGGTGACTGTGACCGGTAATGTTATGGAGGAGGTGACTGTGATCAGTAATGTTATGGAGGAGGTGACTGTGGCCGGTAATGTTATGGAGGAGGTGACTGTGACCGGTAATGTTATGGAGGAGGTGACTGTGACCGGTAATGTTATGGAGGAGGTGACTGTGACCGGTAATGTTATGGAGGAGGAGACTGTGACCGGTAATGTTATGGAGAAGGTGACTGTGATCGGTAATGCTATAGAGGAGGTGACTGTGACCGGTAATGTTATGGAGGAGGTGACTGTGGCCGGTAATGTTATGGAGGAGGTGACTGTGACCGGTAATGTTATGGAGGAGGTGATTGTGACCGGTAATGTTATGGAGGAGGTGACTGTGGCCGGTAATGTTATGGAGGAGGAGACTGTGACCGGTAATGTTATGGAGGAGGTGACTGTGACCGGTAATGCTATAGAGGAGGTGACTGTGATCAGTAATGTTATAGAGGAGCTGACTGTGACCGGTAATGTTATGGAGGAGGTGACTGTGATCAGTAATGCTATAGAGGAGGTGACTGTGATCAGTAATGTTATAGAGGAGGTGACTGTGACCGGTAATGCTATAGAGGAGGTGACTGTGACCGGTAATGTTATGGAGGAGGTGACTGTGACCGGTAATGTTATGGAGGAGGTGACTGTGACCGGTAATGTTATGGAGGAGGTGACTGTGATCAGTAATGCTATAGAGGAGGTGACTGTGGCCGGTAATGTTATGGAGGAGGTGACTGAGCGGTAATGTTATGGAGGAGGTGACTGTGACCGGTAATGTTATGGAGGAGGTGATTGTGACCGGTAATGTTATGGAGGAGGTGACTGTGGCCGGTAATGTTATGGAGGAGGTGACTGTGATCAGTAATGCTATAGAGGAGGTGACTGTGGCCGGTAATGTTATGGAGGAGGTGACTGAGCGGTAATGTTATGGAGGAGGTGACTGTGACCGGTAATGTTATGGAGGAGGAGACTGTGACCGGTAATGTTATGGAGGAGGTGACTGTGGCCGGTAATGTTATGGAGGAGGTGACTGTGGCCGGTAATGTCAGGGAGGAGGTGACTGTGATCGGTAATGTTATGGAGGAGGTGACTGTGGCCGGTAATGTTATGGAGGAGGTGACTGTGGCCGGTAATGTTATGGAGGAGGTGACTGTGGCCGGTAATGTTATGGAGGAGGTGACTGTGATCAGTAATGTTATGGAGGAGGTGACTGTGACCGGTAATGTTATGGAGGAGGTGACTGTGAGCGGTAATGTTATGGAGGAGGTGACTGTGATCAGTAATGTTATGGAGGAGGTGACTGTGACCGGTAATGTTATGGAGGATGTGACTGTGAGCGGTAATGTTATGGAGGAGGTGACTGTGACCGGTAATGTTATGGAGGATGTGACTGTGATCGGTAATGTTATGGAGGAGGTGACTTTGTCCAGTAATGCTATAGAGGAGGTGACTGTGACTGGTAATGCTATAGAGGAGGTGACTGTGACCGGTAATGTTATGGAGGAGGTGACTGTGACCAGTAATGTTATAGAGGAGGTGACTGTGACCGGTAATGCTATAGAGGAGGTGACTGTGATCAGTAATGTTATAGAGGAGGTGACTGTGACCGGTAATGCTATAGAGGAGGTGACTGTGATCAGTAATGCTATAGAGGAGGTGACTGTGATCAGTAATGCTATAGAGGAGGTGACTGTGATCAGTAATGCTATAGAGGAGGTGACTGTGGCCGGTAATGTTATGGAGGAGGTGACTGAGCGGTAATGTTATGGAGGAGGTGACTGTGACCGGTAATGTTATGGAGCAGGTGATTGTGACCAGTAATGTTATGGAGGAGGTGACTGTGGCCGGTAATGTTATGGAGGAGGAGACTGTGACCGGTAATGTTATGGAGGAGGTGACTGTGACCGGTAATATTATGGAGGAGGTGACTGTGGCCGGTAATGTTATGGAGGAGGTGAATGTGACCGGTAATGTTATGGAGGAGGTGACTGTGACCGGTAATGTTATGGAGGAGGTGACTGTGACCGGTAATGTTATGGAGGAGGTGACTGTGGCCGGTAATGTTATGGAGGAGGTGACTGTGGCCGGTAATGTTATGGACTAGGTGACTGTGGCCGGTAATGTTATGGAGGAGGTGACTGTGATCAGTAATGTTATGGAGGAGGTGACTGTGACCGGTAATGTTATGGAGGAGGTGACTGTGACCGGTAATGTTATGGAGGAGGTGACTGTGATCAGTAATGTTATGGAGGAGGTGACTGTGGCCGGCAATGTTATGGAGGAGGTGACTGTGGCCGGTAATGTTATGGAGGAGGTGACTGTGACCGGTAATGTTATGGAGGATGTGACTGTGATCGGTAATGTTATGGAGGAGGTGACTGTGACCGGTAATGTTATGGAGGAGGTGACTGTGACCGGTAATGTTATGGAGGAGGTGACTGTGGCCGGTAATGTTATGGAGGAGGTGACTGTGGCCGGTAATGTTATGGAGGAGGTGACTGTGACCGGTAATGTTATGGAGGATGTGACTGTGATCAGTAATGCTATAGAGGAGGTGACTGTGATCAGTAATGCTATAGAGGAGGTGACTGTGATCGGTAATGTTATGGAGGAGGTGACTGTGACCGATAATGTTATGGAGGATGTGACTGTGACCAGTAATGTTATGGAGGAGGTGACTGTGATCAGTAATGTTATGGAGGAGGTGACTGTGATCAGTAATGTTATGGAGGAGGTGACTGTGATCAGTAATGTTATGGAGGAGGTGACTGTGATCAGTAATGTTATGGAGGAGGTGACTGTGATCAGTAATGTTATGGAGGAGGTGACTGTGATCAGTAATGTTATGGAGGAGGTGACTGTGAGCGGTAATGTTATGGAGGAGGTGACTGTGACCGGTAATGTTATGGAGGATGTGACTGTGACCGGTAATGTTATGGAGGAGGTGACTGTGGCCGGCAATGTTATGGAGGAGGTGACTGTGGCCGGTAATGTTATGGAGGAGGTGACTGTGATCAGTAATGTTATGGAGGAGGTGACTGTGAGCGGTAATGTTATGGAGGAGGTGACTGTGAGCGGTAATGTTATGGAGGAGGTGACTGTGACCGGTGATGTTATGGAGGAGGTGACTGTGACCGGTAATGTTATGGAGGAGGTGACTGTGATCAGTAATGTTATGGAGGAGGTGACTGTGACCGGTGATGTTATGGAGGAAGTGACTGTGGCCGGTAATGTTATGGAGGAGGTGACTGTGACCGGTAATGTTATGGAGGATGTGACTGTGACCGGTAATGTTATGGAGGAGGTGACTGTGACCGGTAATGTTATGGAGGAGGTGACTGTGGCCGGTAATGTTATGGAGGAGGTGACTGTGATCAGTAATGTTATGGAGGAGGTGACTGTGACCGGTAATGTTATGGAGGAGGTGATTGTGACCGGTAATGTTATGGAGGAGGTGATTGTGACCGGTAATGTTATGGAGGAGGTGACTGTGGCCGGTGATGTTATGGAGGAGGTGACTGTGGCCGGTAATGTTATGGAGGAGGTGACTGTGTCTGGTAATGTCATGGAGGAGGAGACTGTGACCGGTAATGTTATGGAGGAGGTGACTGTGAGCGGTAAGGTTATGGAGGAGGTGACTGTGACCGGTAATGTTATGGAGGAGGTGACTGTGAGCGGTAATGTCATGGAGGAGGTGACTGTGACCGGTAATGTTATGGAGGAGGTGACTGTGGCCGGTAATGTTATGGAGGAGGTGACTGTGGCCGGTAATGTTATGGAGGAGGAGACTGTGGCCGGTAATGTTATGGAGGAGGTGACTGTGGCCGGTGATGTTATGGAGGAGGTGACTGTGACCGGTAATGTTATGGAGGAGGTGACTGTGGCCGGTAATGTTATGGAGGAGGTGACTGTGACCGGTAATGTTATGGAGGAGGTGACTGTGAGCGGTAATGTTATGGAGGAGGTGACTGTGACCGGTAATGTTATGGAGGAGGTGACTGTGAGCGGTAATGTTATGGAGGAGGTGACTGTGATCAGTAATGTTATGGAGGAGGTGACTGTGACCGGTAATGTTATGGAGGAGGTGACTGTGACCGGTAATGTTATGGAGGAGGTGACTGTGACCGGTAATGTTATGGAGGAGGTGACTGTGATCAGTAATGTTATGGAGGAGGTGACTGTGTCCGGTAATGTTATGGAGGAGGCGACTGTGGCCGGTAATATTATGGAGGAGGTGGCTGTGTCCAGTAATGTTATGGAGGAGGTGACTGTGACCGGTAATATTATGGAGGAGGTGGCTGTGTCCAGTAATGTTATGGAGGAGGTGACTGTGACCGGTAATATTATGGAGGAGGTGGCTGTGTCCAGTAATGTTATGGAGGAGGTGACTGTGGTCGGTAATGTTATGGAGGAGGTGACTGTGTCTGGTAATGTTATGGAGGAGGTGACTGTGACCGGTAATGTTATGGAGGAGGTGACTGTGACCGGTAAGTTATGGAGGAGGTGACTGTGGCCGGTAATGTTATGGAGGAGGTGACTGTGACCGGTAATGTTATGGAGGAGGAGACTGTGACCGGTAATGTTATGGAGGAGGAGACTGTGACCGGTAATGTTATGGAGGAGGTGACTGTGGCCGGTAATGTTATGGAGGAGGTGACTGTGATCAGTAATGTTATGGAGGAGGTGACTGTGACCGGTAATGTTATGGAGGAGGTGACTGTGACCGGTAATGTTATGGAGGAGGAGACTGTGACCGGTAATGTTATGGAGGAGGTGACTGTGACCGGTAATGTTATGGAGGAGGTGACTGTGACCGGTAATGTTATGGAGGAGGTGACTGTGATCAGTAATGTTATGGAGGAGGTGACTGTGACCGGTAATGTTATGGAGGAGGTGACTGTGACCGGTAATGTTATGGAGGAGGAGACTGTGACCGGTAATGTTATGGAGGAGGTGACTGTGACCGGTAATGTTATGGAGGAGGTGACTGTGAGCGGTAATGTTATGGAGGAGGTGACTGTGGCCGGTAATGTTATGGAGGAGGTAACTGTGACCAGTAATGTTATGGAGGAGGTGACTGTGAACGGTAATGTTATGGAGTAGGCGACTGTGGCCGGTAATGTTATGGAGGAGGTGACTGTGACCGGTAATGTTATGGAGGAGGTGACTGTGACCGGTAATGTTATGGAGGAGGGGACTGTGGCCGGTAATGTTATGGAGTAGGCGACTGTGGCCGGTAATGTTATGGAGGAGGTGACTGTGAGCGGTCTTGTTATGGAGGAGGTGACTGTGGCCGGTAATGTTATGGAGGAGGTGACTGTGACCGGTAATGTTATGGAGGAGGTGACTGTGAGCGGTCTTGTTATGGAGGAGGTGACTGTGATCAGTAATGTTATGGAGGAGGTGACTGTGAGCGGTAATGTTATGGAGGAGGTGACTGTGAGCGGTAATGTTATGGAGGAGGTGACTGTGACCGGTAATGTTATGGAGGAGGTGACTGTGAGCGGTCTTGTTATGGAGGAGGCGTCGGATCATGTTGTGGAGGGTTTCTCCATTACACTAGTTGTGTTCCCTCCGCTCTTGGCCGGGTACAATACAAGGTGCGGGGATTCTGTAGTTTGGGTGGAGCTGCATTTTTCCTACTGCACAATAAACCCTATAAATATCCGCGGTTCCTGTGCTTTGTCCCCCCCCTCCCCCCGGCTGCCCCCCCTTCCCCCCAGCTTCCCCCCCCTCCCCCCGGCTGCCCCCCCTTCCCCCCAGCTGCCCCCCCCTCCCCCCAGCTGCCCCCCCTTCCCCCCAGCTTCCCCCCCCTCCCCCCGGCTGCCCCCCCTTCCCCCCAGCTTCCCCCCCCTCCCCCCGGCTGCCCCCCCTTCCCCCCAGCTGCCCCCCCCTCTCCCCGGCTGCACCCTCCGCTGTGTATTATCCATTCATTGCTGCATTGTGTGATGATAATGATTTCTGCAGATCGTCGCTCCCTCCGCACAGTCACGTCCTGAGCTGCCAGCATTGTGCATTATAGTACAGCGCCCGCACTCACCCAGGATGGACACATCAATCACCCCGATGTTGCTGCTCCCCACGTTCTGATCATTGCGCACATTCACGTAGCAGCGATATTGTCCCGAGTCCGAGGACTGAGTCTTATTAATCACAATAGAAATGTTCCTGGACGGCATCTTATACACAAAATCCAACCGGCCCCTGAAGCCCTCCGCGATGTCAGCCTCTCCGTCCATGTATCTCAGGATCTGCAAATAAGTGCAACAGTGACAAGAGCGCAGAGGAAAGACCAAACTTAGGGGGCAGTATTATAGCAGTTATATTCTTGTACATAGGGGCAGTATTATAGTAGTTATATTCTTGTATATAGGGGGCAGTATTATAGTAGTTATATTCTTGTACATAGGGGCAGTATTATAGTAGCTATATTCTTGTACATAGGGGCAGTATTATAGTAGTTATATTCTTGTACATAGAGGGCAGTATTATAGTAGTTATATTCTTGTACATAGAGGGCAGTATTATAGTAGTTATATTCTTGTACATAGGGGCAGTATTATAGTAGTTATATTCTTGTACATAGGGGCAGTATTATAGTAGTTATATTCTTGTACATAGAGGGCAGTATTATAGTAGTTATATTCTTGTACATAGGAGCAGTATTATAGTAGTTATATTCTTGTACATAGGGGGCAGTATTATAGTAGTTATATTCTTGTACATAGGAGCAGTATTATAGTAGTTATATTCTTGTACATAGGGGCAGTATTATAGTAGTTATATTCTTGTACATAGAGGGCAGTATTATAGTAGTTATATTCTTGTACATAGGAGCAGTATTATAGTAGTTATATTCTTGTACATAGGGGCAGTATTATAGTAGTTATATTCTTGTACATAGGGGCAGTATTATAGTAGTTATATTCTTGTACATAGGAGCAGTATTATAGTAGCTATATTCTTGTACATAGGAGCAGTATTATAGTAGTTATATTCTTGTACATAAGGGCAGTATTATAGTAGTTATATTCTTGTACATAGGAGCAGTATTATAGTAGTTATATTCTTGTATATAGGGGGCAGTATTATAGTAGTTATATTCTTGTATATAGGGGCAGTATTATAGTAGTTATATTCTTGCACATAGGAGCAGTATTATAGTAGTTATATTCTTGTACATAGGAGCAGTATTATAGTAGTTATATTCTTGTACATAGGGGCAGTATTATAGTAGTTATATTCCTGTACATAGGGGGCAGTATTGTAGTAGTTATATTCTTGTACATAGGGGCAGTATTATAGTAGTTATATTCCTGTACATAGGGGGCAGTATTATAGTAGTTATATTCTTGTACATAGGAGCAGTATTATAGTAGTTATATTCTTGTACATAGGGGCAGTATTATAGTAGTTATATTCTTGTATATTGGGGCAGTATTATAGTAGTTATATTCTTGTACATAGGGGCAGTATTATAGTAGTTATATTCCTGTACATAGGGGGCAGTATTATAGTAGTTATATTCTTGTACATAGGAGCAGTATTATAGTAGTTATATTCTTGTACATAGGGGGCAGTATTATAGTAGTTATATTCTTGTACATAGGGGGCAGTATTATAGTAGTTACATTCTTGTATATAGGGGCAGTATTATAGTAGCTATATTCTTGTATATAGGAGCAGTATTATAGTAGTTACATTCTTGTATATAGGGGCAGTATTATAGTAGTTATATTCTTGCACATAGGAGGCAGTATTATAGTAGTTATATTCTTGTACATAGAGGGCAGTATTATAGTAGTTATATTCTTGTACATAGGGGCAGTATTATAGTAGTTATATTCTTGTACATAGAGGGCAGTATTATAGTAGTTATATTCTTGTACATAGGGGCAGTATTATAGTAGTTATATTCTTGTACATAGAGGGCAGTATTATAGTAGTTATATTCTTGTACATAGAGGGCAGTATTATAGTAGTTATATTCTTGTACATAGGGGCAGTATTATAGTAGTTATATTCTTGTACATAGGGGCAGTATTATAGTAGTTATATTCTTGTACATAGAGGGCAGTATTATAGTAGTTATATTCTTGTACACAGGGGGCAGTATTGTAGTAGTTATATTCTTGTACACAGGGGGCAGTATAATAGTAGTTATATTCTTGTATATAGGGGCAGTATTATAGTAGTTATATTCTTGTATATAGGGGCAGTATTATAGTAGTTATATTCTTGTACATAGAGGGCAGTATTATAGTAGCTATATTCTTGTACACAGGGGGCAGTATTGTAGTAGTTATATTCTTGTATATAGGGGGCAGTATTATAGCAGTTATATTCTTGTATATAGGGGGCAGTATTATAGTAGTTATATTCTTATACATAGGGGCAGTATTATAGTAGTTATATTCTTGTACATAGGGGGAGTATTATAGTAGTTATATTCTTGTACATAGGAGCACTATTATAGTAGTTATATTCTTGTACATAGGGGGCAGTATTATAGTAGTTATATTCTTGTACATAGGGAGCAGTATTATAGTAGTTATATTCTTGTACATAGGGGGCAGTATTATAGTAGTTATATTCTTGTACATAGGGGCAGTATTATAGTAGTTATATTCTTGTATATAGGAGCTGTATTATAGTAGTTATATTCTTGTATATAGGGGCAGTATTATAGTAGTTATATTCTTGTACATAGAGGGCAGTATTATAGTACCTATATTCTTGTACACAGGGGGCAGTATTGTAGTAGTTATATTCTTGTTTATAGGGGGCAGTATTATAGCAGTTATATTCTTGTATATAGGGGGCAGTATTATAGTAGTTATATTCTTATACATAGGGGCAGTATTATAGTAGTTATATTCTTGTACATAGGGGGAGTATTATAGTAGTTATATTCTTGTACATAGGAGCAGTATTATAGTAGTTATATTCTTGTACATAGGGGGCAGTATTATAGTAGTTATATTCTTGTACATAGGGAGCAGTATTATAGTAGTTATATTCTTGTACATAGGGGGCAGTATTATAGTAGTTATATTCTTGTACATAGGGGCAGTATTATAGTAGTTATATTCTTGTACATAGAGGGCAGTATTATAGTAGCTATATTCTTGTACACAGGGGCAGTATTATAGTAGTTATATTCTGGTACATAGGGGCAGTATTGTAGTAGTTATATTCTTGTACATAGGGGTAGTATTATAGTAGTTATATTCTTGTACATAGGAGCAGTATTATAGTAGTTATATTCTTGTACATAGGGGGCAGTATTGTAGTAGTTATATTCTTGTACACAGGGGGCAGTATTATAGTAGTTATATTCTTGTACACAGGGGGCAGTATTTCCATACTATACCTGTGTCTGCTCCTCCTGCGCTCGCTGTATATACCAGGTGATGTACGGTTTGTCATCTGAGCTGCTTGAATACCAGACGGGGAGTGTGACACTTTGCCCTTCTATTACTGTCACGGATTTCTGCTCCACGTACACCTCCAGTAGGGCCACGGACACTTCTGTTTGTGGAGAGAATTATTTCTGTTACTGATCAATGAGAACAAATAATTTACAGTTCAGAAAAAAGTTAGCCGCAGGTATCGGGGCTCTAAATCTCATGTAACTGTATTATCAGTTCCCCATTGTAGTAAATATTTTTATCTAGAAGCTTCTGAATCCTGATGGGATCAACCATAAAAAAAGTCTGTGCAGCCTGAAGGGGCAGTGCACTGTACGGTCACAGGTCTGATCTGTTAGATGCCTTCACTTACACAAGATTCCCATCGGACACACGATCACTAATGTGCTGCAATGTGTCTGGATTACCAGATTTACCGCAATGTGTCCGGATTACCAGATTTACCGCAATGTGTCCGGATTACCAGATTTACCGCAATGTGTCCGGATTACCAGATTTACCGCAATGTGTCCGGATTACCAGATTTACCGCAATGTGTTCGGATTACCAGATTTACCGCAATGTGTCCGGATTACCAGATTTACCGCTGTCCCCTATGTCCCCGTCATACAGATACATGTCAGGGGTAGGAGCCGTAATAACAGTCACCGCTGCCTCCGCCATGTATCAATAATTAACCTAAATAGACCGATCTGCAGGAATGAACAGAACGTCAGCGATTTAACTATTACCTCCCCAGGGCAGAAATTATATCACAGATTACATTGTATCTACATGGGATTATAGCACAGGCTGTAACTAATGAGATTATTGGAATCCTGTAAAGATCATATCATATTATGACTGCAGATTATACATAATAACAGATTATCCAGAGGCACAAAGATAACAGCGTAAGGCGGCGTTCACACGTCCAGTAATCATCTGTCAGATCGGATCCAGCAGTGATCACAGATCCAGTAATCATCTGTCAGAGCGGATCCTGCAGAGATCCAGTGGGAAAAAACATCTGCAAAAACAACTTTCTTGTTTGTCATTAAATAACTGATTTTTGCAGGATCCATTTTTTTAACATTGGAGTCTATGGAAAACGGATCCGTTACCTGATCACTATTTATATTCCGTTTTTCTTTCTTTTGTAATGTATCAGCTTTTGTCTTACAGGATCCATTTCAAATGGAAGATAAATAGAGATCAGGTAACGGATCCATCCTCCATAGACTCCAGAGAACACCTCCTATCCATCACCAGAGATCAGCGGTGACATCACTGAGAACACCTCCTATCCATCACCAGAGATCAGCGGTGACATCACTGAGAACACCTCCTATCCATCACCAGAGATCAGCGGTGACATCACTGAGAACACCTCCTATCCATCACCAGAGATCAGCAGTGACATCACTGAGAACACCTCCTATCCATCACCAGAGATCAGCAGTGACATCACTGAGAACACCACCTATCCATCACCAGAGATCAGCGGTGACATCACTGAGAACACCTCCTATCCATCACCAGAGATCAGCAGTGACATCACTGAGAACACCACCTATCCATCACCAGAGATCAGCAGTGACATCACTGAGAACACCTCCTATCCATCACCAGAGATCAGCAGTGACATCACTGAGAACACCACCTATCCATCACCAGAGATCAGCGGTGACATCACTGAGAACACCACCTATCCATCACCAGAGATCAGCAGTGACATCACTGAGAACACCACCTATCCATCACCAGAGATCAGCGGTGACATCACTGAGAACACCACCTATCCATCACCAGAGATCAGCGGTGACATCACTGAGAACACCTCCTATCCATCACCAGAGATCAGCGGTGACATCACTGAGAACACCTCCTATCCATCACCAGAGATCAGCGGTGACATCACTGAGAACACCTCCTATCCATTACCAGAGATGATATCACTGAGAACACCTCCTATCCATCACCAGAGATCAGCGGTGACATCACTGAGAACACCTCCTATCCATTACCAGAGATGATATCACTGAGAACACCTCCTATCCATCACCAGAGATCAGCGGTGACATCACTGAGAACACCTCCTATCCATCACCAGAGATCAGTGGTGACATCACTGAGAACACCTCCTATCCATCACCAGAGATCAGTGGTGACATCACTGAGAACACCTCCTATCCATCACCAGAGATCAGCGGTGACATCACTGAGAACACCTCCTATCCATCACCAGAGATGATATCACTGAGAACACCTCCTATCCATCACCAGAGATGATATCACTGAGAACACCTCCTATCCATCACCAGAGATCAGCGGTGACATCACTGAGAACACCGCCTATCCATCACCAGAGATCAGTGGTGATATCACTGAGAACACCTCCTATCCATCACCAGAGATCAGCAGTGACATCACTGAGAACACCTCCTATCCATCACCAGAGATCAGCGGTGACATCACTGAGAACACCGCCTATCCATCACCAGAGATCAGCGGTGACATCACTGAGAACACCGCCTATCCATCACCAGAGATCAGCAGTGACATCACTGAGAACACCACCTATCCATCACCAGAGATCAGCGGTGATATCACTGAGAACACCTCCTATCCATCACCAGAGATCAGCGGTGACATCACTGAGAACACCTCCTATCCATCACCAGAGATCAGCAGTGACATCACTGAGAACACCACCTATCCATCACCAGAGATCAGCAGTGACATCACTGAGAACACCTCCTATCCATCACCAGAGATCAGAGGTGACATCACTGAGAACACCTCCTATCCATCACCAGAGATCAGCGGTGACATCACTGAGAACCCCTCCTATCCATCACCAGAGATGATATCACTGAGAACACCTCCTATCCATCACCAGAGATCAGTGGTGACAGCACTGAGAACACCTCCTATCCATCACCAGAGATGATATCACTGAGAACACCGCCTATCCATCACCAGAGATCAGTGGTGATATCACTGAGAACACCTCCTATCCATCACCAGAGATCAGCGGTGACATCACTGAGAACACCTCCTATCCATAACCAGAGATCAGTGGTGACATCACTGAGAACACCTCCTATCCATCACCAGAGATCAGCGGTGACATCACTGAGAACACCTCCTATCCATCACCAGAGTTGATATCACTGAGAACACCTCCTATCCATCACCAGAGATCAGTGGTGACATCACTGAGAACACCTCCTATCCATCACCAGAGATCAGCGGTGACATCACTGAGAACACCTCCTATCCATCACCAGAGATCAGCAGTGACATCACTGAGAACACCTCCTATCCATCACCAGAGATCAGCAGTGACATCACTGAGAACACCTCCTATCCATCACCAGAGATCAGCGGTGACATCACTGAGAACACCTCCTATCCATCACCAGAGATCAGCAGTGACATCACTGAAAACACCGCCTATCCATCACCAGAGATCAGCGGTGACATCACTGAGAACAACTCCTATCCATCACCAGAGATCAGAGGTGACATCACTGAGAACACCTCCTATCCATCACCAGAGTTGATATCACTGAGAACACCTCCTATCCATCACCAGAGATCAGTGGTGACATCACTGAGAACACCTCCTATCCATCACCAGAGATCAGAGGTGACATCACTGAGAACACCTCCTATCCATCACCAGAGATCAGAGGTGACATCACTGAGAACACCTCCTATCCATCACCAGAGATCAGAGGTGACATCACTGAGAACACCTCCTATCCATCACCAGAGTTGATATCACTGAGAACACCTCCTATCCATCACCAGAGATCAGCGGTGACATCACTGAGAACACCTCCTATCCATCACCAGAGATCAGCAGTGACATCACTGAGAACACCTCCTATCCATCACCAGAGATCAGCAGTGACATCACTGAGAACACCTCCTATCCATCACCAGAGATCAGCGGTGACATCACTGAGAACACCGCCTATCCATCACCAGAGATCAGCGGTGACATCACTGAGAACACCTCCTATCCATCACCAGAGATCAGCGGTGACATCACTGAGAACACCTCCTATCCATCACCAGAGATCAGCAGTGACATCACTGAGAACACCTCCTATCCATCACCAGAGATCAGCAGTGACATCACTGAGAACACCGCCTATCCATCACCAGAGATCAGCAGTGACATCACTGAGAACACCTCCTATCCATCACCAGAGATCAGCAGTGACATCACTGAGAACACCTCCTATCCATCACCAGAGATCAGCGGTGACATCACTGAGAACACCGCCTATCCATCACCAGAGATCAGCGGTGACATCACTGAGAACACCTCCTATCCATCACCAGAGATCAGCGGTGACATCACTGAGAACACCTCCTATCCATCACCAGAGATCAGCAGTGACATCACTGAGAACACCTCCTATCCATCACCAGAGATCAGCAGTGACATCACTGAGAACACCTCCTATCCATCACCAGAGATCAGCGGTGACATCACTGAGAACACCGCCTATCCATCACCAGAGATCAGCGGTGACATCACTGAGAACACCTCCTATCCATCACCAGAGATCAGCAGTGACATCACTGAGAACACCTCCTATCCATCACCAGAGATCAGCGGTGACATCACTGAGAACACCTCCTATCCATCACCAGAGATCAGAGGTGACATCACTGAGAACACCGCCTATCCATCACCAGAGATCAGCAGTAACATCACTGAGAACACCTCCTATCCATCACCAGAGATCAGCGGTGACATCACTGAGAACACCTCCTATCCATCACCAGAGATCAGCAGTGACATCACTGAGAACACCACCTATCCATCACCAGAGATCAGCGGTGACATCACTGAGAACACCACCTATCCATCACCAGAGATCAGCGGTGACATCACTGAGAACACCTCCTATCCATCACCAGAGATCAGCGGTGACATCACTGAGAACACCTCCTATCCATCACCAGAGATCAGCGGTGACATCACTGAGAACACCACCTATCCATCACCAGAGATCAGAGGTGACATCACTGAGAACACCGCCTATCCATCACCAGAGATCAGCAGTAACATCACTGAGAACACCTCCTATCCATCACCAGAGATCAGCGGTGACATCACTGAGAACACCTCCTATCCATCACCAGAGATCAGCAGTGACATCACTGAGAACACCTCCTATCCATCACCAGAGATCAGCAGTGACATCACTGAGAACACCACCTATCCATCACCAGAGATCAGCGGTGATATCACTGAGAACACCTCCTATCCATCACCAGAGATCAGCAGTGACATCACTGAGAACACCACCTATCCATCATCAGAGATCAGCAGTGACATCACTGAGAACACCACCTATCCATTACCAGAGATCAGCGGTGACATCACTGAGAACAGCGCCTATCCATCACCAGAGATCAGCGGTGACATCACTGAGAACACCGCCTATCCATCACCAGAGATCAGCGGTGACATCACTGAGAACACCTCCTATCCATCACCAGAGATCAGAGGTGACATCACTGAGAACACCTCCTATCCATCACCAGAGATCAGCGGTGACATCACTGAGAACACCACCTATCCATCACCAGAGATCAGAGGTGACATCACTGAGAACACCTCCTATCCATCACCAGAGATCAGCGGTGACATCAATGAGAACACCTCCTATCCATCACCAGAGATCAGCGGTGACATCACTGAGAACACCGCCTATCCATCACCAGAGATCAGCGGTGACATCACTGAGAACACCTCCTATCCATCACCAGAGATCAGAGGTGACATCACTGAGAACACCTCCTATCCATCACCAGAGATCAGCAGTGACATCACTGAGAACACCTCCTATCCATCACCAGAGATCAGCGGTGATATCACTGAGAACACCTCCTATCCATCACCAGAGATCAGCGGTGACATCACTGAGAACACCGCCTATCCATCACCAGAGATCAGCGGTGACATCACTGAGAACACCACCTATCCATCACCAGAGATCAGCAGTGACATCACTGAGAACACCTCCTATCCATCACCAGAGATCAGCAGTGACATCACTGAGAACACCTCCTATCCATCACCAGAGATCAGCAGTGACATCACTGAGAACACCTCCTATCCATCACCAGAGATCAGCGGTGACATCACTGAGAACACCGCCTATCCATCACCAGAGATCAGCAGTGACATCACTGAGAACATCTCCTATCCATCACCAGAGATGATATCACTGAGAACACCTCCTATCCATCACCAGAGATCAGCGGTGACATCACTGAGAACACCTCCTATCCATCACCAGAGATCAGCGGTGACATCACTGAGAACATCTCCTATCCATCACCAGAGATGATATCACTGAGAACACCTCCTATCCATCACCAGAGATCAGCGGTGACATCACTGAGAACACCTCCTATCCATCACCAGAGATCAGCAGTGACATCACTGAGAACACCTCCTATCCATCACCAGAGATCAGCGGTGACATCACTGAGAACACCGCCTATCCATCACCAGAGATCAGCAGTGACATCACTGAGAACATCTCCTATCCATCACCAGAGATGATATCACTGAGAACACCTCCTATCCATCACCAGAGATCAGCGGTGACATCACTGAGAACACCTCCTATCCATCACCAGAGATCAGCAGTAACATCACTGAGAACATCTCCTATCCATCACCAGAGATGATATCACTGAGAACACCTCCTATCCATCACCAGAGATCAGCGGTGACATCACTGAGAACACCTCCTATCCATCACCAGAGATCAGCAGTAACATCACTGAGAACATCTCCTATCCATCACCAGAGATCAGCGGTGACATCACTGAGAACACCTCCTATCCATCACCAGAGATCAGCAGTAACATCACTGAGAACACCTCCTATCCATCACCAGAGATCAGCAGTAACATCACTGAGAACATCTCCTATCCATCACCAGAGATCAGCGGTGACATCACTGAGAACACCTCCTATCCATCACCAGAGATCAGCGGTGACATCACTGAGAACACCTCCTATCCATCACCAGAGATCAGCAGTAACATCACTGAGAACATCTCCTATCCATCACCAGAGATCAGCGGTGACATCACTGAGAACACCTCCTATCCATCACCAGAGATCAGCGGTGACATCACTGAGAACATCTCCTATCCATCACCAGAGATCAGCGGTGACATCACTGAGAACACCTCCTATCCATCACCAGAGATCAGCAGTAACATCACTGAGAACATCTCCTATCCATCACCAGAGATCAGCGGTGACATCACTGAGAACACCACCTATCCATCACCAGAGATCAGAGGTGACATCACTGAGAACACCTCCTATCCATCACCAGAGATCAGCGGTGACATCAATGAGAACACCTCCTATCCATTACCAGAGATCAGCGGTGACATCACTGAGAACACCTCCTATCCATCACCAGAGATCAGCAGTACCATCACTGAGAACATCTCCTATCCATCACCAGAGATCAGCGGTGACATCACTGAGAACACCACCTATCCATCACCAGAGATCAGAGGTGACATCACTGAGAACACCTCCTATCCATCACCAGAGATCAGCGGTGACATCAATGAGAACACCTCCTATCCATCACCAGAGATCAGCGATGACATCACTGAGAACACCGCCTATCCATCACCAGAGATCAGCGGTGACATCACTGAGAACACCTCCTATCCATCACCAGAGATCAGAGGTGACATCACTGAGAACACCTCCTATCCATCACCAGAGATCAGCAGTAACATCACTGAGAACATCTCCTATCCATCACCAGAGATCAGCGGTGACATCACTGAGAACAGCTCCTATCCATCACCAGAGATCAGCGGTGACATCACTGAGAACACCGCCTATCCATCACCAGAGATCAGCAGTAACATCACTGAGAACATCTCCTATCCATCACCAGAGATCAGCGGTGACATCACTGAGAACACCTCCTATCCATCACCAGAGATCAGCAGTGACATCACTGAGAACACCTCCTATCCATCACCAGAGATCAGCGGTGACATCACTGAGAACACCACCTATCCATCACCAGAGATCAGAGGTGACATCACTGAGAACACCTCCTATCCATCACCAGAGATCAGCGGTGACATCACTGAGAACACCGCCTATCCATCACCAGAGATCAGAGGTGACATCACTGAGAACACCGCCTATCCATCACCAGAGATCAGAGGTGACATCACTGGGAACACCGCCTATCCATCACCAGAGATCAGCGGTGACATCACTGGGGTGCACTATTACTGAGGGCTCTGTAGATACTTTCTTGGAGCTGGATTCTTGGTGGAGCGCAGCACAGTATGAATGTCTGATGAGATCTGTTCTGGGGACACTGGAGACGTCTCCCCCTAATATGGCCTGTAGCAAATGGGAGGAAATGATAATTCTTATTAAGTCTTTTCACATCTCTAATTTGGGATTATGACAGTAAGAGAAAAGACAGGACCGTGAGCAGCGCAGCGCCGCCAGCACTAAGACGCTCTGCTGCAAACGTCCCATCAACATGATTAAGCAGCCACCGAGGAAAGGAGCTTATTCTGCCTGGACGCACAGAAGAGGCCGCCGCGCAATTTACGGTGTTTAACCTTCAGCCCGTGTGAGCGATGTATCCCGCCCTGACCCCCAGCGATGTCCGGGGGCTCCATACAGACCCCACCCAGATGTTACAAAGGCTCCTCATGGGAGCGAAACGGCGTTCATTTTGAAAATGCCCATTACCAGAGCCGAAACGTTGTGGACACACATGGGCTGGGAATAAATACAACGTCTCACTTTTTACAGCCCTGTCCTCCTTTGTATTTTCCAGTCCAGTGGTCCGGGCTCTGCGGCTCCACCTGCACTGCTATTGCTGCGGCTTTATCCCACTTTTCCTTTTTATAAATAAAATTTCAGCCACTTCATTGCATATATACGTCATGCAGCCTCCATAGACCATCATCGGCAGCAGCATGGGCTGTACTGAGCTTTACTGGGCTGCACTGGGCTGTACTGAGCTGTACTGGGCTGTACTGAGCTGCACTGGGCTGCACTGGGCTTTACTGGGCTGTACTGAGCTGTAATGAGCTGTACTGGGCTGCACCGAGCTGCACTGAGCTGTACTGGGCTGCACTGGGCTTTACTGGGCTGTACTGAGCTGTAATGAGCTGTACTGGGCTGCACTGAGCTGTACTGGGCTGTACTGAGCTGTACTGAGCTGTACTGGGCTGCACTGAGCTGTACTGAGCTGTAATGAGCTGTACTGGGCTGCACTGAGCTGTACTGAGCTGTAATGAGCTGTACTGGGCTGCACTGAGCTGTACTTGGCTGTACTGAGCTGTACTGGGCTGCACTGAGCCTTACTGGGCTGCACTGGGCTGTACTGAGCTGTACTGGGCTGTACTGGGCTTTACTGGGCTGTACTGAGCTGTACTGAGCTGTAATGAGCTGTACTGGGCTGCACTGAGCTGTACTGAGCTGTAATGAGCTGTACTGGGCTGCACTGAGCTGTACTTGGCTGTACTGAGCTGTACTGGGCTGCACTGGGCTGTACTGAGCTGTACTGGGCTGTACTGGGCTTTACTGGGCTGTACTGGGCTGTACTGGGCTGTACTGAGCTGTACTGGGCTGTACTGGGCTGCACTGGGCTGCACTGGGCTGCACTGAGCCGTACTGAGCTGTACTGAGCCGTACTGAGCCGTACTGAGCCGCACTGAGCTGTACTGAGCTGTACTGGGCTGCACTGAGCTGTACTGGGCTGCACTGAGCTGTACTGGGCTGCACTGAGCTGTACTGGGCTGTACTGAGCTGTACTGAGCTGTACTGGGCTGCACTGGGCTGCACTGGGCTGTACTGGGCTGCACTGGGCTGCACTGAGCTGTACTGGGCTGCACTGAGCTGTACTGGGCTGCACTGGGCTGCACTGGGCTGTACTGAGCTGTACTGGGCTGCACTGGGCTGCACTGGGCTGCACTGGGCTGCACTGAGCTGTACTGGGCTGCACTGGGGTGTACTGAGCTGCACTGGGCTGTAATGAGCTGTACTGGGCTGCACTGGGCTGTACTGAGCTGTACTGGGCTGTACTGGGCTGCACTGAGCTGTACTGGGCTGCACTGGGCTGCACTGGGCTGTACTGGGCTGCACTGAGCTGTACTGGGCTGTACTGAGCCGCACTGGGCTGTAATGAGCTGTACTGGGCTGTAATGAGCTGTACCGGGCTGTACTGAGCTGTACTGGGCTGTACTGGGCTGCACTGAGCTGTACTGGGCTGTAATGAGCTATACTGGGCTGTACTGGGCTGCACTGAGCCGTACTGGGCTGTAATGAGCTGTACTGGGCTGTACTGGGCTGTACTGAGCTGTACTGGGCTGCAATGAGCTGTACTGGGCTGTACTGAGCTGTACTGGGCTGTACTGAGCCGCACTGGGCTGTAATGAGCTGCACTGGGCTGTAATGAGCTGTACCGGGCTGTACTGAGCTGTACTGGGCTGTACGGGGCTGCACTGAGCTGTACTGGGCTGTAATGAGCTATACTGGGCTGCACTGGGCTGTACTGGGCTGCACTGAGCTGTACTGGGCTGCACTGAGCTGTACTGTGCTGCACTGGGCTGTACTGGGCTGCACTGGGCTGTACTGGGCTGCACTGGGCTGTACTGGGCTGTACTGAGCTGTACTGGGCTGTACTGAGCCGCACTGGGCTGTAATGAGCTGCACTGGGTTGTAATGAGCTGCACTGGGCTGTACTGGGCTGTAATGAGTTGTACCGGGCTGTACTGAGCTGTACTGGGCTGTAATGAGCTGTACTGGGCTGCACTGAGCTGTACTGGGCTGTAATGAGCTGTACTGGGCTGCACTGAGCTGTAATAAGCTGTACTGGGCTGTACTGAGCTGTACTGGGCTGTACCGGGCTGTACTGAGTCGTACTGGGCTGTACTGGGCTGTAATGAGCTGTACTGAGCTGTACTGGGCTGTACTGGGCTGCACTGAGCTGTACTGGGCTGTAATGAGCTGTAATGAGCTGTACTGGGCTGCACTGAGCTGTACTGAGCTGTACTGGGCTGTAATGAGCTGTACTGAGCTGTACTGAGCTGTACTTGGCTGTACTGGGCTGCACTGAGCTGTACTGGGCTGCACTGGGATGCACTGGGCTGCACTGAGCTGTACTGGGCTGCACTGGGGTGTACTGAGCTGCACTGGGCTGTAATGAGCTGTACTGGGCTGCACTGGGCTGTACTGAGCTGTACTGGGCTGTACTGGGCTGTACTGGGCTGCACTGAGCTGTACTGGGCTGCACTGGGCTGCACTGGGCTGTACTGGGCTGCACTGAGCTGTACTGGGCTGTACTGAGCCGCACTGGGCTGTAATGAGCTGTACTGGGCTGTAATGAGCTGTACCGGGCTGTACTGAGCTGTACTGGGCTGTACTGGGCTGCACTGAGCTGTACTGGGCTGTAATGAGCTATACTGGGCTGTACTGGGCTGCACTGAGCCGTACTGGGCTGTAATGAGCTGTACTGGGCTGTACTGGGCTGTACTGAGCTGTACTGGGCTGCAATGAGCTGTACTGGGCTGTACTGAGCTGTACTGGGCTGTACTGAGCCGCACTGGGCTGTAATGAGCTGCACTGGGCTGTAATGAGCTGCACTGGGCTGTAATGAGCTGTACCGGGCTGTACTGAGCTGTACTGGGCTGTACTGGGCTGCACTGAGCTGTACTGGGCTGTAATGAGCTATACTGGGCTGTACTGGGCTGCACTGAGCTGTACTGGGCTGTAATGAGCTGTACTGGGCTGCACTGGGCTGTACTGGGCTGCACTGAGCTGTACTGGGCTGCACTGAGCTGTACTGTGCTGCACTGGGCTGTACTGGGCTGTACTGAGCTGTACTGGGCTGTACTGGGCTGCACTGGGCTGTACTGGGCTGTACTGAGCTGTACTGGGCTGTACTGAGCCGCACTGGGCTGTAATGAGCTGCACTGGGCTGTAATGAGCTGCACTGGGCTGTACTGGGCTGTAATGAGCTGTACTGAGCTGTACTGGGCTGTAATGAGCTGTACTGGGCTGCACTGGGCTGTACTGGGCTGTAATGAGCTGTACTGGGCTGCACTGAGCTGTACTGGGCTGTAATAAGCTGTACTGGGCTGTACTGAGCTGTACTGGGCTGTACCGGGCTGTACTGAGTCGTACTGGGCTGTACTGGGCTATAATGAGCTGTACTGAGCTGTACTGGGCTGTACTGGGCTGCACTGAGCTGTACTGGGCTGTAATGAGCTGTAATGAGCTGTACTGGGCTGCACTGAGCTGTACTGAGCTGTACTGGGCTGTAATGAGCTGTACTGAGCTGTACTGGGCTGCACTGAGCTGTACTGGGCTGTACTGAGCTGTACTGGGCTGTAATGAGCTGTACTGGGCTGTACTGAGCTGTACTGAGCTGTACTGGGCTGTACTGAGCTGTACTGGGCTGTACTGAGCTGTACTGGGCTGTAATGAGCTGTACTGGGCTGTAATGAGCTGTACTGAGCTGTACTGAGCTGTACTTGGCTGTACTGGGCTGCACTGAGCTGTACTGAGCTGTACTGGGCTGTACTGAGCTGTACTGGGCTGTAATAAGCTGTACTGGGCTGTAATGAGCTGTACTGGGCTGTACTGGGCTGTAATGAGCTGTACTGGGCTGTACTGGGCTGTAATGAGCTGCACTGAGCTGTACTGGGCTGTAATGCGCTGTACTGGGCTGTACTGGGCTGCACTAAGCTGTACTGAGCCGTACTGAGCTGTACTGGGCTGTACTGAGGTGTACTGGGCTGTAATGAGCTGTACTGGGCTGTAATGAGCTGTAGTGGGCTGTACTGGGCTGTAATGAGCTGTACTGGGCTGCACTGAGCTGCACTGGGCTGTACTGGGCTGTACTGAGCTGTACTGGGCTGCAATGAGCTGTACTGGGCTGTACTGAGCTGTACTGGGCTGCACTGGGCTGTACTGGGCTGCACTGAGCTGTACTGGGCTGCACTGAGCTGTACTGGGCTGCACTGAGCTGTACTGGGCTGCACTGAGCTGTACTGGGCTGCACTGAGCTGTACTGGGCTGCACTGGGCTGTACTGGGCTGCACTGGGCTGCACTGGGCTGCACTGAGCTGTACTGGGCTGCACTGAGCTGTACTGGGCTGTACTGGGCTGCACTGGGCTGTACTGGGCTGCACTGAGCTGTACTGGGCAGCACTGGGCTGTACTGGGCTGTACTGAGCTGTAATGAGCTGTACTGGGCTGTAATGAGCTGTACTGGGCTGTACTGGGCTGTAATGAGCTGTACTGGGCTGTAATGAGCTGTACTGGGCTGCACTGGGCTGTACTAGGCTGTACTGAGCTGTACTGAGCTGTACTGGGCTGCAATGAGCTGTACTAGGCTGTACTGAGCTGTACTGGGCTGCACTGAGCTGTACTGGGCTGCACTGAGCTGTACTGGGCTGCACTGGGCTGCACTGAGCTGTACTGGGCTGCACTGAGCTGTACTGGGCTGCACTGAGCTGTACTGGGCTGCACTGGGCTGTACTGGGCTGCACTGGGCTGTACTGGGCTGCACTGGGCTGTACTGAGCTGCACTGGGCTGTAATGAGCTGCACTGGGATGTACTGGGCTGTAATGAGCTGTACCGGGCTGTACTGAGCTGTACTGGGCTGTACTGGGCTGCACTGAGCTGTAATGGGCTGCACTGAGCTATACTGGGCTGCAATGAGCTGTACTGGGCTGTACTGGGCTGCACTGGGCTGTACTGGGCTGTACTGGGCTGCACTGAGCTGTACTGGGCTGCACTGAGCTGTACTGGGCTGCACTGAGCTGTACTGGGCTGCACTGGGCTGCACTGAGCTGTACTGGGCTGCACTGAGCTGTACTGGGCTGCACTGAGCTGTACTGGGCTGCACTGGGCTGCACTGGGCTGTACTGGGCTGCACTGGGCTGTACTGGGCTGTACTGAGCTGTACTGAGCTGTACTGGGCTGTACTGGGCCGCACTGGGCTGTAATGAGCTGCACTGGGCTGTAATGAGCTGCACTGGGCTGTACTGGGCTGTAATGAGTTGTACCGGGCTGTACTGAGCTGTACTGGGCTGTACTGGGCTGCACTGAGCTGTACTGGGCTGTAATGAGCTGTACTGGGCTGTACTGGGCTGCACTGAGCTGTACTGGGCTGTACTGGGCTGCACTAAGCTGTACTGAGCCGTACTGAGCTGTACTGGGCTGTACCGGGCTGTATTGAGCCGTACTGGGCTGTACTGAGCTGTACTGGGCTGTAATGAGCTGTACTGAGCTGTACTGGGCTGTACTGGGCTGCACTGAGCTGTACTGAGCTGTAATGAGCTGTACTGGGCTGTACTGAGCTGTACTGGGCTGTAATGAGCTGCACTGGGCTGTACTGGGCTGTACTGGGCTGTAATGAGCTGTACTGGGCTGTACTGAGCTGTACTGAGCTGTACTTGGCTGTACTGGGCTGCACTGAGCTGTACTGAGCTGCACTGGGCTGCACTGAGCTACACTGGGCTGTACTGAGCTGCACTGAGCTGCACTGAGCTGTACTGGCCTGTAATGAGCTGTAATGAGCTGTACTGGGATGTAATGAGCTGTACTGGGCTGCACTGAGCTGTACTGAGCTGTAATGAGCTGCACTGGGCTGTACTGGGCTGCACTGGGCTGCACTGAGCTGTACTGGGCTGTACTGAGCTGTACTGGGCTGTAATGAGCTGTACTGGGCTGCACTGAGCTGTACTGGGCTGTACTGGGCTGTAATGAGCTGTACTGGGCTGTAATGAGCTGTACTGGGCTGTACTGGGCTGTACTGAGCTGTACTGGGTTGTACTGGGCTGTACTGGGCTGTAATGAGCTGTACTGGGCTGTACTGGGCCGTACTGGGCTGTACTGAGCTGTACTGGGCTGTAATGAGCTGTACTGGGCTGCACTGAGCTGTACTTGGCTGTACTGGGCTGTACTGGGCTGAACTGGGCTGTACTGGGCTGTACTGAGCTGTACTTGGCTGTAATGAGCTGTACTGGGCTGTACTGGGCCGTACTGGGCTGTACTGAGCTGTACTGGGCTGTAATGAGCTGTACTGGGCTGCACTGAGCTGTACTTGGCTGTACTGGGCTGTACTGAGCTGTACTGGGCTGTAATGAGCTGTACTGGGCTGCACTGAGCTGTACTGGGCTGTAATGAGCTGTACTGGGCTGTAATGAGCTGTACTGAGCTGTACTGGGCTGTACTGAGCTGTACTGGGTTGTACTGGGCTGTACTGAGCTGTACTGGGCTGTACTGGGCTGAACTGGGCTGAACTGAGCCGTACTGGGCTGTAATGAGCTGTACTGAGCTGTACCGGGCTGTAATAAGCTGTACCGGGCTGTACTGAGCTGTACCGGGCTGCACTGGGCTGTACTGGGTTGCAGTGGGCTGCACTGGGCTGTACTGGGCTGCACTATATCCTTGGTGCTGCAGTTCTGGGTTCTGCAGGAGTTTGAATGTTCTCCCTGTGCTACGTAGGTTTCCTCCAGGTTATAGGGAATGTGGATTGTGAGCCCCGACGGGGACAGAGATGAGGTCTGTAACCTGTGGATACTAATTAGTGGAGCTCCAGATCCTGTAGAGCCCAATGACTGGCGGATGAGGCCACCATTGTCACCCGCTCCATCGGATGTTCTGGAGACTGATCTATCCCTTTCCATTTTTAAGCATTAGTGTCTCTCTCATCTTTTATGACCCTTTGGTTTGTGTTTTTGGGCATTTTCTGTTTTGTCGTCGTTTTTTCCCCATTTACCTTTGTCTTTCAAATTTTCCTTTTTCTTTTTACGTCTTCTCATTCATGTTTTTGGTGTTTTTTTTTCCAATTTATTAAAAAACTAGCTGTAGTACCCGGCGTTGCCCGGGATAGTAACTGTCTCTCTCCCAGTCTCTGTCTGTCTCTGTGTGTCCATGTGTCTGTCTCTGTCTGTCCGTACCAGTCTATCCCTGTGTCTGTCTGTCTCTCTCTCTGTGTCCGTCTGTTTCTGTTTGTCAGTCTCGTTCCAGGTCTGCCTCGTTCCAGGTCTGTCTCGATCGCACGTCTGTCTCGATCGCCCGTCTGTCTCGATCGCCCGTCTGTCTCGATCGCCCGTCTGTCTCGATCGCCCGTCTGTCTCGATCGCCCGTCTGTCTCGATCCACGGTCTGTCTCGATCGCCCGTCTGTTTCGATCCACGGTCTGTCTCGATCCACGGTCTGTCTCGATCCACGGTCTGTCTCGTTCCAGGTCTGTCTCGTTCCAGGTCTGTCTCGATCCACGGTCTGTCTCGATCCATGGTCTGTCTCGATCCATGGTCTGTCTCGATCCACGGTCTGTCTCGTTCCAGGTCTGTCTCGTTCCAGGTCTGTCTCGATCCACGGTCTGTCTCGCTCCACGGTCTGTCTCGCTCCACGGTCTGTCTCGTTCCAGGTCTGTCTCGATCCACGGTCTGTCTCGTTCCAGGTCTGTCTCGTTCCAGGTCTGTCTCTGTCTCATTCTCTGTCTCTTTACTTGTCTCTGTCTCTCTCTCTGTCTCTTTACTTGTCTCTGTCTCTCTCTCTGTCTCTTTGTCTGTCTCTGTCTGTCTCTGTCTGTCTGCCTGTCTCTTTCCCTGTTTGCCTCTTTCTCTGTCTGTCTGTCTCTTTCTGTCTCTCTCTATCTGTCTCTCCACAGACATCTTATTGCCTGATACATAAGCTTCTTATACTAACAATGTATTTTGTTCCTATAGCAACCACTCACAGATCCTATTAATAACCCATAGCTCACAGCTCCATTCACTTTAATGGAGGCAGGTTTTTTGGAGAGTAACTTTAAAGTGCGGGGTTAAATTTTCCCATTTACCCATCAAATCATAGTCTATGACATTCCCTGAGTCACATGAGGCGTCTGTGCAAAATGTCAGGATTGTAAATGCCACGGTGCGGATTCCTTTAGCGGACACACACACACACACACTAACACACACACACACACACACACACACATATACACACACATATATTATATATTATATATATATATATATATACATACACACACACACACACACACACACACACACACACACACACACACATATACACACACATATATTATATATTATATATATATATATACACATACACACACACACACACACACACACACACACACACACACATATACACACACATATATTATATATTATATATATATATATATATACATACACACACACACACACACACATATACATACACACACACACAGCTTTATATATTAGATGAATACAATTGTATTTTATTTGGCAACAAAGCTGAAAAATCGCTCCACAACAAGCCCTGGCCCTCCATATTTCTCCGGTCGCTTCTCGTCTCCGCTCCGGTCGCTTCTTGTCGCCGGTTTGTAGATTGTAATATGAACAGATGGAACAAATAGGATGACTCTTGTGAATGGTTTTAGGAGCTTTTTCTGGTGTTTTCATGAAACGTTGCAGTGTGAACAGACCCTAATATGCAGGAGCTTCATGGTGGTTAAACAGCAGCTACATACAGTAGATCCCAGAAGTCAGTACACCCCTCACATTCTTGTAAATATTTTCTGATTTCTTTTGATAGGACAATACTGTTGATACAATGTAGTCTGTGTATGAGGCTATGTTATCACGCTCAATGCCAGGCGGCTGCCAGAGAGGTGTAAAGCACGTCGTGTCACATGATTATCACTGTGATAAAATGACCAGAACCTGTTTCTGTACCGAGCCCAACCCAGTGACTGTGCACACACCTGAGAGTTCTGCTCCTGCAGGTGACTGCGCCCTTCACCTTGTATAACCAGGGTGTATCACTCACTCCATCCCATATATGACCGCTCCAAGGTCCTTTCAGATAAACATTAACTCTAGATGAGCCCAATCCAGTCTCCGCTCCGGCCATATACTTGTGTACAGCAGCCTGTCCGCGCTCCACCACTGGCCATATACTTGTGTACAGCAGCCTGTCCGGACTCCACCACTGGCCATATACTTGTGTACAGCAGCCTGTCCAGACTCCACCACCGGCCATATACTTGTGTACAGCAGCCTGTACGTGCTCCACCACCGGCCATATACTTGTGTACAGCAGCCTGTCCGCGCTCCACCACCGGCCATATACTTGTGTACAGCAGCCTGTCCAGACTCCACCACCGGCCATATACTTGTGTAGAGCAGCCTGTCCAGACTCCACCACCGGCCATATACTTGTGTGCAGCAGCCTGTCCGCGCTCCACCACTGGCCATATACTTGTGTAGAGCAGCCTGTCCGTGCTCCACCACCGGCCATATACTTGTGTACAGCAGCCTGTCCGGACTCCACCACCGGCCATATACTTGTGTACAGCAGCCTGTCCAGACTCCACCACCGGCCATATACTTGTGTACAGCAGCCTGTCCGGACTCCACCACCGGCCATATACTTGTGTGCAGCAGCCTGTCCAGACTCCACCACCGGCCATATACTTGTGTACAGCAGCCTGTACGTGCTCCACCACCGGCCATATACCTGTGTACAGCAGCCTGTCCGTGCTCCACCACCGGTCATATACTTGTGTGCAGCAGCCTGTCCAGACTCCACCACTGGCCATATACTTGTGTACAGCAGCCTGTCCGGACTCCACCACCGGCCATATACTTGTGTACAGCAGCCTGTACGTGCTCCACCACCGGCCATATACCTGTGTACAGCAGCCTGTCCGTGCTCCACCACCGGTCATATACTTGTGTGCAGCAGCCTGTCCAGACTCCACCACTGGCCATATACTTGTGTACAGCAGCCTGTCCGGACTCCACCACCGGCCATATACTTGTGTACAGCAGCCTGTCCGGACTCCACCACCGGCCATATACTTGTGTACAGCAGCCTGTCCGGACTCCACCACCGGCCATATACTTGTGTACAGCAGCCTGTCCAGACTCCACCACCGGCCATATACTTGTGTACAGCAGCCTGTCCGGACTCCACCACCGGCCATATACTTGTGTACAGCAGCCTGTCCGGACTCCACCACCGGCCATATACTTGTGTACAGCAGCCTGTACGTGCTCCACCACCGGCCATATACTTGTGTACAGCAGCCTGTCCGCGCTCCACCACCGGCCATATACTTGTGTAGAGCAGCCTGTCCGCGCTCCACCACCGGCCATATACTTGTGTAGAGCAGCCTGTCCGGACTCCACCACCGGCCATATACTTGTGTGCAGCAGCCTCTCCAGACTCCACCACCGGCCATATACTTGTGTACAGCAGCCTGTACGTGCTCCACCACCGGCCATATACCTGTGTACAGCAGCCTGTCCGTGCTCCACCACCGGTCATATACTTGTGTGCAGCAGCCTGTCCAGACTCCACCACTGGCCATATACTTGTGTACAGCAGCCTGTCCGGACTCCACCACCGGCCATATACTTGTGTACAGCAGCCTGTCCGGACTCCACCACCGGCCATATACTTGTGTACAGCAGCCTGTCCAGACTCCACCACCGGCCATATACTTGTGTACAGCAGCCTGTCCGGACTCCACCACCAGCCATATACTTGTGTACAGCAGCCTGTCCGGACTCCACCACCGGCCATATACTTGTGTACAGCAGCCTGTCCGGACTCCACCACCGGCCATATACTTGTGTACAGCAGCCTGTCCGGACTCCACCACCGGCCATATACTTGTGTACAGCAGCCTGTACGTGCTCCACCACCGGCCATATACTTGTGTACAGCAGCCTGTCCGTGCTCCACCACCGGCCATATACTTGTGTACAGCAGCCTGTCCAGACTCCACCACCAGCCATATACTTGTGTACAGCAGCCTGTACGTGCTCCACCACCGGCCATATACTTGTGTACAGCAGCCTGTCCGTGCTCGACCACCGGCCATATACTTGTGTACAGCAGCCTGTCCGTGCTCCACCACCGGCCATATACTTGTGTACAGCAGCCTGTCCGGACTCCACCACCGGTCATATACTTGTGTGCAGCAGCCTGTCCGGACTCCACCACCGGCCATATACTTGTGTACAGCAGCCTGTCCGGACTCCACCACCGGCCATATACTTGTGTACAGCAGCCTGTCCGGACTCCACCACCGGCCATATACTTGTGTAGAGCAGCCTGTCCAGACTCCACCACCGGCCATATACTTGTGTACAGCAGCCTGTCCGGACTCCACCACCGGCCATATACTTGTGTACAGCAGCCTGTCCGGACTCCACCACCGGCCATATACTTGTGTACAGCAGCCTGTACGTGCTCCACCATCGGCCATATACTTGTGTACAGCAGCCTGTCCGTGCTCCACCACCGGCCATATACTTGTGTACAGCAGCCTGTCCAGACTCCACCACCGGCCATATACTTGTGTACAGCAGCCTGTACGTGCTCCACCACCGGCCATATACTTGTGTACAGCAGCCTGTCCGTGCTCGACCACCGGCCATATACTTGTGTACAGCAGCCTGTCCGTGCTCCACCACCGGCCATATACTTGTGTACAGCAGCCTGTCCGGACTCCACCACCGGTCATATACTTGTGTGCAGCAGCCTGTCCGGACTCCACCACCGGCCATATACTTGTGTACAGCAGCCTGTCCGCGCTCCACCACCGGCCATATACTTGTGTACAGCAGCCTGTCCAGACTCCACCACCGGCCATATACTTGTGTGCAGCAGCCTGTCCGGACTCCACCACCGGCCATATACTTGTGTACAGCAGCCTGTCCGTGCTCCACCACCGGCCATATACTTGTGTACAGCAGCCTGTACGTGCTCCACCACCGGCCATATACTTGTGTACAGCAGCCTGTACGTGCTCCACCACCGGTCATATACTTGTGTACAGCAGCCTGTCCGTGCTCCACCACCGGTCATATACTTGTGTGCAGCAGCCTGTCCGGACTCCACCACCGGCCATATACTTGTGTACAGCAGCCTGTCCAGACTCCACCACCGGCCATATACTTGTGTACAGCAGCCTGTCCGTGCTCCACCACCGGCCATATACTTGTGTGCAGCAGCCTGTCCGGACTCCACCACCGGCCATATACTTGTGTACAGCAGCCTGTACGTGCTCCACCATCGGCCATATACTTGTGTACAGCAGCCTGTCCGTGCTCCACCACCGGCCATATACTTGTGTACAGCAGCCTGTCCAGACTCCACCACCGGCCATATACTTGTGTACAGCAGCCTGTACGTGCTCCACCACCGGCCATATACTTGTGTACAGCAGCCTGTCCGTGCTCGACCACCGGCCATATACTTGTGTACAGCAGCCTGTCCGTGCTCCACCACCGGCCATATACTTGTGTACAGCAGCCTGTCCGGACTCCACCACCGGTCATATACTTGTGTGCAGCAGCCTGTCCGGACTCCACCACCGGCCATATACTTGTGTACAGCAGCCTGTCCGCGCTCCACCACCGGCCATATACTTGTGTACAGCAGCCTGTCCAGACTCCACCACCGGCCATATACTTGTGTGCAGCAGCCTGTCCGGACTCCACCACCGGCCATATACTTGTGTACAGCAGCCTGTCCGTGCTCCACCACCGGCCATATACTTGTGTACAGCAGCCTGTACGTGCTCCACCACCGGCCATATACTTGTGTACAGCAGCCTGTACGTGCTCCACCACCGGTCATATACTTGTGTACAGCAGCCTGTCCGTGCTCCACCACCGGTCATATACTTGTGTGCAGCAGCCTGTCCAGACTCCACCACCGGCCATATACTTGTGTACAGCAGCCTGTCCGTGCTCCACCACCGGCCATATACTTGTGTGCAGCAGCCTGTCCGGACTCCACCACCGGCCATATACTTGTGTACAGCAGCCTGTCCGGACTCCACCACCGGCCATATACTTGTGTACAGCAGCCTGTCCGTGCTCCCACCACTGGCCATATACTTGTGTGCAGCAGCCTGTCCGTGCTCCACCACCGGCCATATACTTGTGTACAGCAGCCTGTCCGTGCTCCCACCACTGGCCATATACTTGTGTACAGCAGCCTGTCCGGACTCCACCACCGGTCATATACTTGTGTGCAGCAGCCTGTCCGGACTACACCACCGGTCATATACTTGTGTACAGCAGCCTGTCCGGACTCAACCACCGGTCATATACTTGTGTACAGCAGCCTGTCCGGACTCCACCACCGGCCATATACTTGTGTGCAGCAGCCTGTCCGGACTCCACCACCGGCCATATACTTGTGTACAGCAGCCTGTCCGTGCTCCACCACCGGTCATATACTTGTGTACAGCAGCCTGTCCGGACTCCACCACCGCCCATATACTTGTGTGCAGCAGCCTGTCCGGACTCCACCACCGGCCATATACTTGTGTACAGCAGCCTGTCCGGACTCCACCACCGGCCATATACTTGTGTACAGCAGCCTGTCCGGACTCCACCACCGGCCATATACTTGTGTGCAGCAGCCTGTCCGGACTCCACCACCGGCCATATACTTGTGTGCAGCAGCCTGTCCAGACTCCACCACCGGCCATATACTTGTGTACAGCAGCCTGTCCGTGCTCCACCACCGGCCATATACTTGTGTACAGCAGCCTGTCCGTGCTCCACCACCGGCCATATACTTGTGTACAGCAGCCTGTCCAGACTCCACCACCGGCCATATACTTGTGTACAGCAGCCTGTCCAGACTCCACCACCGGCCATATACTTGTGTACAGCAGCCTGTCCGGACTCCACCACCGGCCATATACTTGTGTACAGCAGCCTGTCCGTGCTCCACCACCGGCCATATACCTGTGTACAGCAGCCTGTCCGGACTCCACCACCGGCCATATACTTGTGTACAGCAGCCTGTCCGTGCTCCACCACCGGCCATATACCTGTGTACAGCAGCCTGTCCAGACTCCACCACCGGCCATATACTTGTGTACAGCAGCCTGTCCGGACTCCACCACCGGCCATATACTTGTGTACAGCAGCCTGTCCGGACTCCACCACCGGCCATATACTTGTGTACAGCAGCCTGTCCGGACTCCACCACCGGCCATATACTTGTGTACAGCAGCCTGTACGTGCTCCACCACCGGCCATATACTTGTGTACAGCAGCCTGTCCGGACTCCACCACCGGCCATATACTTGTGTACAGCAGCCTGTCCGGACTCCACCACCGGCCATATACTTGTGTACAGCAGCCTGTCCAGACTCCACCACCGGCCATATACTTGTGTACAGCAGCCTGTCCGGACTCCACCACCGGCCATATACTTGTGTACAGCAGCCTGTCCGGACTCCACCACCGGCCATATACTTGTGTACAGCAGCCTGTCCGGACTCCACCACCGGCCATATACTTGTGTACAGCAGCCTGTCCGGACTCCACCACCGGCCATATACTTGTGTACAGCAGCCTGTCCGTGCTCCACCACCGGCCATATACTTGTGTACAGCAGCCTGTCCAGACTCCACCACCGGCCATATACTTGTGTGCAGCAGCCTGTCCGGACTCCACCACCGGCCATATACTTGTGTGCAGCAGCCTGTCCGGACTCCACCACCGGCCATATACTTGTGTACAGCAGCCTGTCCGTGCTCCACCACCGGTCATATACTTGTGTGCAGCAGCCTGTCCGGACTCCACCACCGGCCATATACTTGTGTACAGCAGCCTGTCCGGACTCCACCACCGGCCATATACTTGTGTACAGCAGCCTGTCCGGACTCCACCACCGGCCATATACTTGTGTGCAGCAGCCTGTCCGGACTCCACCACCGGCCATATACTTGTGTACAGCAGCCTGTCCGTGCTCCACCACCGGTCATATACTTGTGTGCAGCAGCCTGTCCGTGCTCCACCACCGGCCATATACTTGTGTACAGCAGCCTGTCCGGACTCCACCACCGGCCATATACTTGTGTACAGCAGCCTGTCCGGACTCCACCACCGGCCATATACTTGTGTACAGCAGCCTGTCCGGACTCCACCATCGGCCATATACTTGTGTACAGCAGCCTGTCCGGACTCCACCACCGGCCATATACTTGTGTACAGCAGCCTGTCCGGACTCCACCACCGGCCATATACTTGTGTACAGCAGCCTGTCCGTGCTCCACCACCGGCCATATACTTGTGTACAGCAGCCTGTCCGTGCTCCACCACCGGCCATATACTTGTGTACAGCAGCCTGTCCAGACTCCACCACCGGCCATATACTTGTGTACAGCAGCCTGTCCAGACTCCACCACCGGCCATATACTTGTGTACAGCAGCCTGTCCGGACTCCACCACCGGCCATATACTTGTGTACAGCAGCCTGTCCGTGCTCCACCACCGGCCATATACTTGTGTACAGCAGCCTGTCCGTGCTCCACCACCGGCCATATACTTGTGTACAGCAGCCTGTCCGGACTCCACCACCGGCCATATACTTGTGTACAGCAGCCTGTCCAGACTCCACCACCGGCCATATACTTGTGTACAGCAGCCTGTCCGTGCTCCACCACCGGCCATATACCTGTGTACAGCAGCCTGTCCGGACTCCACCACCGGCCATATACTTGTGTACAGCAGCCTGTCCGTGCTCCACCACCGGCCATATACCTGTGCACAGCAGCCTGTCCAGACTCCACCACCGGCCATATACTTGTGTACAGCAGCCTGTCCGGACTCCACCACCGGCCATATACTTGTGTACAGCAGCCTGTCCGGACTCCACCACCGGCCATATACTTGTGTACAGCAGCCTGTCCGTGCTCCACCACCGGCCATATACTTGTGTACAGCAGCCTGTCCGGACTCCACCACCAGCCATATACTTGTGTACAGCAGCCTGTCCGGACTCCACCACCGGCCATATACTTGTGTACAGCAGCCTGTCCAGACTCCACCACCGGCCATATACTTGTGTACAGCAGCCTGTCCAGACTCCACCACCGGCCATATACTTGTGTACAGCAGCCTGTCCAGACTCCACCACCGGCCATATACTTGTGTACAGCAGCCTGTCCGGACTCCACCACCGGCCTTTTCCATCTGATCGGGAAGTGTCCATTTTATTCATATGTAGGAAAAGAGATAAGAGGCTCCCGGCTCATGTCTGCCGCTTATCATGACCACACAGGGGGCACCAGGCGGAGGACTCAGGGGGGCGACTGATGAACGTCCCATCACCACAACTAAACCAAATCCTAAATCCAGAAAATGCTTTAGGATAAAGAATGATCTAGAAGGAGCCGCAGCAGGAGGCGGAAGCGTCGCCCTCCGGAAACCCTACTGCGGCCCTTCCTGTTATGTCCTTGACTTATCAGAGGAAGCGAGAAAAATCCACAAGATCCTCCTGAGCCAAAGATGTGGAGGGATCAGAAATCCCCGAGGGGTCAGTAACCAAGTGTCGGGTGGGAAGGGCGAAACCAGAAATGGGGGGCAATACACTGGGGGTCAGTAACAGAGGGGGGCGTCTAATTCCCGTCCGGTATCTGGTCTGGACCCTCCGGCTGCAGCTGGACCTGCTCTGGGCCTGGAGAGTTCTGGACTCTACCATCCCCGTATCCCTCTATTTACCGCACAATGCTCCCCTATACTCACGGTTAGTTCCTAATATACAGTTAGGTCCAGAAATATTTGGACAGTGACACAAGTTTTGTTATTTTAGCTGTTTACAAAAACATGTTCAGAAATACAATTCTATATATAATATGGGCTGAAAGTGCACACTCCCAGCTGCAATATGAGAGTTTTCACATCCAAATCGGAGAAAGGGTTTAGGAATCATAGCTCTGTAATGCATAGCCTCCTCTTTTTCAAGGGACCAAAAGTAATTGGACAAGGGACTCTAAGGGCTGCAATTAACTCTGAAGGCGTCTCCCTCGTTAACCTGTAATCAATGAAGTAGTTAAAAGGTCTGGGGTTGATTACAGGTGTGTGGTTTTGCATTTGGAAGCTGTTGCTGTGACCAGACAAAATGCGGTCTAAGGAACTCTCAATTGAGGTGAAGCAGAACATCCTGAGGCTGAAAAAAAAGAAAAAATCCATCAGAGAGATAGCAGACATGCTTGGAGTAGCAAAATCAACAGTCGGGTACATTCTGAGAAAAAAGGAATTGACTGGTGAGCTTGGGAACTCAAAAAGGCCTGGGCGTCCACGGATGACAACAGTGGTGGATGATCGCCGCATACTTTCTTTGGTGAAGAAGAACCCGTTCACAACATCAACTGAAGTCCAGAACACTCTCAGTGAAGTAGGTGTATCTGTCTCTAAGTCAACAGTAAAGAGAAGACTCCATGAAAGTAAATACAAAGGGTTCACATCTAGATGCAAACCATTCATCAATTCCAAAAATAGACAGGCCAGAGTTACATTTGCTGAAAAACACCTCATGAAGCCAGCTCAGTTCTGGAAAAGTATTCTATGGACAGATGAGACCAAGATCAACCTGTACCAGAATGATGGGAAGAAAAAAGTTTGGAGAAGAAAGGGAACGGCACATGATCCAAGGCACACCACATCCTCTGTAAAACATGGTGGAGGCAACGTGATGGCATGGGCATGCATGGCTTTCAATGGCACTGGGTCACTTGTGTTTATTGATGACATAACAGCAGACAAGAGTAGCCGGATGAATTCTGAAGTGTACCGGGATATACTTTCAGCCCAGATTCAGCCAAATGCCGCAAAGTTGATCGGACGGCGCTTCATAGTACAGATGGACAATGACCCCAAGCATACAGCCAAAGCTACCCAGGAGTTCATGAGTGCAAAAAAGTGGAACATTCTGCAATGGCCAAGTCAATCACCAGATCTTAACCCAATTGAGCATGCATTTCACTTGCTCAAATCCAGACTTAAGACGGAAAGACCCACAAACAAGCAAGACCTGAAGGCTGCGGCTGTAAAGGCCTGGCAAAGCATTAAGAAGGAGGAAACCCAGCGTTTGGTGATGTCCATGGGTTCCAGACTTAAGGCAGTGATTGCCTCCAAAGGATTCGCAACAAAATATTGAAAATAAAAATATTTTGTTTGGGTTTGGTTTATTTGTCCAATTACTTTTGACCTAAAATGTGGAGTGTTTGTAAAGAAATGTGACAATTCCTACAATTTCTATCAGATATTTTTGTTCAAACCTTCAAATTAAACGTTACAATCTGCACTTGAATTCTGTTGTAGAGGTTTCATTTCAAATCCAATGTGGTGGCATGCAGAGCCCAACTCGCCAAAATTGTGTCACTGGCCAAAGATTTCTGGACCTAACTGTATTTCTACTGCTATGAATGGAGTCTAGAACATTATGCAAAAGCAGAATTGTGAATACAGCTCTGGATTTACTAAGGCTACTTTCACACATCCGGTTTTTGCTCGTTTGTTCAATGCATGCCTATGGACGCCGGATGCGGCGCTATGCGGAAAAAAACGCATCCGGCCGCCGCATGCGGTTTCTTGGGTTTCTTGGTTTCTGCGCATGCTCAGTAGCGTGCCGCAACCGGAAAAAAACGGAACGGCTGCATGTAAAAACTTATGCAAAGGATGCGGTGTTTTCGCCGCATCCGTTGCATAGGTTTCACAGCCGGACTGAGCCGCAGTGCTAAAACCGGATGTGTGAAAGTAGCCTTAGTTCTTCTCATTTTGAGATTGTTCTTGTAAAAATAAACTTTTGCAATTTACTGCTTCTTACAATTTGCAGCCATTCTCCAGATATTTGCACTTTTTTTCACAGCTCGTTGCCTTGGAGACCGACCACCGCTGCTGTGCAGCTTGTAAGCCCTGAGCTGGCTGAGGTTAGGCTGTAACATGACTCTCCAGTGATCGCAGGTTCAAACAGTGTTTACAGGCCAACTAGAAAAGAGCTTGTAAGCGCTGCACATGTTCTGCCATCTAGTAGACGGTCGGTCTCCAAGCCAACGAGCTGTAAACAAAAAGGAAAGTGTCTGAAGATTGGCTGCAGAGAAGTAAATGACAAGATATTGGTTGTAGAACAGTCTGACAATACCCATCTATGAAGACGGAGCAGGCGGCGGATCCATGGGTGCGGATGTAGCAGTCACCACAGATCCCGGATCGGAGGGGCTTTGCCATATTACAAGACCCCAGTTTTAGAAATGGCACATGGAGGGTGGTGGCCGGGTTCATATTTTACATTCTGCTATCAGCGTTAAGCTATGGCATCGGTATAGAAAACGATATAAAGCAGAATTATAAATTCAGCTCTGGATGTGAGGGGAGCGTGTGATGTGGCAATAGACCGTGTGGCCGGGAATTCAGCTCTGAATGTTATAATGTCGCACTCTTTAGGGTTCATTATGGTAACGAATATTGACTGCGGCGGGCAGCGGCACTGGGCGCGGGGCCAGAGCTTTCATCCATCCATTAGCCGGCCATTACCATCAATGCATTAGCCCGGAGGTGGAGGACTCGCGGAGTTTCCTTACATTGCGCTGCATTAACTGGACGCTGCAGCCACAAGGTACAATAGGAAGGAGTGAAGATCAGAGGATGCGGCGGTGAAGGAGCGAGAGCGGGGGATGGGAGCGCTGCCGGGGAGACGACATCATTCACAACGGCTGATAGGAGAAGACAACGCATTTCACGGTGTCACCCGAAGCCGCCAGGTGATCACACCGGAGCCGCGGATTCAGCAGATCACTCCGCATTAGCTCCATGTACGGTGCATTTAGAGGGAACGGACCCCCCTCCGTCAGGCCTGTGGGGTCAAGGCCCCGAAACGCGTTGTCCTTTAATAAAACCAATGCAAAACTGAAGTCTCATCTGACCGCTCCAAACCGCTGATGACCGGAGTCAGCTACACCTTCCCATCCAATGGTTTGTTACAATGTATCAGCGCAGGCAATGTCTCACCGCACACAGCAATGCTCCGCTGTGAGAATCAGCAGATATTTAGGTAAGATCATTCCCATTCACTAACAGCAAGCAGAGATCTGAAAATGGTGACGAAATATAAGACAACGTGCAGCAGAAAGCAGCGCTCGCATTGTACAGTGGATACATCAATGTCCGGACCCCGCTGATCGAGGCCGGGGGGAGACCGCTCGGATAATGTCACTATGCGCCATTGTCCCTTATGGCGGAGAGCTTCCTCCCGGGTCTGATTATCTGCTCAGGAAGCCGTGTTCTGGCTGATAAACTCGAGAAAACAGCTGCAAATGTGCCCAGAACAATGCAACCTCCACCTAAATAAACAGTGGCTGCGCCCGCTCCGTGCACGCGTGTATTTATATCTGGAGACTCCCTCCACATCCGCTGCGTGAAATGTCAGGATCCAATACCAGAAGAATGGCGCAACTCACATCGGCCGACAAAAGACTTAAAGGGGTTGTCCACGACTGTAACACTGATGACCTCTGGTTAAGGAAGGTCATCAATGTCTGATCGGCCGGGGTCTGACACCGGTATCTGTTCTCGGTGCCCGCCGGCAGGTGGCGCTGGAAATGCTCAGTTCTGGAGCTGCGCCGTCTTCTGGTAGCGGCCGGGTACTGCACATCCACCGCCTATTGATGTGAATGGGACGCGGCTGCGCAGTACCCAGCCGTGATCAGAGGACGGGGCGGTGACAGAACGGAGCATTGCCAGCGCCACCTGCCGGCGGGGCACCGAGAACAGATACCGGTGTCAGACCCCGGCCGATCAGACATTGATGACCTTCCCTAAGCAGAGGTCATCAGTGTTACGTCCTCCAGTCCATCAGGTTCATGGGGGACGCACTGATACAGACCACCCATCATAATCAGCACCGGAGGAAGCCGCCATTATCGGGTTATCCCCATATGGGGCCCGAATCTCTCCTCTCCTGAGGTTTGTTACAATGTATCAGTCTAGAGCTGGAAACCTCACAGATAATACGGACAGACCGGAGACAACTGTAGCAAACCCTCTGCTGTGAGAACGTGGAGTAGGACAAGTTACCGACCCCGCGATGTAAACAAAATGGTTTCTTCCAGTCACAAAAAGCCAAAATATTGAAAAGGATGAATAATTAGTGCAGATGGGGCCCTCTACCCTCCATGTTTGGCCCCAGAGCAGATGGGCCCCTCTACCCTCCATGTTTGGAGCTGCAGCAGATGGGCCCCTCTACCCTGCATGTTTGGAGCTGCAGCAGATGGGCCCCTCTACCCTGCATGTTTGGAGCTGCAGCAGATGGGGCCCTCTACCCTTCATGTTTGGCCCCGCAGCAGATGGGACCCTCTATCCTCCATGTTTGGCCCCGCAGCAGATGGGCCCCTCTACCCTCCATGTTTGGCCCCGCAGCAGATGGGGCCCTCTACCCTCCATGTTTGGCCCCGCAGCAGATGGGGCCCTCTACCCTCCATGTTTGGCCCCGCAGCAGATGGGGCCCTCTACCCTCCATGTTTGGCCCCGCAGCAGATGGGGCCCTCTACCCTCCATGTTTGGCCCCGCAGCAGATGGGGCCCTCTACCCTCCATGTTTGGCCCCGCAGCAGATGGGGCCCTCTACCCTCCATGTTTGGAGCTGCAGCAGATGGGGCCCTCTATCCTCCATGTTTGGAGCTGCAGCAGATGGGGCCCTCTATCCTCCATGTTTGGAGCTGCAGCAGATGGGGCCCTCTACCCTCCATGTTTGGAGCTGCAGCAGATGGGGCCCTCTACCCTCCATGTTTGGCCCTGCAGCAGATGGGGCCCTCTATCCTCCATGTTTGGAGCTGCAGCAGATGGGGCCCTCTATCCTCCATGTTTGGAGCTGCAGCAGATGGGACCCTCTATCCTCCATCTTTGAAGCTGCAGCAGATGGGACCCTCTATCCTCCATGTTTGAAGCTGCAGCAGATGGGACCCTCTATCCTCCATGTTTGGAGCTGCAGCAGATGGGACCCTCTATCCTCCATGTTTGGAGCTGCAGCAGATGGGATCCTCTATCCTCTATGTTTGGAGCTGCAGCAGATGGGACCCTCTATCCTCCATGTTTGGAGCTGCAGCAGATGGGACCCTCTATCCTCCATGTTTGGAGCTGCAGCAGATGGGGCCCTCTACCTTCCATGTTTGGAGCTGCAGCAGATGGGACCCTCTATCCTCCATGTTTGGAGCTGCAGCAGATGGGACCCTCTATCCTCCATGTTTGAAGCTGCAGCAGATGGGACCCTCTATCCTCCATGTTTGGACCTCCAGCAGATGAGGCCCTCTATCCTCCATGTTTGGCCCCCCTGCAGATGGGGCCCTCTATCCTCTATGTTTGGACCTCCAGCAGATGAGGCCCTCTATCCTCCATGTTTGGAGCTGCAGCAGATGGGACCCTCTATCCTCCATGTTTGGAGCTGCAGCAGATGGGACCCTCTATCCTCCATGTTTGGAGCTGCAGCAGATGGGACCCTCTATCCTCCATGTTTGGAGCTGCAGCAGATGGGACCCTCTATCCTCCATGTTTGGCCCCCCTGCAGATGGGACCCTCTATCCTCCATGTTTGGAGCTGCAGCAGATGGGATCCTCTATCCTCTATGTTTGGCCCTGCAGCAGATGGGGCCCTCTATCCTCCATGTTTGGAGCTGCAGCAGATGGGACCCTCTATCCTCTATGTTTGGCCCTGCAGCAGATGGGGCCCTCTATCCTCCATGTTTGGAGCTGCAGCAGATGGGACCCTCTATCCTCCATGTTTGGAGCTGCAGCAGATGGGACCCTCTACCTTCCATGTTTGGAGCTGCAGCAGATGGGACCCTCTATCCTCCATGTTTGGAGCTGCAGAAGATGGGACCCTCTATCCTCCATGTTTGGAGCTGCAGCAGATGGGACCCTCTACCCTCTATGTTTGGACCTCCAGCAGATGAGGCCCTCTATCCTCCATGTTTGGCCCCCCTGCAGATGGGGCCCTCTACTCTCCATGTTTGGCCCCGCAGCAGATGGGGCCCTCTACCCTCCATGTTTGAAGCTGCAGCAGATGGGACCCTCTATCCTCCATGTTTGGCCCCCCAGCAGATGGGACCCTCTATCCTCTATGTTTGGCCCCCCTGCAGATGGGGCCCTCTATCCTCTATGTTTGGACCTCCAGCAGATGAGGCCCTCTATCCTCCATGTTTGGCCCCCCTGCAGATGGGACCCTCTATCCTCCATGTTTGGCCCCCCTGCAGATGGGGCCCTCTATCCTCCATGTTTGGCCCCCCTGCAGATGGGGCCCTCTATCCTCTATGTTTGGACCTCCAGCAGATGGGACCCTCTATCCTCCATGTTTGGCCCCCCTGCAGATGGGGCCCTCTATCCTCTATGTTTGGCCCCACTTGCAGCCACATGTGATTTTGCTTAACAATAATGAATAGATCTAATTAGGATAAAATAGCGTGGGAGTGGGAGAGGTGGTCCAAGGATCCATAAGTAGGAGCAAATGACGTCCCGAACTTTGCATGAAGGATGGGGCGCAGAGATTGCAGGAAGGATGAGGACATTGGCAAACTGGGAAAAGATGCAGAAAATGATAAAACGCGTCAGTAATGGGAATGAAAGTCACAAGAACCGCAGACGGGACAGTTCTCACAGGCACCGGCCTCAAGGCTCCCCCTGAGGACCGCGCTTCTCATAATGTTACTCTGCAGTCAGTGGGAAAATCCCAGCAAAGGATCCGGACCAGGGGGAGTCAGGGGGTCCGGTCCCAGCAGCAGAAACGCGTCAGTGCAGCTCATTCTACTGCAGAAGGGATCAGAGGATGGAGAGAATCAGACACATAAGAGCGGGTCACACGGGGTCAGCGAGAAACAGGGAACACAAAAGAGAGAACGCTCCGCTCCATGGAGAAATTAGAGATCTCTGTACTTCTCACAGCTGAGGGTTTGTTACAATTACATCCAGTCTGGATAAACACATCAGCAAAACAAATGTCCCTCCTGAGCTGATAACTGGTTACAATGTATCAGTGCAGGAAACATCCATCAATCTGGAGCCCAAACTCAGAGAGAGAATAGTAGGAAACCATCAGCTTTCAGAAGTATTGAATGTTCTCATTCAGTGACAGCAAGCACCATTGCTAACAACAATACAAACTATGTAGCGTTACAATCTGTCATATTCTATATACAAGGAAAGATGAATGTTCCCTGACACCCACCTCTGACTGTACTGATCCCCCCACAACCACAACCTCTGACTGTGCTGACCCCCCATACCCTCTGTGCTGACCCCCTCCCCCCGCACAAGCTCTGACTGTACTTACCCCCCCACCACTACCTCTGACTATGATGACCCCCCCATACCCTTCCGTGCTGACCCCCCACAACCTCTGACTGTACTTACCCCACCACCACTACCTCTGACTGTGCTGACCCCCCATACCCTGCTGTGCTGACCCCCTCCCCCCGCACAAGCTCTGACTGTACTTACCCCACCACCACTACCTCTGACTGTGCTGACCCCCCATACCCTGCTGTGCTGACCACCCTTCCTACCACAACCTTTGACTATGATCACCCCCCCATACCCTCCCTTGCTGACACCCCCACAACCTCCGACTGTACTTACCCCCCACCACCACAACTTCTGACTGTATTTACCCCCACCACAACTTCTGACTCTACTTACCCCCCACCACAACAACTTCTGACTGTACTTACTCCCCACCAGAACCTCTGACTGTACTTTCCCCCACCACAACTTCTGACTGTACTTACTCCCCACCAGAACCTCTGACTGTACTTACCCCCACCACAACTTCTGACTGTACTTACTCCCCACCAGAACCTCTGACTGTACTTTCCCCCACCACAACTTCTGACTGTACTTACTCCCCACCAGAACCTCTGACTGTACTTACCCCCACCACAACTTCTGACTGTACTATCCCCCACCACAACTTCTGACTGTGCTATCCCCACCACAACTTCTGACTGTGCTATCCCCCACCACAACTTCTGACTGTACTTACCCCCACATACCCTGCTGTGCTGAGCTGACCCCCCACCTCAACCTCTGACTATGATGACCCTCCATCCCCACCATATTTAGCTGTGTTGTCCCCCCATCCACTCCTGTGCTGACCCCCATCCACGCCACTTTTGTTTGATCGACACCCCCCCAGGGCATAATTAGGGCGTGGAGGTCTGGAAGTAAAGTTCTGCGCTATGTGATGTCAGGTCTCTGGGGTCCATCAAGGACGTTCCTCAGATGTTTCCTGCCCTTCCCGAGCATTGTCTTCAGTTTTTCCTGCTTCTTATGAGATGTGTTACAGGGTTGCCTCTTCTGGGGGCAGCGCTGCGGGGTCTCCCGAGTCCCTCCACAACAATCACCTGCAGATCCTGGTTTGGGCTTTTACAGTTACATTTGTAGAAGTTTCCCTTAATCTAAAGGGTTAACACCAAACATTCAGCACCAGCGACACCAATATTATGTGCCCAAAACTCCCCGACTCTGACGTGTGATAGAAATGATTTACAGAGAATGCTGATGAAAATAACAGTAATCATCATCCCCATCATCATCATCATCCCCATCATCATCCCCATCATCATCATCGTCATCATCCCCATCATCATCATCCCCAACATCATCCCCATCATCATCATCATCATCATCATCCCCATCATCATCATCCCCAACATCATCCCCATCATCATCATCATCCCCATCATCATCATCATCCCCATCATTCCCATCATCATCCCCATCATCCCCATCATCATCATCGTCATCATCCCCATCATCATCATCCCCAACATCATCCCCATCATCATCATCATCATCATCATCCCCATCATCATCATCCCCAACATCATCCCCATCATCATCATCATCCCCATCATCATCATCATCCCCATCATTCCCATCATCATCCCCATCATCATCATCATCCCCACCATCATCCCCATCATCATCATCCCCATCATCATCCCCATCATCATCATCATCCCCATCATCATCCCCATCATCATCCCCATCATCATCATCCCCATCATCATCCCCATCATCATCATCATCCCCAACATCATCCCCATCATCATCATCATCCCCATCATCATCATCATCCCCATCATCATCCCCATCATCATCATCATCCCCAACATCATCCCCATCATCATCCCCATGATCATCATCCCCAACATCATCCCCATCATCATCATCATCCCCATCATCATCCCCAACATCATCCCCATCATCATCATCATCATCCCCATCATTCCCATCATCATCCCCATCATTCCCATCATCATCCCCATCATCATCCCCATCATCATCCCCATCATCATCCCCATCATCCCCCCCCATCATCATCCCCATCATCATCATCGTCATCCCCATCATCATCCCCATCATCATCCCCATCATCATCATCCCCATCATCATCATCCCCAACATCATCCCCATCATCATCATCCCCATCATCATCATCCCCATCATCATTCCCATCATCATCCCCATCATCATCCCCATCATCATCCCCATCATCATCCTCATCCTCATCTTCCTCCTCTTCATCATAGATATTGTTATTAAATGTAGCACGTTTTCCTGGAGGATAATAATAATCTTAGAGGCGCACCACCCCTAAAGCATCACATAATGGCAGAGCCGGTTATATGCTCTGTACTTTGTCGTGCAATCTCTGAGACGGCAATTATCATTTCCACGCCGCCTCCTGTCGTGTTTCGCTGTGTCCGGCGTCATCAGGGGCCAATGCTCTGTTCAATCACAACTTGTATTGATTTTTATAGAAATTCCCATTACACACATGCGGTTTCGCTCAGTGCAGCAGAATGTCGCAAGGTCGCGCGCGTCTGTGGCCAGACGTTATCTATATCGCACACTTGCGCTCACATGAACGTCCCTTTTAGGAGTTTTCTAGTTTTTACTGATTGCTAAGGGTCTGATTGATGCAAGAGTAGACACAGGCAGAAGAGGGCCCCTGTGCAAGAACAGTATATGGCCCCATTATTGTGCCTGGCAGAAGCCGCAGGGTGGTGGTACTGGCCCCATTACCTCCAGGGTCCCAGTGCAGCTGCACCAATGTTATGTGCACCCCTAAACTTGGGATTCCTAGAAAAAAGGGCTCCAACATCTGTGAACTGCCCGTCTAGAACAAAGGTGCCTATGCTCAGCCTCTGCTCCATTCATTGTCTATTGGACTGCCACAGAAAGCAGAGGACAGCGCTCCACAATCTCCGGCAGTCCCATAGACAATGAATGGAGCGGAGTTAGGTGCACATTAAAGCCATTCAAGACAGGACTCTATTCTCAGGATCACAAGGGGAAACTAGAGACCCCACTGATCAGTAAGGTATATACGACATTACAACTTAGGCCACATTCCATATTCCTGTACATTCACAGGCAGTAACCTGTATACAGCCGGTCCTGAGCATATCCTCCCCCTCCGGGGGGACACAGGCAGTAACCTGTATACAGCCGGTCCTGAGCATATCCTCCCCTTCCGGGGGGACACAGGCAGTAACCTGTATACAGCCGGTCCTGAGCATATCCTCCCGCTCCGGGGGGACACAGGCAGTAACCTGTATACAGCCGGTCCTGAGCATATCCACCCCCTCCGGGGGGACACAGGCAGTAACCTGTATACAGCCGGTCCTGAGCATATCCTCCCGCTCCGGGGGGACACAGGCAGTAACCTGTATACAGCCGGTCCTGAGCATATCCTCCCGCTCCGGGGGGACACAGGCAGTAACCTGTATACAGCCGGTCCTGAGCATATCCTCCCCCTCCGGGGGGACACAGGCAGTAACCTGTATACAGCCGGTCCTGAGCATATCCTCCCCCTCCGGGGGGACACAGGCAGTAACCTGTATACAGCCGGTCCTGAGCATATCCTCCCCCTCCGGGGGGACACAGGCAGTAACCTGTATACAGCCAGTTCTGAGCATATCCACCCCCTCCGGGGGGACACAGGCAGTAACCTGTATACAGCCGGTCCTGAGCATATCCTCCCCCTCCGGGGGGACACAGGCAGTAACCTGTATACAGCCAGTCCTGAGCATATCCTCCCCCTCCGGGGGGACACAGGCAGTAACCTGTATACAGCCGGGCCTGAGCATATCCTCCCCCTCCGGGGGGACACAGGCAGTAACCTGTATACAGCCGGTTCTGAGCATATCCTCCCCCTCCGGGGGGACACAGGCAGTAACCTGTATACAGCCGGTCCTGAGCATATCCTCCCCCTCCGGGGGGACACAGGCAGTAACCTGTATACAGCCGGTCCTGAGCATATCCTCCCCCTCCGGGGGGACACAGGCAGTAACCTGTATACAGCCGGTCCTGAGCATATCCTCCCCTTCCGGGGGGACACAGGCAGTAACCTGTATACAGCCGGTCCTGAGCATATCCACCCCCTCCGGGGGGACACAGGCAGTAACCTGTATACAGCCGGTCCTGAGCATATCCACCCCCTCCGGGGGGACACAGGCAGTAACCTGTATACAGCCGGTCCTGAGCATATCCTCCCCCTCCGGGGGGACACAGGCAGTAACCTGTATACAGCCGGTCCTGAGCATATCCACCCCCTCCGGGGGGACACAGGCAGTAACCTGTATACAGCCGGTCCTGAGCATATCCTCCCCCTCCGGGGGGACACAGGCAGTAACCTGTATACAGCCGGTCCTGAGCATATCCTCCCCCTCCGGGGGGACACAGGCAGTAACCTGTATACAGCCGGTCCTGAGCATATCCTCCCCCTCCGGGGGGACACAGGCAGTAACCTGTATACAGCCGGTCCTGAGCATATCCTCCCCCTCCGGGGGGACACAGGCAGTAACCTGTATACAGCCGGTCCTGAGCATATCCTCCCCTTCCGGGGGGACACAGGCAGTAACCTGTATACAGCCGGTCCTGAGCATATCCTCCCCCTCCGGGGGGACACAGGCAGTAACCTGTATACAGCCGGTCCTGAGCATATCCTCCCCCTCCGGGGGGACACAGGCAGTAACCTGTATACAGCCGGTCCTGAGCATATCCTCCCCTTCCGGGGGGACACAGGCAGTAACCTGTATACAGCCGGTCCTGAGCATATCCTCCCCCTCCGGGGGGACACAGGCAGTAACCTGTATACAGCCGGTCCTGAGCATATCCTCCCCCTCCGGGGGGACACAGGCAGTAACCTGTATACAGCCGGTCCTGAGCATATCCTCCCCCTCCGGGGGGACACAGGCAGTAACCTGTATACAGCCGGTCCTGAGCATATCCTCCCCCTCCGGGGGGACACAGGCAGTAACCTGTATACAGCCGGTCCTGAGCATATCCTCCCCCTCCGGGGGGACACAGGCAGTAACCTGTATACAGCCGGTCCTGAGCATATCCTCCCCCTCCGGGGGGACACAGGCAGCAGCTCACCTTGTACCCACCTTCAGCTGAGAGCAGCTCGGGGATTGTACAGAGTTCTCATTCACTGACTGCAAGCACAGGTCCAGCAGAGTTCATTACTGCATTATTTATGTATACAGGGATGTAGCCTAATGACCAGGGGAGGACAGAGGATGGGAGTCATCCAGGAGGAGGACAAGGAGCAAACACCCAGAGTCCAGGGGATTATCTCCTGCAAATATAAGCAACAATTCACAGAGTACACAGAGGCCAGACCAAGGTGCAGCACTCGGGGGGCCACTGACCCCTCCGAGCAAAATCACTGCCACTGGAACAACATGCAAGAATCAGGAAAAACTGGGGCCTCTGGGCCAGATTATAAACTGCAGTCCTATGTAACAACACAGGGATACCTCTCTGAGTACAGATAATGTGGTAGATGTTACCTGCAGTCCTATGTAACTCAGCACATAGCAGAGTGAAAACTGAGCACAGAAAATTGTATGACATGTGAATTGCAGTCCTATGTAACACCACAGATAAAATTATGTAGTATATGTCATCTGTAGTCCTATGTAACACCACAGATAACACAGTGATATCTCTCTGAGTACAGATAATGTAGTAGATGTCACCTGCAGTCCTATGTAACACCACAGATAACACAGTGATATCTCTCTGAGTACAGGTTATGTAGTAGATGTCACCTGCAGTCCTATGTAACACCACAGATAACATAGTGATATCTCATAAGTACAGAAAATGTAGTAGATGTTACCTGCAGTCCTATGTAACTCAGCACATAGCAGAGTGAAAACTGAGCACACATAATTGTATGACATGTGAATTGCAGTCCTATGTAACACCACAGATAACAGTGAACTCTCTGCGTACAGATAATGTAGTCTGTATGTAACCTGCAGTCCCATGTAACACCACAGATAACACAGTGATATCTCTGAGTACAGATTATGTAGTAGATGTCACCTGCTGTCCTATGTAACACCACAGATAACACAGTGATATCTCTCTGTACAGATAATGTGGTAGATGTCACCTGCAGTCCTATGTAACACCACAGATAACACAGTGATATCTCTCTCTCTGTACAGATAATGTAGTAGATGTCACCTGCAGTCCTATGTAACACCACAGATATCACAGTAATATCTGAGTACAATAATGTGGTAGATGTTACCTGCAGTCCTATGTAACACCACAGATAACAGTGATATCTCTGAGTACAGATAATGTAATAGATGTCACCTGCAGTCCTATGTAACACCACAAATAATACAGTGATCTCTCTCTCTGTACAGATAATGTGGTAGATGTCACCTGCAATCCTATGTAACACCACAGATAACAGTGATATCTCTCTCTCTGTACAGATAATGTAGTAGATGTCACCTGCAATCCTATGTAACACCACAGATAACACAGTGATATCTCTCTGAGTACAGATAATGTAATATATGTCATCTGCAGTCCCATGTAACACCACAGATAACACAGTGATATCTCTCTGAGTACAGATAATGTAATAGATGTCATCTGCAGTCCCATGTAACACCACAGATAACACAGTGGTAATGATATGAGTACAGAGAGAGTAGAAGATGCTGCCTGCAGTCCTATGTAATTACACTGAGGGACACGTGTCTATTCGTAGTTTATTACCATTTTTTACTCCGTTCTGTGCAGAGATGATCGGACAATTCAGCCATAATCTAGAAACCATCCGGCCCAATCCTCCAGATCCTGTGTAATGATGATAGGACTGGAGGTGATGATCCATATTGTATGTTCTACCATCCAGCTTTGCAAAGACCCTGAATGACAAGTGTTGAGCTGCACTCCCCAACCTCATTCTAGATGCACTCCATAAAGGGGTCATCCAAGTTCACAAAAACATGGCTGCCTTTTATTGCAGCTCAGCTCAGAGATGCAATACCTCACACATGAAGACAGGGCGGCCTAGTGTTTGGCAGCCATGTTTTCCTAAACCTGGACATCCCATGCCTATAAGCCCTAATACAGACAGTGTAGAGGGGATTCACATCTCGGGGACCCCCCACACTATGAGCCAGGTTTGATCTTACATTGTAATGATTGTGATGGGTGCTGTGTCAGTCTTTATCGTAAAGTGAATATAGAAAATCTGACCACATAATAAGACAAGTGTGAACAGGTGCAAGCAGTCACGATTAAAATGAAGGTGCTTAGTGCATAAATTGGGCAATTCATCAGCACCCTACAGATGGGACACGGCATACCCCTATTCTAGCATTCCAGAGTGCGGATGTATATTCTTGGTTTTCCTGCATTCACTTGATGAACACAGCGATAGCATTTTTCCTATATAATGGAGCAATATGGGCAGAAAAATAAAATAAATAGTATGGATATAATCTGATTATCATGGTGGCGGTTTTGTTTCCGGGATCTATGGGGATCCCCGGGAGCGGGTCCCAGTAATGGTGGTGGCAGAGCTCATCCCGATGGCGGCACCATATCTATATTATTTCAGAGAAGACATTCCCGTAATGAGTTAGTATCAGGTCGGCTCGTGCGACTGAAGCTCTGCCAGCTCTGCTACATCAGGACGAGGTGACTTTCCTATCAGGATGGCGGGGAGCCGAGGCTCGGACTCTCTGGCACGGATTATGCCGCCTCGCCCCCCTCAGACATTCCAACGTGGCCGCCATTCTCACACGGACCCCTAATTGGATCAGAAGACACTGTGGCATTGTATGGGCGCCCTCCATCATGGCGGCCTGCGACCCCCGAGCCCAGAATAACGTTCAATTTGCTGCGAGTTCATCCGGCTGTGAAGAATGCCGAGTGACATCGCTTTACATAACGAGCAGGGATTAATGAGTCGTTTTCTGATGCGACCGCCTGAGAGCGACGCCAAGGAAAAGTCTCGTTACGGCCAAGGGGCTAACGATTAAATAAAGGTTAATTAGAGGTCAGGGCGCTGCGCATTCCCGGATCCGTCATATTGGCAGCTCTCAGGATCCCTGGAGATACTGCAATATTATCCGGACTATTCTGGGAAAGTTGGGTGACAACATGGCCGCCATTACACACCCCACAGCGGCAGTAACTGGGCCCCAAACATCAGATCCACCTTGTTATGCCTCAGGTGGGGGATCACCACATGGCGAGAATATTCCCAAAAGCTGAGAGACCCTCCCCTGTGGAGCAGACATGGTGACCCTTCCCTGTGGAGCAGACATGTCGGCCATGTTGTTTGCTCCCCCAGTTATATATGGATGGGCAGCTGCCGTCTTGTGAGATCATATTATCCTGGAATTAGCGGTAGGATCACTGCTGACCTGATTTCAGACGGTCGCTGGCTAGTATTGACTTTCTTAGCTGCGACATGTGGCCATATGTGCGGTGAGGAGATTGTGAGGGACTCGGGAGGACAAGATGGAAGCTGTGTGTGAGGGGCGGGGGTCCGAGGCCTTGTTATCCGCATTTTTTAAGGCGAGATGCTGCATGAACCCTTATACGACAAGGGCAGGCTTGTCAATAAAACATACAGCGTTGCCCCTAGCAACAGAGACGTAACCATGGTGAGTGTAGAGGCTGTGGTCACACCTAGGCCCTAGAACCTAGAAGGGCCCAATGGAAAACCCTATTATATATATGATACTTGGGGCCTAAAGCAGCTGCCTAGCAACCAGGTTACTGAACAGCTGCCATTGGACGCCATTACCATTCTTCATTTGTAATATTTCACATAAAATCCTCACACAAAATAGCTACAAACAAGAAAACGTGCTGTTCTCCATGGCAACCAGTCAGATTTCTGCCTCAGAAGGGATCATAAAAGCAGAAATTGATTGGTTGCTATGGAAACACCAGTACATCTCAACTATAAAAAACAATGAAGGGCAAGAAACCTAGCTGTTGCCCATAGCAACCAGCAGGTTTAAAAATGAAAGTAGTGATTTTATTGGAAGAAAACAATTTCTGGAAGAAGGCATCCATGCTGTTTCCTAGTTTCGGTAAAACCGTTACAAGGAATGAAGGGTTTCTGATCTTTCTCCAGAGGATGAGGTTTAGTGCGCAGCGTTTATGTAGGTGCAAGGCCTGCATGCTGTGTAAACTGTCAGCCATGTTTCCTCCTTTAAAATGTGACCACAGAAATGAGACGCACTGATCTACGATACGTAGTGATCCCGATAGTGAAACTACAACTCCCAGCATGCCCTCAGAGGGAGATGCTGTCATATGACATCCCTGACTCTTACATAGCTCAGTATTCAGTTCTGCCTCCTCATCACTTCAATGCTGCAGCCACTATTGACCATGGCATCTCAGGGGGTTATACCCAGAGATCAAAGCCAGCTGGCAGAGATCAGAGCCAGCTAGAAGACATCGGAGCCAGCCGACAGCGATCAGAGCCAGTCTGCAGACATCAGAGCCAGCCAGAAGAGATCAGAGCCAGCTAGAAGAGATCAGAGCAAGCCGGCAGAGATCAGAGCCAGCCGGCAGAGATCAGAGCCAGCTGACAGAGATCAGAGCCAGCCGGCAGAGGCAGAGATCAGAGCCGGCAGAGATCAGAGCCAGCCGGCAGACATCAGAGCCAGCCGGCAGACATCAGAGCCAGCCGGCAGACATCAGAGCCAGCCGGCAGACATCAGAGCCAGCCGGCAGACATCAGAGCCAGCCGGCAGAGATCAGAGCCAGCCGGCAGAGATCAGAGCCAGCCGGCAGAGATCAGAGCCTGCCAACAGAGATCAGAGCCAGCCAACAGAGATCAGAGCCAGCCAAAAGAGATCAGAGCCAGCCAAAAGAGATCAGAGCCAGCCAAAAGAGATCAGAGCCAGCCAAAAGAGATCAGAGCCAGCCGGCAGAGATCAGAGCCAGCCGGCAGAGATCAGAGCCAGCCAAAAGAGATCAGAGCCAGCCGGCAGAGATCGGAGCCAGCCGGCAGAGATCGGAGCCAGCCGGCAGAGATCGGAGCCAGCCGACAGAGATCAGAGCCAGCCGGCAGAGATCGGAGCCAGCCGACAGAGATCGGAGCCAGCAGGCAGAGATTAGCGTAAGCCAGCAGAGATCAGAGCCAGCCAGCAGACACCAAGCACCTGAGGACCCCAAATACCGAGAAAGCGTCTGATAGGAAATGAATATATCACTTATCATCTGACCACCAATGCATCACAGCGGACTGTATGAAACCATCTGTTAGAACAAGCAGCAACACAATCCGTTTGTGTATATGCCATCATGTGTGGTGCCATTTGCTATATCTAATCCTGTCCTGCACGGTGCCATGTGCTGCATCTAATCATACCCGGTGCGGTGCAGTATGCTACATCTAATCCTATCCTGTACAGTGCCATCTGCTGTATCTAATCCTGTCGTTCATGGTGCCATCTGCTGCATCTAATTCTATCCTGCACGGTGCCATCTGCTGCATCTAATTCTATCCTGCACGGTGCCATCTGCTGCATCTAATCCTATCCTGCACGGTGCCATCTGCTGCATCTAATTCTATCCTGCACGGTGCCATCTGCTGCATCTAATTCTATCCTGCACGGTGCCATCTGCTGCATCTAATCCTATCCTGCACGGTGCCATCTGCTGCATCTAATGCTATCCTGCATGGTGCCATCTGCTGCATCTAATCCTATCCTGCATGGTGCCATCTGCTGCATCTAATCCTATCCTGCACGGTGCCATCTGCTGCATCTAATCATATCCTGAACAGTGCCATCTGCTGTATCTAATCATATCTTGTCCGGTGCCATTTGCTGTATCCAATCCTATCCTGTGCGGTGCCATCTTCTGCATCTAATCATATCCTATGCTGTGCCATCTGCTGTATCTAATAATATCCTGTGCTGTGCCATCTGCTGTATCTAATTCTATTCTGCACAGTGCCATCTGCTGTATCTAATAAAGAGTAAGCCCGGCTCAACCATGTGGGACAGTGCTCTGAAGTAAAATTTAGCCAATATAGAATAGAGAAACTTCGGCACACGTGGAAGAATAGAGGAAAATTTGCTTGAATTTAATGTCTTTATTTTGTGAAAAAAAAAGGGGTAACAAAAGAACGTCCCTCGTACCACCGACGTTTCGGCGTGTAGCCTTTATCTGGGTGATAGGGATCTGTGTAAAAGGATTTTCACAATTATATAGTTCAAAGTGAAAATATGGGTACTTTGTAACAAATGAAATCAAAATCACAATATAAAGGTAAACACAGTGTTTTCTCTTCACCGTTATTGTCTTTGCTAGGTACGCATTGTAAACGAAAATAATACCTGTTGTCATTATGTTTACCTTTATATTGTGATTTTGATTTAATTTGTTACAAAGTACCCATATTTTCACTTTGAACTATATAATTGTGAAAATCCTTTTACACAGATCCCTATCACCCAGATAAAGGCTACATGCCGAAACGTCGGTGGTACGAGGGACGTTCTTTTGTTACCCCTTTTTTTTCACAAAATAAAGACATTAAATTCAAGCAAATTTTCCTCTATTCTTCCACGTGTGCCGAAGTTTCTCTATTCTATATCTGCTGTATCTAATCATATCTTGTATAGTGCCATCTGCTGTATCTAATCATATCTTGTCCGGTGCCATTTGCTGTATCCAATCCTATCCTGCGTGGTGCCATCTTCTGCATCTAATCCTGTCCTGTGCGGTGCCATCTGCTGTATCTAATAATATCCTGTACAGTGCCATCTGCTGTATCTAATTCTGTCCTGCAAGGTGCCATCTGCTGCATCTAATCATATCCTGTACAGTGCCATCTGCTGCATCAAATCCTGTCCTGTGCAGAGCCGTTTGCTGCATCTAATCCTATCCTGTGCGGTGCCACCTGCTGTATCTAGTCCTATCCTGGACAATGCCATCTGATGTATCTAATCCTGTCCTATGCTTTGCTGTCTGCTGAGCCGCTGTATCTAATCCTGTCCTGTGCGGTGCCACCTGCTGTATCTAGTCCTATCCTGGACAATGCCATCTGATGTATCTAATCCTGTCCTATGCTTTGCTGTCTGCTGAGCCGCTGTATCTAATCCTGTCCTGTGCGGTGCCACCTGCTGTATCTAATCCTATCCTGCACAATGCCATCTGAGGTATCTAATCCTGTCCTATGCTTTGCTGTCTGCTGAGCCGCTGTATCTAAGCTTCGGATGCCTCCGCCTCGGTGATACGTAGTGTGTTGTCCGGTATTTCGGGTCTACAGGACAATATCCAGCGCCGTCATCAGAGGAGGCGACAGAGAAGAAAAGAGGACGACAATGAAACATCCACAGACGGCAGAGACCCCGCAGGTGACCCCAGAAGAGGCAGACGTCCGCGGTCACCAGTCTGGAGCCCCCCTATGTGTGCTCCCCGCCGGCGGCTGATGCGTTATACACTGTACAGTGTGTATTATGTCTCAGTATAAGGCGGTACACGCTCTTACATTTCCCGCGGTTTTCTGCGCTGTGTATCGTTACATGCTGTTATTTTGGATACATTTTTTGTACCATATTATGTTCTATTGTCTGGTGCTGTAGAGCATACCCCATTATATTACCCTAATAGTTCATATTAATTATACCGCTATACGGCGGCTTATCACGGCGGCAGACAGGTGGAGAGGACTCCGTGTGAAGCCATCACACCGCCACGTATCTGCGCTTGTGACAGGCGCCGCTCCCTCTGCGGCGGTAATAGAATCTGCATCCGATAAATAATAGATGTGTGTAATCCAATCTGCCCCCAAAATAGAAAGTTCCCTGCGTGGACACGTGAGGCGAAGGTGGCGATCCTCGCGGTTACAACGCCACCGGTGTCATCCAGGCTTCTATGGGAAATCGTGAAGGGAGCAAAACCGCAACATGTGAACACAACCCGAGATATAACGCTAACAGGAGACGGATGCACCCACAGACGTGAGCCTGCCACACTTAAAGGGGCCACGTCCATTAATTCTAAACAGACAGCAGCATAATATGGCTGATACCAGTCATGCACAGAAGGTTCTCAGCGCTGGTGATAGGGGACATGGTGCTCGTGGTGGTACGGAGGTCTCTGCCCTTCTGATCACAATACTACAGTCAGCATGTCCCTGGTGGGAGGTGGCTGATAACTGGTAATAATAGCTTGCACAAGAGACCTTATAATCCAGCAATACCGTATATACACTCCCTGACAGAAGTTCTGTCGCTTATCCATGTTATGTAAATAAAAGCTTATAACCTGATTTTAAATTCATCCATTGGTTTTATAAATTACACTTTTGAAAGCTGAAACCCTCCCAAATTTGGTTTAGGTTATGAAAATAAAGTTGCTGCAAAGATGAAATATTGATCATTTAATGAACACAGAAAGGTCAGATTTTGGCAAGAAAAAAGTTTTGTTGCCTTCTCATATAATGCACCCAATCCTTGTTTACATCCTCACCTGTGCTCACTAAATGATCGGTTAATTAGTGGGTGTGTATAAAAAGAAACCCAGCACCCCAGACCTTCACTTGAACTGCAACTTGACCTCTGACAACATGCCAAAAATCCACCCTGCGACCAAAGCCTTGATTACCAAGAGGCTGAAGACCAGATCCACTGCAGAGGTGGCTGCACCTTTAATGTGTCTCAGCGTCAAATACAAAGAATTAAAAAAAGATTTGAAGAGATTGGAGATGTTTTTGACAAGCCCAGGTCCAGCAGACCCCGCAAGACAACTGCTCAGGAGGAACATTTGCTGGTTAGAAAATCCAAAGCCAGCCCCTCTAACATTGCAGCAGAGCTCCAACAGGCCTGGTCACCTCAAGTCCCTGTGTCATCTAGAACCGTTTGTAGGATTCTGTCTCCATGATCGAATCAGTGCCCAGAAGCCAGCACTAAACAAAAGGCAATTAAAAAACTGTGTGGCATTTACAGCCTGCTAAACAGATGGACGCTGGAAAAGTGACAGAAGGTGGATTTCTCTGATGAATCTTCAGTTGAATTACACCACAGCCACCGCAAATACTGCAGGAGACCTACGGGAGCCCGTATGGATCCAAAATACACCCAGAAAACAGTTACGTTTGGTGGTGGAAAGATCATGTTCTGGGGTTACATTCAGTATGGGGGGTGTGCGAAACATTTGCAAGGTGGAGGCAATATCAATAACCTAAAATATCAAGAAGTATTAGCTACCTCTTACATTCCCAATCATAAAAGGGGTCAAATTCTGCAGCAGGATGGTCTCCATCTCATACATCCATCTCTACAACAAAGCTCCTCCTGGCAAAGAAGATCAAGGTGCTCAAGGACCGGCCAGCCCAGTCACCAGACAGGAACATCATTGAGCATGTTTGGGGTAGGATGAAAGAGGAAGCTTGGAAGACAAAACCAAAGACTCTAGATGAGCTCTGGGAGGCATGTAAGACGCATTCTCTGCTATTCCTGATGACTTCATCAATAAATTGTATGAATCATTGTTGAACCGCATGGATGCCGGCCTTCAAGCTCATGGAAGTCACACAAAATATTAAATATGACTCTAATAGCCCCACAACTTCATTCACCAATGTTATGCCACATATCTTTGTATTAGAAGTTAATTATTTGTGTGAATTTCACATTACTTTCTGTGGGCGACAAGACTTTTGTCTTGCCAAAATCTGACCTTTCTGTGTTCATTAAATGATCAATATTTCAGCTTTGCAGCAACTTTATTTTCATAACCTAAACCAAATTTGGGAGGGTTTCAGCTTTCAAAAGAGTAATTTATAAAACCAATGGATGAATTTAAAGTCAGGTTCTAAGCTTTTATTTACATAACATGGATAAGCGACAGAACTTCTGTCAGGGAGTGTAATGTCCGGCCGATGGGAGGAGTCAACACGGCTGATGCCCGGCGCAGGGAGGACGACGCGGCCGATGCTTGGCACAGGGAAGACAATACAGCTGATGCCCGGCGCGGGGAGGACGAGACGGCCGATGCCCGATGCAGGGAGAACAAGACGGCCGATGCCCAGGCCAGGAGGACAATTTGACCGATGTCCAATGCTGGGAGGACAACATGGCCGATGCCCGATGCAGCGAGGATGACATGGCCAATGCCCGTTGCAGCGAGGATGACATGGCTGATGCCTGGTGCAGAGAGGATGACATGGCCGATGCCCGTTGCAGCGAGGATGACATGGCTGATGCCTGGTGCAGGGAGGATGACATGGCCGATGCCCGTTGCAGCGAGGATGACATGGCTGATGCCTGGTGCAGGGAGGATGACATGGCCGATGCCCGATGCAGCGAGGATGACATGGCCGATGCCCGATGCAGCGAGGATGACATGGCCGATGCCCGATGCAGCGAGGATGACATGGCCGATGCCCGTTGCAGCGAGGATGACATGGCTGATGCCTGGTGCAGGGAGGATGACATGGCCGATGCCCGTTGCAGCGAGGATGACATGGCTGATGCCTGGTGCAGGGAGGATGACATGGCCGATGCCCGATGCAGCGAGGATGACATGGCCGATGCCCGATGCAGCGAGGATGACATGGCTGATGCCTGGTGCAGAGAGGATGACATGGCCGATGCCCGTTGCAGCGAGGATGACATGGCCGATGCCTGGTGCAGAGAGGATGCCATGGTCTCCTATCCTCCGTAATTTTCTTGTAGACAGTGCATAAATTAATCGCCATTTTCAAGATCTCTGCTTGTTACATTGGAATATTAGTCATATAAACATCCAGCAGATACAAGCCTGTACAGACCTACTACATTGTAACAAACCCCCAGCTGTGCAACGTGTGCAGTCAAGACGGTTCCTACTAACACACGTTCCACCAATCAGTACTGGAGAGAGGATTCCTGCATATGTCTTTAGCTCATAGAGGATTGTCCAGACTGGATGCAATGGTAACAAATCTTCAGCAGTGTTAGGTTTGTGCAGGTTTTTGTTTCTATTCACTGACAACAAGCAGAGATGTTGGAATGGTTCAGAGATAGGAACACCGTATTTTAGAAAGTTGCTGATCCTTTTGTTCGCCCTTTTAGGATCGGATGTGTTTTTTTCCTGCTGGTGCAATGGTCTTTAATCTTGTAGAACGCCCATTGAATGTGACTATAAATGGTGCCGAGTCCAGTCGAGCCGGGTCCGCTGCAGACCATGTCATCAAGTATTTATCTAAAATAGGGAATATAGGATCTTAAGTGCGAGCGCAGGAGCAGGGTCTGATGGGAAAGTCACCCACAGCAATTCTCACGACCCCGGGGCCAAAAGTAGCAACATCCTCCAGGGATCAGTATCTGGAGCAGTGACTTCATGCGCAGCAGTCTGGGGACATGCACCCGGCTTACACCAACTGATGGCCCAGCCACCAGGAAACTGGGTCCTGTCACTTTAAGACTAATAGCGGCTATGAAAAAGCATTTAAAGGGCAGGTCCAGAACCCAACAAAGATTCCCAGCCCCAGATGTTCCACGGTCACTGATGATGGTGGCTGGGTTTATGTTACATTGTGACACTTCCATGTCCTATAAGTGGCTGCACTCCTCTGTATATGAAGCAGGAGGCACTGGATGAGCAGATAGAGCAGTGGAAGACTGGGCAGACAGGTCATGGAAGCTGGAAAGTGAGAACTCCAATGGGGAGGGGAGGGGCAGATGCTAGGAGTCGTCCTCCCACTCCCAGAGGGTCATTTGTGCACATTCTGCAGGAAGTCACCAATTGTAATGACCAGTCTGGGCTTTATATTATCATGGCAGCCACATTTAAAGGCACAGTCTCTTCTTTTTCCACTCGACCTCATTTTATAGGGGGGAACCCCCAAATTCATTATACCTTTTGCTATGCAGAGCAGTTATCCAGAAAGCGCCAATGTTTGGCGGTAGTCACAGATCAGCTTAAACCCTTTCTGTTGCAATCTTAAAGGGACAGTGCCAAATCTTAAAGGGATAGTGCCAACAATAGAAAATAATCCATGGCACTCACCTCTTTAACCTCTTTAACCCTTGCTGGAAGTTGTAATCTTAAAAGGACAGTGCCTACTTTTCTGAGGAGTAGAAAAGGGTATATGGCCCCCCTGAATGGAGGAGGGAACTCAGGAAGGGACCCAAAAATTATACAGAGAATGTGGCACTCGAAAGGTAGATACAAAGATATTATACAGGCAATCCAAAAAAAAAAACCCTAACATTTCTACCCCAATTTGTGGGTCTTCATCAGACACAATTGATTTTTATGCAGACGTGTGGCTTTAAATGGGTGATAATGAAAAATGTCACCGTAAAACACCCACCACCGACGTGTTTAACGCTATATTACTGCAGCGCCATTTACCCACTCATACTCCCAAACTACAGCAGTCTGATATCCATATACCATATGGTGACATTTTACATGATCACCACCTTAAAGGGAATCTGTCAGCAGGTTTTTGCTCCCCCATCTGAGAGCAGCATAATGTAGAGACAGAGACCCTGATTCCAGTGATGTGTCACTTACTGAGCTGTTTGCTGTGTCCTGTACTGCAGATCTAGCAGTTATACAGAGTTCATGAATATGCTGGACTACCTGCAGCACGCCAAGTAGTCCTGTAATGATAATCTCCTGCTGATTAAACTGTGATTTTACCAAAACTACATTAAGCAGCCACATAAGTGATACACCGCTGGAATCAGGGTATCTGCCCCTACATTATGCTGCTTTCAGATTAGGTGACAAAAACCTGGTGACAGATAAATGCATGCCTCTGCACAAGAATCAATTGTGTCTGATGAAGACCCACAAATTAGGGTGGAAACGTTACAGTATTTTTTGGGCTGCCCCCCCCCCCTGTATAATGAATATCTTTGCTCTGTTTGCAGAGCCGGGTTCTCCTTATACCTCTTCTGAGCGGTCACTATAATCGCCGTTGTGTCGTTATTTGGCTCTACATAGCGATAAGACGGATACATTTAGAAACGATCCGTATTTTGTGTCACTTTGATGGCGTCCTCTTCTTATCGATGTATCGAGCAGCTGCTTCTGAGAAATAGGATTGTTACATATTCTCCGGTGATAATGGGAGTTATAATCTGATTGCTCCTAGGATGGGATCACACTAGAGTACAGTCAGTGAGTCACAGATTCTGCAGGATACAAGAGTCCGGGCCTTCGATATATCTGCTTCTGGGAAAGCTGGGTGACTTCCAATATGGTGGCCATCACCCCCTCCAGTCAGACAGTCCGTGGTCCCGAATCTCTGCGTATTCACGGTTCTGCTCTATGGACTGAGCTGAGAAAACCGTAAGAAGGTGGAAAACACAAAGCGCGGCCCCCGCTACGCTGCGGGTCACGATGCGCCTTTTCTCCCCCCTCGTATCAGATTACCGCAAGGTCGTGTTCAGATGTCGCAATCGAGGTGCAGTTTTTACAAGATTTTAATGCAGCTGAAATTGGGCAATTGTTTTCAGAAAGGAACGAGTTTTGAGCTAAATATCATTTTGTTATATTTGTCCTGCGTCTATCATTGCTGAGCACCGTCTACTGATGGCTGCAGAAGGAGCTATCTAATAACCTATCAGTGAGCTCGATCTCATGGTCTCACAGGAGAGGCAGCAGTGTCCGTGCATGGACTGTCCGCGGGTCCCCCGGCCTCATATAGGTCTATGAGCACTGAGCACTAGAGTTGAGCGCGGTTCGTGGTTCGTGGTTCTCCAGTTCGCGGCTCGAGTGATTTTGGGGCATGTTCTAGATCGAACTAGAACTCGAGCTTTTTGCAAAAGCTCGGTAGTTCTAGAAACGTTCGAGAACGGTTCTAGCAGCCAAAAAACAGCTAAATCCTAGCTTGGTTTCTGCTGTAATAGTGTAAGTCACTCTGTGAATCACACTATTATGACATTTCAGTGTATAGTGTGCGTGAACAGCGCCTTCAGATCACTGCTGTTTCTATAATGGCGATCGCCATTTTTTTTTTTTTTTTTTCTTGTCTTCCTTCCCTAAGCGCGCGCGTCTTGTGGGGCGGGCCAGCATGTCAGCCAATCCCAGACACACACACAGCTAAGTGGACTTTGAGCCAGAGAAGCAACGGCATGTGTGATAGGATCTGCATGTCACATGTCCCTGCATTATAAAACCGGACATTTTCTTCACGGACGCCATTATCTGCCTTCTGCGTCTTTGGTGTCAGACATCAGTGTCGCAGCTCCGTCTTCCTGAGTCCTATAGCCGATACAGCTGTATGCGCTGCATACACAGCGTTAGACAGCTTAGGGAGAGCACTTTATAGCAGTCCTTTTAAGGGCTCCAACCGGCAGGGTCAGAGAGCCATAGGTGACAGGTCCTGCAAACAGCAACAGCGTCTGTGTAGCCCAGGTCAGGGATTTCCTACCTGCATTTCACCATTAGGAGGGAATAGAAAGGCAGGCTTCCATTCCTCTACCCAGAGCACCACAATCCTGCCACTGTACCCTCTTGTCCTCTGCACACTCCAACTGATAACTAAGCCATTATACTAGCAAACACTCAGTGTACCTAGTGGCATCCTATACGTGGCTATTGGACTTTGCTATAGTCCCACTAGTGCAAAGACATTTGCAGAGCGCGTCTGCCTGCATTGCACACTACAACTCATTCTAACCAAGCCATTATACTAGCAAACACTCAGTGTACCTAGTGGCATCCTATACGTGGCTATTGGACTTTGCTATAGTCCCACTAGTGCAAAGACATTTGCAGAGCGCGTCTGCCTGCATTGCACACTCCAAAAAACCAAGCCATTATACTAGCAAACACTCAGTGTACCTAGTGGCATCCTATACGTGGCTATTGGACTTTGCTATAGTCCCACTAGTGCAAAGACATTTGCATAGCGCGTCTGCCGGCATTGCACACTCAAACTCATTTTAACTAAGCCATTATACTAGCAAACACTCAGTGTACCTAGTGGCATCCTATACGTGGCTATTGGACTTTGCTATAGTCCCACTAGTGCAAAGACATTTGCAGAGCGCGTCTGCCTGCATTGCACACTCAAACTCATTTTAACTAAGCCATTATACTAGCAAACACTCAGTGTACCTAGTGGCATCCTATACGTGGCTATTGGACTTTGCTATAGTCCCACTAGTGCAAAGACATTAGCAGAGCACATCTGCCTGCATTGCACACTACAACTCATTCTAACCAAGCCATTATACTAGCAAACACTCAGTGTACCTAGTGGCATCCTATACGTGGCTATTGGACTTTGCTATAGTCCCACTAGTGCAAAGACATTTGCAGAGCGCGTCTGCCTGCATTGCACACTCCAACTCATTAAAACCAAGCCATTATACTAGCAAACACTCAGTGTACCTAGTGGCATCCTATACGTGGCTATTGGACTTTGCTATAGTCCCACTAGTGCAAAGACATTTGCATAGCGCGTCTGCCTGCATTGCACACTCAAACTCATTTTAACTAAGCCATTATACTAGCAAACACTCAGTGTACCTAGTGGCATCCTATACGTGGCTATTGGACTTTGCTATAGTCCCACTAGTGCAAAGATATTAGCAGAGCACATCTGCCTGCATTGCACACTCCAACTTTTTTAAACTAAGCAATTTTACTAGCAAACACTCAGTGTACCTAGTGGCATCCTATACGTGGCTATTGGACTTTGCTATAGTCCCACTAGTGCAAAGACATTTGCAGAGCGCGTCTGCCTGCATTGCACACTCCAACTCATTAAAACCAAGCCATTATACTAGCAAACACTCAGTGTACCTAGTGGCATCCTATACGTGGCTATTGGACTTTGCTATAGTCCCACTAGTGCAAAGACATTTGCATAGCGCGTCTGCCTGCATTGCACACTCAAACTCATTTTAACTAAGCCATTATACTAGCAAACACTCAGTGTACCTAGTGGCATCCTAAACGTGGCTATTGGACTTTGCTATAGTCCCACTAGTGCAAAGACATTTGCAGAGCACGTCTGCCTGCATTGCACACTACAACTCATTGTTACTAAGCCATTATACTAGCAAACACTCAGTGTACCTAGTTGTATCCTAAACGTGGCTATTGTACTTTTGTCTATTCACAGTATTGGAACGATATTTGCAGCACGTCTGCCTGCATTGCACACTCTAACTTTTTTAAACTCAGCCATTTATAGTAGCAAACACTCAGTGTACCTAGTTGTATCCTAAACGTGGCTATTTTACTTTTGTCTATTCACAGTATTGGAACGATATTTGCAGCACGTCTGCCTGCATTGCACACTCTAACTTTTTTAAACTCAGCCATTATACTAGCAAACACTCAGTGTACCTAGTTGTATCCTAAACGTGGCTATTGTACTTTTGTCAATTCACAGTATTGGAACGTTATTTGCAGCACGTCTGCCTGCATTGCACACTCAAACTTTTTTAAACTCAGCCATTTATAGTAGCAAACACTCAGTGTACCTAGTTGTATCCTAAACGTGGCTATTGTACTTTTGTCAATTCACAGTATTGGAACGTTATTTGCAGCACGTCTGCCTGCATTGCACACTCAAACTTTTTTAAACTCAGCCATTATACTAGCAAACACTCAGTGTACCTAGTTGTATCCTAAACGTGGCTATTGTACTTTTGTCTATTCACAGTATTGGAACGATATTTGCAGCACGTCTGCCTGCATTGCACACTCTAACTTTTTTAAACTCAGCCATTTATAGTAGCAAACACTCAGTGTACCTAGTTGTATCCTAAACGTGGCTATTGTACTTTTGTCAATTCACAGTATTGGAACGTTATTTGCAGCACGTCTGCCTGCATTGCACACTCAAACTTTTTTAAACTCAGCCATTTATAGTAGCAAACACTCAGTGTACCTAGTTGTATCCTAAACGTGGCTATTGTACTTTTGTCTATTCACAGTATTGGAACGATATTTGCAGCACGTCTGCCTGCATTGCACACTCTAACTTTTTTAAACTCAGCCATTATACTAGCAAACACTCAGTGTACCTAGTGGCATCCTATACGTGGCTATTGGACTTTGCTATAGTCCCACTAGTGCAAAGACATTAGCAGAGCACATCTGCCTGCATTGCACACTACAACTCATTCTAACCAAGCCATTATACTAGCAAACACTCAGTGTACCTAGTGGCATCCTATACGTGGCTATTGGACTTTGCTATAGTCCCACTAGTGCAAAGACATTTGCAGAGCGCGTCTGCCTGCATTGCACACTCCAACTCATTAAAACCAAGCCATTATACTAGCAAACACTCAGTGTACCTAGTGGCATCCTATACGTGGCTATTGGACTTTGCTATAGTCCCACTAGTGCAAAGACATTTGCATAGCGCGTCTGCCTGCATTGCACACTCAAACTCATTTTAACTAAGCCATTATACTAGCAAACACTCAGTGTACCTAGTGGCATCCTATACGTGGCTATTGGACTTTGCTATAGTCCCACTAGTGCAAAGATATTAGCAGAGCACATCTGCCTGCATTGCACACTCCAACTTTTTTAAACTAAGCAATTTTACTAGCAAACACTCAGTGTACCTAGTGGCATCCTAAACGTGGCTATTGGACTTTGCTATAGTCCCACTAGTGCAAAGACATTTGCAGAGCACGTCTGCCTGCATTGCACACTACAACTCATTGTTACTAAGCCATTATACTAGCAAACACTCAGTGTACCTAGTTGTATCCTAAACGTGGCTATTGTACTTTTGTCTATTCACAGTATTGGAACGATATTTGCAGCATGTCTGCCTGCATTGCACACTCTAACTTTTTTAAACTCAGCCATTTATAGTAGCAAACACTCAGTGTACCTAGTTGTATCCTAAATGTGGCTATTGTACTTTTGTCAATTCACAGTATTGGAACGTTATTTGCAGCACGTCTGCCTGCATTGCACACTCTAACTTTTTTAAACTCAGCCATTATACTAGCAAACACTCAGTGTACCTAGTTGTATCCTAAACGTGGCTATTTTACTTTTGTCTATTCACAGTATTGGAACGATATTTGCAGCACGTCTGCCTGCATTGCACACTCTAACTTTTTTAAACTCAGCCATTATACTAGCAAACACTCACTGTACCTAGTTGTATCCTAAACGTGGCTATTGTACTTTTGTCTATTCACACTACTGCAAATCTATGTGCAGCACCTCTGCATGACAACCTCGTGCTCTGTTTTTAATAAGCTATAATGATAGCACAAAATACTGCCATTTTGTGGCATCATAGAACTGGCTGTTGTATTCCATTAGTGCCCCACTGGTGACAAGCTATTTCTAGCACCTCTACATCACACCCTCATGCACATTTAGCTACGCTAATGTTATAGCAAACTCATGGAATTCATTGCTGCATTTCATAATTCGGAGGGATAGAAAGTCAGGCTTCCTTTAGCTTTTCCTTCTGTTCATAGACAGCATCTCCAAGACAAATTTCCCCTCCACGTCTAAGTGTGGAGAGGCAGCTAGTGCGCATGCGTGTGCCGATGTACCCCAGCTGCAGCATAATTACAGTGTTTCGCCTAGTGAGTATGCTCAGCCTGACTGTGCCATTCCTGACGCTAAGTCTTCATTTCGGGATACAGCGCATGCTCCCACACTAAGTGTGAAAAGCCTCTTTGCACAGGTGCTTGCATTCTGTGCCGGGTCTAAGTCCTGTTTTGTGCCTAGACACCATGCTAAAGCTGATAGTCTTTTTTCAGAGACTGTATTTCATGCTACTGAGCATGCTCAGGCACTTCCTGCATCAGAGACTAGGTCCGGTAATGAACTCTTTGGCCCTGGCCCTGATGTGGGGGTCCCATATAGACCACAGGGCATCAGGTGTCCTCCCAAATGGCTTGCAGAGGCCCACACCTATGACTTGTCACCGCATTATTGATGGTCAGACGATGACTGGTGAGGTGTTTGGGTCATGGCAGCCATGAGGTCATCATTGAAGTTGCGTTTCCAAATAGGACGCTAGTTATGCCACTCATGACGTGTCACTCTGCTTTTGTCTCCAGGAGGTGCATTGTGGTTCACCCTGGTTTGGGGCGGACCCAGGTTATAAAAGGGGCTGGAGCCAACAAGGAGGTGCGCAGTCTTCTATTATGCTCCGAAAGAGCACACCTCCATGTGTTGAACCCATTGCGGCTTTAGGCCAGAGGTAGGCAGGGATAGGGTGGTGGATGCAGGCCACCACCACAGTTGGTAACGCAGAACGGTTAAGACCAGCTCCTGTCCTAACAGTCCTGCTTGTGCAGCCCAGTGGCATTAACAGGCCTGCTGCTGCTGATGCGCCTGCTGTCCACAGGTGTGGCCCCTACGCACACGGTCAGCGTACTCAATGGCCCCTGTGTTGTTAACAGGGAGTTCCTGGGCTGGGTGGGCATGTGGACCCTGTGACGCTAACAGGGCTCACAGTCTCCAGATCCGAATGGCGTCTAACTCGGTTCAGGCTACTATTAGTTTCATAGCCACACAGCTCTGTATCCTCCACCAAACCTTCAAGTTGCCAACCTCTCCTTTTCCAACTGGGAGCACGGTGGACACTGACTGCTGAAGGTGATATATACCTTTCTCTTTCTTTTCTTATTAATTTTTGTTATATAGCGGTCACAGATTATATACCACTTTATCCAAATCTGCCAGTCCCACTGTAACAGATGTTGTTTCTTCAGCAAATGTTACAGTTGTTTAACCACCAAATCCACGGACCAAAATTTTTTTCCCCTTTCCAACACACCTGTTCCCCTTTCCAACAGCATCTGTCCTTTTTCAACTCATTTTGGGATATGACCAAAAGTGCAACTCTGCAGGGACACCGTACTCAACGCCATCTCAGCACAGCAGCCAGCCCTCGGTCCCTCAGATGTGGACAAGTAAAAGACCATTTCCTCCTATCCATGACATAGTGTTGAGATTCACTCTGTGCAGCACTGGTGTTTAGTGGAAAAGTAGATCTAAGATTGCGTACCACATTCTGCAGATACTCCTGTATACGTGCGTCTATTTCTATGGCAGGAATTAGTTCGCCAAATTTTGTCTTGTACCGGGGATCTAACAGTGTGGCAACCCAGTATTCAGGATTACTTCAAATTCATACAATCCGAGGGTCATGTAGGTAGTGCAGCAAGAAGGCGCTCATGTGTCTTGTGCATCCAGGAGGACCAAGTCCTTGGTGTGTTGGTGGCAGAGAGGTGAGAATCGTGCATCCTTCCTCTGCCCTCTACCCACAACCTCGCACAACCGAAATGTGAGCAAGCTCTCACTCATCTGCTGAGTCTTCCATGCCCATCGCCAGTTCGTCCTCCATTTCTTCATGGGCTCCTGCACTTTCATCAAAACTTTTTGCTGATACTATGCGCCCTTGTTAATCCCTCTCCCTCACCATGACTGCCGCATAGGTGCCGCTGACCATCTGGACCTCGTAGATCTTGTTATCCCTTCCGCATATGACTCCTCCTGTACTTCCTCCCCTTCCTCTTGTCCCAACACCTGACTCCGAATAATAATTACAGTGTGCTCCATCATGTAGATGACCAGAATTGTCACGCTGAGAATGACATTGCCAGTGCTAAACATCTTCGTCGACATTTCAAAACTGTGTAGCAGGGTGCATAGGTCCTTGATCTGACACCACTCCAGCAGCGTGATCTGCACCACCTCTGGATCAACTTATCCCAGGCTATATGTCTTACCGTATTTCAGCAGGGCTCTGCGGTGCTGCCACACACGCTGCAACATGTGCAGATTCCAATTCCTGCGTGTCGGAACATCGCATTTCCGGCGTTTAACTGCCAGACCCTAAGACTTCCGGAGTGATGAAAGTTGTTGAGCTGCTGTGTGCGCACGATGGAAGTGAGCACATAGCGAGCGTGCCCGCTGCACAAGGCCATGTAGGCCGTGATGGTGTTTTAAAAATTGCTGGAGAATTCGGATCAACACGTGAGCCATAAAAGGCACGTGTGTCACATTGCCCTGAGGATGGCCCGCAGCCAGGTTTGCATCATTGCCGCACACGGCTGTTAAGTCACCAACGGAGTCCGCTCCGTCAATTTGTACTCCGGTCGCCAGGTGACAACGTGTTCCTTTCATGAATAGTGCTGATGATGGGAGAGTAGTCGATGCTAGCGGCGCAGGTGGACGCAGGTTATGCTCACCCACTGGGCTGCATTACCTTGACAGATGCAGAATCTCTGGCTGAATGTAGCTGGTGGGTATCTCACAGATGAAATACCATCATTCAGCTACAACCAATGGGAAGACACCACACCCTTTTTTATGCCCATCCTGTCTGCAGACCACTGCCAGACATAGCTATGAACCTCTGGTTAATTTTACCCCCAGTTCAGTTTTATGATTTTGTGTGCTTGTTACCTGACTACTTTTCCTGCTTGCTGTTTATGTACCTTGTTGGCCGATACGCATTTCACCTCTGCTTGTTTTCTGATTAAGTCCTGGCCGTCCCATTCTGTTCCTGTTCCTCAATTAATGTTTTGACCCTGCCTGACTACTATTCTCTGTAATAGCGGTGTGACTCACATTTCCCATACATTTCAAAGTAAAGCTTTGACCGCCTGATGGCATTGAGCTCTGCTGCCAGCATAGTAAGGAGGTGTGTGGTAGTCCTTGTGCGCAGTTGCAAGGAAGGGTGGCCTGACCACACAGGGTTTGCGCAAAGGTAGAGGACCCACACGAGGTTGAAGAGGCAGAAGCAGTGTATTAACTTCTACATACAGAACAAGGATTGAAACAACTCGTGGGGACGGCAAGACTTGTACAGCAGACCCTTCTCCATCTCTCACCATAGTTTGCCAGTGCCCAGTCAGTGACATGTAATGACCCTGTCTATGCTTACTGGTCCAAGTATCTGTGTTGAAATGCACCCTGTCGCACACAGATTTTCTCAAGGAAGTGGTGATGTTGTGTGCGACATGCCGGTGTAGCGCGGGCATGCTTTTCTTGGAGAAGCAGTGGTGATTGGGCATCTGGTACTGGGGCACAGCGACAGACATAAGGTCTGTAAAATCCTGTGTGTCCACTACGCGTAAAGGCAGCATTTCGGTAGCCAACAGCTTACAGAGGGATAGAGTCAACCACTTAGCTTTGTCATGGGTCGCAGTAAGTGGCCTTTTATTTGACCACATCTGAGGGACAGAGATCTGGCTGCTGTCTGTAGACGGTGTTGAGTAGGGTGTCCCTGGAAAAATGCAGGTTTGTGAGAAAAGTGCAGGCGGAGACATGATGTTGGCTTCATCTTGCCTTCAGATCTGTTCATCTTGTATCATTTTTAAAAAACACAGCAAGCAAGGGTTACTCCAAGCGGAGTCTCCCTTTTTTTCCAAAAATTGGGCCCCACACAGACACCTTATCAGTGGCAGCACTTGTGCCCTAGTTGCAAACAGGATGTTTTGATTTGCATCAAGCACATTCCAAATCCACAAGCATTTACTCTCCCCAGGATGACACAGGGGTAGTAAATTCCTTCTGGATCCATGACTTGTTCATTTTGATGAACGTCAGTCTGTCCACATTGTCACTGGACAGACGCGTGCGCTTATCTGTCAGCACACACCCAGCAGCACTGAATACACGTTCAGAGACAACGCTGGCAGCTGGACACGACAAAATCTTCGAGGCGTAACTGGAGAGCTCTTGACATTTTTCTAGATTTGAAGCACAAAAGGAGCAAGGCTCCATTTGCAAAGTCATTGCATCGATGTTCATTTGGAGATACTCCTGTATCATCCTCTCCATCCGTTGACTATGTGTCAGACTTGTTGTCTCTGGTGGCCTTGCAAAGGAGGGTCTAAAAAAATTATGAAAAGATTCCATAAAATTGCTGTTACCAGCACCAGATACGGTCCTACTGGTACGGGTAGACTGTTGAAGATGACGAGGCCGTCCCATGTTTGTCAAGTTACAACTGGGAGAATCACTCCCTTCACCTGCACGGTTGTTTGGTGGAAAAGCCGAGCTAAGATCGAGTAACAGCTTCTGCTGATACTCCTGCATACGTGCGTCCCTTTCTATGGGTGGAATTATGTCACAAAATTTGGACTTGTCCCGGGGATCTAATAGTGTGGCAAGCCAGTAGTCATCATCACTTCTAATTTTGACAATACGAGGGTCATGTTGGAGGTAGTGCAACAAGAAGGCACTCATGTGTCTTGCGCAGCCATGCGCACCAAGTCCACGCTGTGTTTGTGGCATAGAGGTGCTAACCGTTCTTTCTTCCTCTGTCATCTCCCCCCAACCTCTTTCAACTGAAATTTGACCAAGGTCCCCCTCATCTGCTGAGTCTTCCATGTCCATGGACAGTTCGTCCTCCATATCTTCATGTCCTCCTGCACCTTCCTCAACATCTCACCTGCTACCATGCGCCCTTGTTGATCCCTGTCCCCCATGGTCCCATGCCTGCCGCGTTGGTGATGATGAACGTCTGGACCTTGGTGATGTTGTTGTGTCTTGCGCATATGAATCCTCCTGTAGTTCCTCCCCTTCCTGTTGTCCCACCCCCTGACTACGAATAGTGTTTAGCGTGTGCTCCAGCATGTAAATGACTGTAATCGTCATGCTGATAATGGCATTGTCAGCGCTAAACATATTCGTCGCCATGTCGAAACTGTGCAGAAGGGTGCATAGGTCCTTGATCTGAGATCACTCCATCAGGGTGATCTGCCCCACTTCTGCATCTCGTTGGCCCAGGCTATACATCATGACGTATTGCACCAGGGCTCGCCGGTGCTGCCACAGTCGCTGTAACATGTGGAGAGTTGAATTCCAGCGTGTCGCCACATCGCATTTCAGGCGATGAACCGGCAGGCCGAAAGACTTCTGGAGCGATGCAAGTCGCTCAGGTGCGGCGGTTGAACGGCGGAAGTGAGCACTGCAGACAGTTTCCGTGCCCTGGTCAGAAGGCCATCTAGGCCGGGATAGTGTGTTAAAAATTGCTGGACAACAAGGTTAAACACGTGAGCCATACAAGGCACGTGTGTCACCTTGCCCAGGCGAAGGGCCGCACCCAGGTTTGCAGCATTGTCGCACACGGCCTTACCAGGCTGCAGGTTGAGTGGAGACAACCATTTATCAAAATCAGTCTCCAGAGCTGCCCACAACTCAGTCGCTGTGTGACTCCTATTTCAAAGACATGTCAAGCTAAAGACCGCCTGATGCCGTTGCGCTCTGCTACCAGCATAGTAATGAGGGGTGCGTGATTCCTTCTGCGCAGTGAGAACGCTGGTGGCCTGACCAGGCAGGCTTGGGGCGGAGGTGGAGGACCCAGATGAGGTGGAGGATGCAGAAGCAGTGGCGGAACTTGGACAGACAGAGGATTGACACACAAGTCGTGGGGACGGCAAGACTTGTGCAGCAGACCCTTCACCATCTATCACCATAGTTACCCAGTGGCCAGTCAGCGACATGTAACGTCCCTGTCCATGCTTACTGGTCCAAGTATCGGTGGTGAAATGCACCCGTTCACACACAGAGTTTCTCAAGGAAGCGGTGATGTTGTGTGCGACATGCTGGTGTAGCGCGGGCACACCTTTCTTAGAGAAGTAGTGGCGACTAGGCATCTGGTACTGGGGCACAGCGACAGACATAAGGTCTCTAAAATCCTGTGTGTCCACTAGGCGGAAAGGCAGCATTTCTGTAGTCAACAGCTTACAGAGGGATAGAGTCAACCTCTTCGCTTTGTCATGGGTCGCAGGAAGTGGCCTTTTATTTGACCACATCTGAGGGACAGAGATCTGGCTGCTGTGTGTAGACGGTGTTGAGTCGGGTGTCCCTGGAAAAATGCAGGTTTGTGAGGAAAGTGCAGGCGGAGACATGATGTTGCCTTCATCCAAAGTTGGTGCTATCGATGTCTGAGAGAGCTGTACACACTCACTTGTTTCCCCTTCCAAACCAACTGACGACCTACCAAGCAAACTGCCTGTTGCGGTTACAGTGGTGGAAGTTGTGGGTGGAAAAACAGGTGTGACAGCTGTCCCCACAGTCCTAGAAGATGACGAGCGCGCGGATGCACTGGAAGGGGCAGGCGGTGGATGGTTCGCTCCGCTAGGCCGCATTGCAGCACGGTGAGCTTCCCATCGGGCCATATGATATTTATTCATGTGACGATTCATGGAAGAAGTTGTCAAACTGCTGAGGTTTTGACCTCTACTAAGAGAACCATGACAAATTTTACAGATCACATAATTTGGGCGATCTTTTTCTATGTCAAAAAAGGACCTGGCTAGGCAAGGCTTAGAGGCCATGCGACCTGTTGATCCACCCCGAATAATGCTCAGAGGCAGAGTGGTGGCTGAGGATGCAGTTGTAGACGTGCTACCAGTGCTCCGACTGTGTCCAGGAAGGCGCCAGGTTACTTCGACGTCGGTTGCATCCTCCTCCACCGCCTCTGTTGACCTCCTCGAGTGTCTGACTGTGGGTTGACAGTAGGTGTGATCTAGAACTTAATCATCAATTGTTGTGTTTGCACTCCCCTACCCCTCAGACCGAGTTTCTTCTTGCCCTGACCGAATATTTAAGTTGTCATCCCAATCGGGTATCTGCGTCTCATCTTCATCAGTATGTTCCTCATTGCCTATAACCACAGTTGTTGGAAAGGCAGCATTTTGGTAGCCAACAGTTTGCATATGATGAAAGTCAACCTCCAAGCCATTTCATGCCCTTCTAAAAGCATGTAAAACACAGCGAGGGGACTCCAACCACAGTCTCCCTCGTTGCCACTAACTGGGCCACACACCCCCCACTTGACTGGCATCGGTTGAGCCCCCTTTTGAAAAAGAAAAAGATGCTTTGCATGAAGCACTCTCAAAAATACGCGTGCCTTTCCCGTCCCCTGGCTGACCCAGGGGAAGAAAAGTCCTCTGAGAGCCATGACTTGTTCATCTTGGTTCTTTTAGAGACACAGCGAGGGGACTCCAACCACAGTCTCCCTCGTTGCCACTAACTGGGCCACACACACCCCACTTGACTGGCATCGGTTGAGCCCCCTTTTGAAAAAGAAAAAGATGCTTTGCATGAAGCACTCTCAAAAATACGCGTGCCTTTCCCGTCCCCTGGCTGACCCAGGGGAAGAAAAGTCCTCTGAGAGCCATGACTTGTTCATCTTGGTTCTTTTAGAGACACAGCGAGGGGACTCCAACCACAGTCTCCCTCGTTGCCACTAACTGGGCCACACACACCCCACTTGACTGGCATCGGTTGACCCCCCCTTTTGACAAAGAAAAAGATGCTTTGCATGAAGCACTCTCAAAAATACGCGTGCCTTTCCCGTCCCCTGGCTGACCCAGGGGAAGAAAAGTCCTCTGAGAGCCATGACTTGTTCATCTTGGTTCTTTTAGAGACACAGCGAGGGGACTCCAACCACAGTCTCCCTCGTTGCCACTAACTGGGCCACACACACCCCACTTGACTGGCATCGGTTGACCCCCCCTTTTGACAAAGAAAAAGATGCTTTGCATGAAGCACTCTCAAAAATACGCGTGCCTTTCCCGTCCCCTGGCTGACCCAGGGGAAGAAAAGTCCTCTGAGAGCCATGACTTGTTCATCTTGGTTCTTTTAGAGACACAGCGAGGGGACTCCAACCACAGTCTCCCTCGTTGCCACTAACTGGGCCACACACACCCCACTTGACTGGCATCGGTTGACCCCCCCTTTTGACAAAGAAAAAGATGCTTTGCATGAAGCACTCTCAAAAATACGCGTGCCTTTCCCGTCCCCTGGCTGACCCAGGGGAAGAAAAGTCCTCTGAGAGCCATGACTTGTTCATCTTGGTTCTTTTAGAGACACAGCGAGGGGACTCCAACCACAGTCTCCCTCGTTGCCACTAACTGGGCCACACACACCCCACTTGACTGGCATCGGTTGAGCCCCCTTTTGAAAAAGAAAAAGATGCTTTGCATGAAGCACTCTCAAAAATACGCGTGCCTTTCCCGTCCCCTGGCTGACCCAGGGGAAGAAAAGTCCTCTGAGAGCCATGACTTGTTCATCTTGGTTCTTTTAGAGACACAGCGAGGGGACTCCAACCACAGTCTCCCTCGTTGCCACTAACTGGGCCACACACACCCCACTTGACTGGCATCGGTTGAGCCCCCTTTTGAAAAAGAAAAAGATGCTTTGCATGAAGCACTCTCAAAAATACGCGTGCCTTTCCCGTCCCCTGGCTGACCCAGGGGAAGAAAAGTCCTCTGAGAGCCATGACTTGTTCATCTTGGTTCTTTTAGAGACACAGCGAGGGGACTCCAACCACAGTCTCCCTCGTTGCCACTAACTGGGCCACACACACCCCACTTGACTGGCATCGGTTGAGCCCCCCTTTTGACAAAGAAAAAGATGCTTTGCATGAAGCACTCTCAAAAATACGCGTGCCTTTCCCGTCCCCTGGCTGACCCAGGGGAAGAAAAGTCCTCTGAGAGCCATGACTTGTTCATCTTGGTTCTTTTAGAGACACAGCGAGGGGACTCCAACCACAGTCTCCCTCGTTGCCACTAACTGGGCCACACACACCCCACTTGACTGGCATCGGTTGACCCCCCCTTTTGACAAAGAAAAAGATGCTTTGCATGAAGCACTCTCAAAAATACGCGTGCCTTTCCCGTCCCCTGGCTGACCCAGGGGAAGAAAAGTCCTCTGAGAGCCATGACTTGTTCATCTTGGTTCTTTTAGAGACACAGCGAGGGGACTCCAACCACAGTCTCCCTCGTTGCCACTAACTGGGCCACACACACCCCACTTGACTGGCATCGGTTGACCCCCCCTTTTGACAAAGAAAAAGATGCTTTGCATGAAGCACTCTCAAAAATACGCGTGCCTTTCCCGTCCCCTGGCTGACCCAGGGGAAGAAAAGTCCTCTGAGAGCCATGACTTGTTCATCTTGGTTCTTTTAGAGACACAGCGAGGGGACTCCAACCACAGTCTCCCTCGTTGCCACTAACTGGGCCACACACACCCCACTTGACTGGCATCGGTTGAGCCCCCTTTTGAAAAAGAAAAAGATGCTTTGCATGAAGCACTCTCAAAAATACGCGTGCCTTTCCCGTCCCCTGGCTGACCCAGGGGAAGAAAAGTCCTCTGAGAGCCATGACTTGTTCATCTTGGTTCTTTTAGAGACACAGCGAGGGGACTCCAACCACAGTCTCCCTCGTTGCCACTAACTGAGCCACACACACCCCACTTGACTGGCATCGGTTGAGCCCCCCTTTTGACAAAGAAAAAGATGCTTTGCATGAAGCACTCTCAAAAATACGCGTGCCTTTCGCCTCCCCTGGCTGACCCAGGGGAAGAAAAGTCCTCTGAGAGCCAGGTCCACATTGTCAGTGGACAGACACGTGTGCTTATCTGCCAGCAGACCCCCAGCAGCACTGAAGACAGGTTCCGAGAGAACGCTGGCTGCAGGACACGACAAGATCCTCAAGGCGTACGTGGCGAGCTCAGGCAATTTATCCAGATTGGAAGCCTAAAATGAGCAGGGCTCAAGTTGCACAATAATGGAATCGATGTTTCTTTGCATATACTCATATATCTGTGTGTCTCCCTCTTTTTCCTTGTCCAGCTGTTTTGTTTTCACATGAGTATATGTCCTTGTCACTTTCCCATGTGTTTGTGTTATGTTGTGAGTTGTTTGTCACCTTTTGGACACCTTTCAGGGTGTTTTCTAGGTGTTTTACTGTGTTTGTGATTGCCTGCCATTGTTTCCTATGGGCTCGAGTTCGGTTCGTCGAACGTTCGACGAGCCGAACTCGAGCCAGACCCCCCGTTCGGCGAACCGCCTCGAGCCGAACCGGGACCGGTTCGCTCATCTCTACTGAGCACCCGTCTCTGGGGACCCCGCACACCACTAGACGACGTTCTGCGACCCCTGGTTAGCGCTGCAGACAGTCACATTGAGGTAGACTGATGACCACCGCTGCCTGCTGCAGCCAACTACTACTACTCCCATCGTCTTCAACTGAGCGAGTCACATGATCAGGGCCTCCTCCTCTCTAGAATACCGATCAGGGGAGAGGAGGACCCCATTCTCCAAATACGAGGGAGTCCTGGGAGTGGACCCGGCCTATAAGACAGCCATGACATAGACCTCTGCCATAGACCCCCTCGTCCTTCAGTCCTTGGAGGTTGTTCAATGTGAAAATGTGACCCTCAGACGAGAAGAGGCTGCGCCCCGATATAAAGACTCTGGAACCGCGAATAGTCTGATGTCACCCACAGGAGGGCGTCACCGTCTAGGGGGCGGCTGTAGCAGTTACACCCGGACCCTTGTGTGTGAGGGTCTCGTTCACAGCACAACCACTCCCAGGACTGTAACATTAGAAGAGGCGGAGGGCCGAGGGTCTGATAGATGGCACACCATGGGCCGAGGGTCTGATAGATGGCACACGATGGGCAGAGGGTCTGATAGATGGCACACCATGGGCCGAGGGTCTGATAGATGGCACACCATGGGCCGAGGGTCTGATAGATGGCACACGATGGGCCGAGGGTCTGATAGATGGCACACGATGGGCCGGGGGTCTGATAGATGGCACACCATGGGCCGAGGGTCTGATAGATGGCACACCATGGGCCGAGGGTCTGATAGATGGCACACCATGGGCCGAGGGTCTGATAGATGGCACACCATGGGCTGAGGGTCTGATAGATGGCACACCATGGGCCGAGGGTCTGAGATGGCACACCATGGGCCGAGGGTCTGAAAGATGGCACACCATGGGCCGAGGATCTGATAGATGGCACACCATGGGCCGAGGGTCTGATAGATGGCACACCATGGGCCGAGGATCTGATAGATGGCACACCATGGGCCGAGGGTCTGATAGATGGCACACCATGGGCCGAGGGTCTGATAGATGGCACACCATGGGCCGAGGGTCTGATAGATGGCACACGATGGGCCGAGGGTCTGATAGATGGCACACGATGGGCCGAGGGTCTGATAGATGGCACACGATGGGCCGAGGGTCTGATCGATGGCACACGATGGGCGGAGGGTCTGATAGATGGCACACCATGGGCCGAGGGTCTGATCGATGGCACACGATGGGTCGAGGGTCTGATAGATGGCACACCATGGGCCGAGGGTCTGATCGATGGCACACGATGGGCCGAGGGTCTGATAGATGGCACACCATGGGCCGAGGGTCTGATAGATGGCACACGATGGGCCGAGGGTCTGATAGATGGAACACGATGGGCCGAGGGTCTGATAGATGGAACACGATGGGCCGAGGGTCTGATAGATGGCACACGATGGGCCGAGGGTCTGATCGATGGCACACGATGGGCGGAGGGTCTGATAGATGGCACACCATGGGCCGAGGGTCTGATCGATGGCACACGATGGGTCGAGGGTCTGATAGATGGCACACCATGGGCCGAGGGTCTGATCGATGGCACACGATGGGTCGAGGGTCTGATCGATGGCACACGATGGGCCGAGGGTCTGATCGATGGCACTATACACTGGTGTTCAGGATCCCCATGTTTGGGGTCCGGGGGTCCTCGCAGGTAATTACTGCTGTGAGTGCATATTACGCGTGAGATTAGGGTCATTACTCCCTCCGCAGCAGCGGGGGCCGGGGCACATAAGCCGCTCAGGACGCCGAGACTCAAGACTTTAATCAAATTCCCTCCCGGATTTATCTCCTGACTTCTGATTATTCGCTGAGAGCCGCGCGCACGGCTGTTCCCAGAGAGTGGGGAGAAGGCGGATACCCCCATCACAGGCGCGCCCCCCCTGCACACCCCACCAGGGGTCCTAAATATGTGGGGTATCCCCAACCTGCATCACATAAGGCATGAAGAAGAGGGGATAATAAGACTGCAGCGTACAGCACCGAGTATACCGTGACTACAGGTGACCGCGTACAGCACCGAGTATACCGTGACTACAGGTGACCGCGTACAGCACCGAGCACACCGTGACTACAGGTGACCGCGTACAGCACCGAGTATACCGTGACTACAGGTGACCGCGTACAGCACCGAGCACACAGTGACTACAGGTGACCGCGTACAGCACCGAGTATACCGTGACAACAGGTGACCACGTACAGCACCGAGCACACCGTGACTACAGGTGACCGCGTACAGCACCGAGTATACCGTGACTACAGGTGACCGCGTACAGCACCGAGCACACCGTGACTACAGGTGACCGCGTACAGCACCGAGCACACTGTGACTACAGGTGACCGCGTCCAGCACCGAGCACACAGTGACTACAGGTGACCGCGTCCAGCACCGAGCACACAGTGACTACAGGTGACCGCGTCCAGCACCGAGCACACAGTGACTACAGGTGACCGCGTACAGCACCGAGCACACCGTGACTACAGGTGACCGCGTCCAGCACCGAGCACACCGTGACTACAGGTGACCGTGTCCAGCACCGAGCACACCGTGACTACAGGTGACCGCGTACAGCACCGAGCACACCGTGACTACAGGTGACCGTGTCCAGCACCGAGCACACCGTGACTACAGGTGACCGTGTACAGCACCGAGCACACCGTGACTACAGGTGACCGTGTACAGCACCGAGCACACCGTGACTACAGGTGACTGTGTCCAGCACCGAGCACACCGTGACTACAGGTGACCGCGTACAGCACTGAGCACACCGTGACTACAGGTGACCGTGTACAGCACTGAGCACACCGTGACTACAGGTGACCGCGTACAGCACTGAGCACACCGTGACTACAGGTGACCGCGTACAGCACCGAGCACACAGTGACTACAGGTGACCGCGTACAGCACCGAGCACACAGTGACTACAGGTGACCGCGTACAGCACCGAGCACACAGTGACTACAGGTGACCACGTACAGCACCGAGCACACCGTGACTATAGGTGACCGCGTACAGCACTGAGCACACAGTGACTACAGGTGACCACGTACAGCACCGAGCACACCGTGACTATAGGTGACCGCGTACAGCACTGAGCACACAGTGACTACAGGTGACCGCGTACAGCACTGAGCACACAGTGACTACAGGTGACCGCGTACAGCACTGAGCACACTGTCACCTCTCCGGTGTAGCAGTTAATGAACATTTATTGCTGGGCTATAAACGTCAGTAAATAATTTATGTGCCACCAACAAGACGATAAAGTCACGGATCTGCAGCGAATGATCACATAATATAGATTAATGGCAGCAATCATGTAAATTACAGTCAGAACATTCCACAGGCCAAGCAACAAACAGAAGGCAAACTCCACTCACTGACAGCAAGCAGAGGTGGGGCGCGGTCACCGACAGCAAGCAGAGGTGGGGCGCGGTCACCGACAGCAAGCAGAGGTGGTGCGCGGTCACCGACAGCAAGCAGAGGTGGTGCGCGGTCACCGACAGCAAGCAGAGGTGGTGCGCGGTCACCGACAGCAAGCAGAGGTGGTGCGCGGTGCAGCTGGGGACATTACCCATCAGTTACAAAAGAAAATTCAGCTTCAGGAAGTGGAAGGGTTAAATCTGGGAGAGAGGAGGGTTTGTTACAGTGTATCAGCGAGTTATCTGGACCATCAGCCGCTGGACAGAAATAAAGCAGGTCTGGAAACAGCAGAGCTCTATGGCTGCTGAGCCCGGGACGAGGGGTCTATGGACTATAGGGGGTCTTATCACTATCATGGTTCCTAGAAGCCCCCGCCGTGGATCATCCGCTGTATCATCACACTTGATTATTATGGTCAGGACTCATCACGGAGGATTATACACGGAAAGACCCAAACTGCGACTAGAAATAGATCCTAAAATCCTCTCAGGACAAGATCCGCCTGATCCCCTCTGATCCCCAGACGAAAGCACAACAGAGAGTCTCCACAGCCCACAACACATCATCAGCCTACACTATACATAGAGGCCACCGTCACTATACACTATACATAGAGGCCACCGTCACTATACACTATACATAGAGGCCACCGTCACTATACACTATACATAGAGGCCACCGTCACTATACACTATACATAGAGGCCACCGTCACTATACACTATACATAGAGGCCACCGTCACTATACACTATACACAGAGGCCACCGTCACTATACACTATACATAGAGGCCACCGTCACTATACACTATACATAGAGGCCACCGTCACTATACACTATACATAGAAGCCACCGTCACTATACATAGAGGCCACCGTCACTATACGCTATACATAGAGGCCACCGTCACTATACACTATACATAGAGGCCACCGTCACTATACACTATACATAGAGGCCACCGTCACTATACACTATACATAGAGGCCACCGTCACTATACACTATACATAGAGGCCACCATCACTATACACTATACATAGAGGCCACCGTCACTATACACTATACACAGAGGCCACCGTCACTATACACTATACATAGAGGCCACCGTCACTATACACTATACATAGAGGCCACCGTCACTATACACTATACATAGAAGCCACCGTCACTATACATAGAGGCCACCATCACTATACACTATACATAGAGGCCACCGTCACTATACACTATACATAGAGGCCACCGTCACTATACACTATACATAGAGGCCACCGTCACTATACACTATACATAGAGGCCACCGTCACTATACACTATACATAGAGGCCACCATCACTATACACTATACATAGAGGCCACCGTCACTATACACTATACATAGAGGCCACCGTCACTATACACTATACATAGAGGCCACCGTCACTATACACTATACATAGAGGCCACCGTCACTATACACTATACATAGAGGCCACCGTCACTATACACTATACATAGAGGCCACCATCACTATACACTATACATAGAGGCCACCGTCACTATACACTATACACAGAGGCCACCGTCACTATACACTATACATAGAGGCCACCGTCACTATACACTATACATAGAGGCCACCGTCACTATACACTATACATAGAAGCCACCGTCACTATACATAGAGGCCACCATCACTATACACTATACATAGAGGCCACCGTCACTATACACTATACATAGAGGCCACCGTCACTATACACTATACATAGAGGCCACCGTCACTATACACTATACATAGAGGCCACCGTCACTATACACTATACATAGAGGCCACCATCACTATACACTATACATAGAGGCCACCGTCACTATACACTATACATAGAGGCCACCGTCACTATACACTATACATAGAGGCCACCGTCACTATACACTATACATAGAGGCCACCGTCACTATACACTATACATAGAGGCCACCGTCACTATACACTATACATAGAGGCCACCATCACTATACACTATACATAGAGGCCACCGTCACTATACACTATACACAGAGGCCACCGTCACTATACACTATACATAGAGGCCACCGTCACTATACACTATACATAGAGGCCACCGTCACTATACACTATACATAGAAGCCACCGTCACTATACATAGAGGCCACCATCACTATACACTATACATAGAGGCCACCGTCACTATACACTATACATAGAGGCCACCGTCACTATACACTATACATAGAGGCCACCGTCACTATACACTATACATAGAGGCCACCGTCACTATACACTATACATAGAGGCCACCGTCACTATACACTATACATAGAGGCCACCGTCACTATACACTATACATAGAGGCCACCGTCACTATACACTATACATAGAGGCCACCGTCACTATACACTATACATAGAGGCAACCGTCACTATACACTATACATAGAGGCCACCGTCACTATACACTATACATAGAGGCCACCGTCACTATACACTATACATAGAGGCCACCGTCACTATACACTATACATAGAGGCCACCGTCACTATACACTATACATAGAGGCCACCATCACTATACACTATACATAGAGGCCACCGTCACTATACACTATACACAGAGGCCACCGTCACTATACACTATACATAGAGGCCACCGTCACTATACACTATACATAGAGGCCACCGTCACTATACACTATACATAGAAGCCACCGTCACTATACATAGAGGCCACCATCACTATACACTATACATAGAGGCCACCGTCACTATACACTATACATAGAGGCCACCGTCACTATACACTATACATAGAGGCCACCGTCACTATACACTATACACAGAGGCCACCGTCACTATACACTATACATAGAGGCCACCGTCACTATACACTATACATAGAGGCCACCGTCACTATACACTATACATAGAGGCCACCGTCACTATACACTATACATAGAGGCCACCGTCACTATACATAGAGGCCACCGTCACTATACATAGAGGCCACCGTTACTATACACTATACATAGAGGCCACCGTCACTATACACTATACATAGAGGCCACCGTCACTATACACTATACATAGAGACCACCGTCACTAAACATAGGGGCCATTGTCACTATACATAGAAGCCATTGCCACTATACACTATACATAGGGGCCATTGTTACTATATACAGTTCTATCAGTCAGTTGAAAAAATATCCTACGAAGTAAGAAACTTTCAGAAATAAAATGTTACTAGATTAAGTTAACAGTATTCTGCGCCTGCCCGTCGCCTCCGTCCTCAGTATTCTGCGCCTGCCCGTCGCCTCCGTCCTCAGTATTCTGCGCCTGCCCGTCGCCTCCGTCCTCAGTATTCTGCGCCTGCCCGTCGCCTCCGTCCTCAGTATTCTGCGCCTGCCCGTCGCCTCCGTCCTCAGTATTCTGCGCCTGCCCGTCGCCTCCGTCCTCAGTATTCTGCGCCTGCCCGTCGCCTCCGTCCTCAGTATTCTGCGCCTGCCCGTCGCCTCCGTCCTCAGTATTCTGCGCCTGCCCGTCGCCTCCGTCCTCAGTATTCTGCGCCTGCCCGTCGCCTCCGTCCTCAGTATTCTGCGTCTGCCCGTCGCCTCCGTCCTCAGTATTCTGCGCCTGCCCGTCGCCTCCGTCCTCAGTATTCTGCGCCTGCCCGTCGCCTCCGTCCTCAGTATTCTGCGCCTGCCCGTCGCCTCCGTCCTCAGTATTCTGCGCCTGCCCGTCGCCTCCGTCCTCAGTATTCTGCGCCTGCCCGTCGCCTCCGTCCTCAGTATTCTGCGCCTGCCTGTCGCCTCCGTCCTCAGTATTCTGTGCCTGCCCGTCGCCTCCGTCCTCAGTATTCTGCGCCTGCCTGTCGCCTCTGTCCTCAGTATTCTGTGCCTGCCCGTCGCCTCCGTCCTCAGTATTCTGCGCCTGCCTGTCGCCTCCGTCCTCAGTATTCTGCGCCTGCCTGTCGCCTCTGTCCTCAGTATTCTGTGCCTGCCCGTCGCCTCCGTCCTCAGTATTCTGCGCCTGCCTGTCGCCTCTGTCTTCAGTATTCTGCGCCTGCCTGTCGCCTCCGTCCTCAGTATTCGGTGACTGCTCATCTGTGCAGTCAGTGCACAGCTTGTTTAACAGTATAAATTTGGTGTCCTCTAAATAACTCAACACACAGCCATTAATGTCTAAACTGCGGACAAAAAAGTGAGTACACCTCTAAGTGAAAATGGCCATATTGTGCCCTTGGTGTGAATATTTTGTGTGGCCTCCATTATTTCCAGCACGGCCTTACCTCTCTTGGACCTGGAGGTCACTATATCTTCTCAGGAGCTGCTGGATCCTCTTCATCCTCCATGATGACGTCCCGGAGCTGCTGGATGGTACAGACCTCGCGCTCCTCCACCTTCTGTATGAGGAGCCTCCACAGATGCTCCATAGGGTTTAGGTCTGGAGACGCTCGGCCGATCCAGCACCGTCACCCTCAGTTTCTTTAGCGAGGCAGTGGGGGTCCTGGATGTGTCTGGGGTCGTTATGTTGGATTATGAAGAGAGGATCCTGCTCTGCTTCAGAGTCACAGGACTTATTGGCAACACGGTGGCTCAGTAGTTAGTATATGGTGGCTCAGTGGTTAGCACTTTGCAGCACTGGGGTCCTGGGTTTAAATCCCACCAAGGATAACATCTGCAAGGAGTTTGTATGTTTTCCCCGTGTTTGCGTGGGTTTCCTCCGGGTTCTCCAGTTTCCTCCCAAACTCCAAAGACATATTGGTAGGAAGTTTAGATTGTGAGCCCCAAATAGGGACAGTAATGATAATCTCTGCAAAGCGCTGCAGAATATGACGCTGCTATATAAAAATACATAATAAATGGTTCCATCAATGACCTGTAGCCCCCACAGCCGGCAGCACTTGTCCAGCCCCACACCAGGACCACCACTATGCCTGACTGTAGGCAGGACACACTTGTCTTTGTCTTCCCCTGGAGCCGCTGCACACGCTGACACCATCTGAACCAAATAAGTTTATCTTGGGCTCATCAGACACAGGACAGTTCCAGTAACACCACTATGTAGAGCAATGATTTTTTGTTTCAGATCCTCAGAGAATTCTTTGCCATGAGGAGCCATATTGAGCTTCCAGTGACCAGTATAAGAGAGTGTGTGAGAGATAACACCAAATGTAACACACCGGCTCCTTCAGACACACCTTAGACCTTGTAACACTAATGAGTCACATGACACCGGAGAGGGAAAATGGCTAATTGGGCACAATTTGGCCACTTTCACTTAGGGGTGTACTCATTTTTGTTGAGACATTAATGACTCTGTGCTGAGTTATATACAATGTTATACAAGCTGCACACTGACACTGCACATTGTATACAAGCTGCACACTGACACTGCACATTGTATACAAGCTTGACACTGCAAATTGTATACAAGCTGCGCACTGACTCTGCACATTGTATACAAGCTGCATACTGACACTGCACATTGCATACAAGCTGCACACTGACACTGCACATTGCATACAAGCTGCACACTGACTCTGCACATTGCATACAAGCTGCACACTGACTCTGCACATTGTATACAATCTGCACACTGACACTGCACATTGTATACAAGCTGCATACTGACACTGAACATTGTATACAAGCTGCACACTGACTCTGCACATTGTATACAAGCTGCACACTGACTCTGCACATTGTATACAAGCTGCACACTGACTCTGCACATTGTATACAATCTGCACACTGACTCTGCACATTGTATACAATCTGCACACTGACTCTGCACATTGTATACAAGCTGCGCACTGACTCTGCACATTGTATACAAGCTGCGCACTGACTCTGCACATTGTATACAAGCTGCGCACTGACTCTGCACATTGTATACAAGCTGCGCACTGACTCTGCACATTGTATACAAGCTGCGCACTGACTCTGCACATTGTATACAAGCTGCACACTGACTCTGCACATTGTATACAAGCTGCACACTGACTCTGCACATTGTATACAAGCTGCACACTGACTCTGCACATTGTATACAATCTGCACACTGACTCTGCACATTGTATACAATCTGCACACTGACTCTGCACATTGTATACAAGCTGCGCACTGACTCTGCACATTGTATACAAGCTGCGCACTGACTCTGCACATTGTATACAAGCTGCGCACTGACTCTGCACATTGTATACAAGCTGCGCACTGACTCTGCACATTGTATACAAGCTGCGCACTGACTCTGCACATTGTATACAAGCTGCATACTGACACTGCACATTGTATACAAGCTGCATACTGACACTGCACATTGTATACAAGCTCCACACTGAGACTACACTTGTATACAAGCTGCATACTGACACTGCACATTGTATACAAGCTCCACACTGACACTGCACATTGTATACAAGCTGCACACTGACACTGCACATTGTATACAAGCTGCACACTGACACTGCACATTGTATACAAGCTGCACACTGACACTGCACATTGTATACAAGCTGCACACTGACACTGCACATTGTATACATATGGGATGTTAGGAGTGATAGTTCTGATTACCTTCCCCCAGAGTCAGCAGCATGCATACCCATCACTCACCCCATGAGGCTGTGGTCACCTGGTCACACATGTGGCTCTATCTCTGTGCAGTCACCACCTCCAGCATGTCATGTGTCATTTGTAATGTCATGTATAATGTGTAATGTGTCATGTCTCATGTGTCATGTGTAATGTGTGATGTGTAATGTATAATATGTAATGTGTCATGTATAATGTGTCATGTGTCATGTATAATGTGTCCTGTGTCGTGTGTCATGTATAATGTGTCCTGTGTCGTGTGTCATGTATAATATGTAATGTGTCATGTGTCATGTGTAATGTGTGATGTGTAATGTATAATATGTAATGTGTCATGTATAATGTGTCATGTGTCATGTGTCATGTATAATGTGTCCTGTGTCGTGTCATGTCAGTGAATGCTGAGGGTTGTAGTTGCAGATCCACAGGTCGCTGGTCGCTGGTCACTTCCAGACTCAGCACAGACGTCCCAGACCCCACAACATGAAGAGTTAATGGATCCCACAGCAGAGGGATCCGCACTGCCTGCAGCAGGAGAGCTCCTGTGTCTGCAGATCCCATCACTCACCCATCAGCAGGTGCAGGGCCCCCAGGACCCCCAGCCAGCGCCTCCGCGACCCCCATCTAATCCTCATGATGCCGGAGCTCCTGCTCCGAGAAGTGATTCCCTCCTGTGCGCGCACAGCTGCTGTAATAACATCCGAAGTGGGGCAGGGGGCGGAGGAGGAAGGGGACACCTGCACCAGGGACAAGTCACACCCAGAGACCGTCAGCAGCGGGACCGCACGGCGCCACCCCGGAGTGTGCCCGGCACTGGAAGGAGAGGAGAGGCTGTGCCACCCCGGAGTGTGCCCGGCACTGGAAGGAGAGGAGAGGCTGTGCCACCCCGGAGTGTGCCCGGCACTGGAAGGAGAGGAGAGGCTGTGCCACCCCGGAGTGTGCCCGGCACTGGAAGGAGAGGAGAGGCTGTGCCACCCGGACTGTGCCCGGCACTGGAAGGAGAGGAGAGGCTGTGCTACCCCGGAGTGTCCCCGGCACTGGAAGGAGAGGAGAGGCTGTGCCACCCCGGAGTGTGCCCGGCACTGGAAGCAGAGGAGAGGCTGTGCTACCCCAGAGTGTGCCCGGCACTGGAAGGAGAGGAGAGGCTGTGCCACCCCGGAGTGTGCCCGGCACTGGAAGGAGAGGAGTGGCTGTGCCACCCCAGAGTGTGCCCGGCACTGGAAGGAGAGGAGAGGCTGTGCCACCCCGGAGTGTGCCCGGCACTGGAAGCAGAGGAGAGGCTGTGCTACCCCGGAGTGTGCCCGGCACTGGAAGGAGAGGAGAGGCTGTGCCACCCCGGAGTGTGCCCGGCACTGGAAGGAGAGGAGAGACTGTGCCACCCCGGAGTGTACCCGATACTGGAAGGAGAGGAGAGGCTGTGCCACCCCGGAGTGTGCCCGGCACTGGAAGGAGAGGAGAGGCTGTGCCACCCCGGAGTGTGCCCGGCACTGGAAGGAGAGGAGAGGCTGTGCCACCCCGGAGTGTGCCCGGCACTGGAAGGAGAGGAGAGGCTGTGCCACCCCGGAGTGTGCCCGATACTGGAAGGAGAGGAGAGGCTGTACCACCCCGGAGTGTGCCCGGCACTGGAAGCAGAGGAGAGGCTGTGCCACCCCGGAGTGTGCCCGGCACTGGAAGGAGAGGAGAGGCTGTGCCACCCCGGAGTGTGCCCGGCACTGGAAGGAGAGGAGAGGCTGTGCCACCCCGGAGTGTGCCCGGCACTGGAAGGAGAGGAGAGGCTGTGCCACCCCGGAGTGTGCCCGGCACTGGAAGGAGAGGAGAGGCTGTGCCACCCCGGAGTGTGCCCGGCACTGGAAGGAGAGGAGAGGCTGTGCTACCCCGGAGTGTGCCTGGCACTGAAAGGAGAGGAGAGGCTGTGCCGCCCCGGAGTGTGCCCGGCACTGGAAGGAGAGGAGAGGCTGTGCCACCCTGGAGTGTGCCCGGCACTGGAAGGAGAGGAGAGGCTGTGCCACCCTGGAGTGTGCCCGGCACTGGAAGGAGAGGAGAGACTGTGCCACCCCGGAGTGTGCCCGGCACTGGAAGAAGAGGAGAGGCTGTGCCACCCCGGAGTGTGCCCGGCACTGGAAGGAGAGGAGAGACTGTGCCACCCGGACTGTGCCCGGCACTGGAAGGAGAGGAGAGGATGTGCCACCCCGGAGTGTGCCCGGCACTGGAAGGAGAGGAGAGGCTGTGCCACCCCGAAGTGTGCCCGGCACTGGAAGGAGAGGAGAGGCTGTGCCACCCCGGAGTGTGCCCGGCACTGGAAGGAGAGGAGAGGCTGTGCCACCCCGGAGTGTGCCCGGCACTGGAAGGAGAGGAGAGGCTGTGCTACCCCGGAGTGTGCCCGGCACTGGAAGGAGAGGAGAGGCTGTGCCACCCCGGAGTGTGCCCGGCACTGGAAGCAGAGGAGAGGCTGTGCCACCCCGGAGTGTGCCCGGCACTGGAAGGAGAGGAGAGGCTGTACCACCCCGGAGTGTGCCCGGCACTGGAAGGAGAGGAGAGGAGAGGCTGTACCACCCCGGAGTGTGCCCGGCACTGGAAGGAGAGGAGAGGCTGTGCCACCCCGGAGTGTGCCCGGCACTGGAAGGAGAGGAGAGGAGTAGCTGTACCACCCCGGAGTGTGCCCAGCACTGGAAGGAGAGGAGAGGCTGTGCCACCCTGGAGTGTGCCCGGCACTGGAAGCAGAGGAGAGGCTGTGCTACCCCGGAGTGTGCCCGGCACTGGAAGGAGAGGACAGGCTGTGCCACCCCGGAGTGTGCCCGGCACTGGAAGGAGAGGAGAGGCTGTGCTACCCCGGAGTGTGCCCGGCACTGGAAGGAGAGGAGAGGCTGTGCCACCCCGGAGTGTGCCCGGCACTGGAAGCAGAGGAGAGGCTGTGCCACCCCGGAGTGTGCCCGGCACTGGAAGGAGAAGAGAGGCTGTGCCACCCCGGAGTGTGCCCGGCACTGGAAGGAGAGGAGAGGCTGTGCCACCCCCGGAGTGTGCCCGGCACTGGAAGCAGAGGAGAGGCTGTGCCACCCCGGAGTGTGCCCGGCACTGGAAGGAGAGGGAGAGGCTGTGCCACCCCGGAGTGTGCCCGGCACTGGAAGCAGAGGAGAGGCTGTGCCACCCCAGAGTGTGCCCGGCACTGGAAGGAGAGGAGAGGCTGTGCCACCCCGGAGTGTGCCCGGCACTGGAAGGAGAGGAGAGACTGTGCCACCCCGGAGTGTGCCCGGCACTGGAAGGAGAGGAGAGGCTGTGCCACCCCGGAGTGTGCCCGGCACTGGAAGGAGAGGAGAGGCTGTGCCACCCCGGAGTGTGCCCGGCACTGGAAGGAGAGGAGATGCTGTGCCACCCCGGAGTGTGCCCGGCACTGGAAGGAGAGGAGATGCTGTGCCACCCCGGAGTGTGCCCGGCACTGGAAGGAGAGGAGAGGCTGTGCCACCCCAGAGTGTGCCCGGCACTGGAAGGAGAGGAGAGGCTGTGCCACCCCGGAGTGTGCCCGGCACTGGAAGGAGAGGAGAGGCTGTGCCACCCCGGAGTGTGCCCCGGCACTGGAAGCAGAGGAGAAGCTGTGCCACCCCGGAGTGTGCCCGGCACTGGAAGGAGAGGAGAGGCTGTGCCACCCCGGAGTGTGCCCGGCACTGGAAGCAGAGGAGAGGCTGTGCCACCCCGGAGTGTGCCCGGCACTGGAAGGAGAAGAGAGGCTGTGCCACCCCGGAGTGTGCCCGGCACTGGAAGGAGAGGAGAGGCTGTGCCACCCCGGGGTGTGCCCGGCACTGGAAGCAGAGGAGAGGCTGTGCCACCCCGGAGTGTGCCCGGCACTGGAAGGAGAAGAGAGGCTGTGCCACCCCGGAGTGTGCCCCGGCACTGGAAGGAGAGGAGAGGCTGTGCCACCCCGGAGTGTGCCCGGCACTGGAAGGAGAGGAGAGGCTGTGCCACCCCGGAGTGTGCCCGGCACTGGAAGGAGAGGAGAGGCTGTGCCACCCCGGAGTGTGCCCGGCACTGGAAGGAGAAGAGAGGCTGTGCCACCCCGGAGTGTGCCCGGCACTGGAAGGAGAGGAGAGGCTGTGCCACCCCGGGGTGTGCCCTGCACTGGAAGGAGAGGAGAGGCTGTGCCACCCCGGAGTGTGCCCGGCACTGGAAGGAGAGGAGAGGCTGTGCCACCCCGGAGTGTGCCCGGCACTGGAAGGAGAGGAGAGGCTGTGCCACCCCGGAGTGTGCCCGGCACTGGAAGGAGAAGAGAGGCTGTGCCACCCCGGAGTGTGCCCGGCACTGGAAGGAGAGGAGAGGCTGTGCCACCCCGGAGTGTGCCCGGCACTGGAAGGAGAGGAGAGGCTGTGCCACCCCGGAGTGTGCCCGGCACTGGAAGGAGAGGAGAGGCTGTGCCACCCCGGAGTGTGCCCGGCACTGGAAGGAGAAGAGAGGCTGTGCCACCCCGGAGTGTGCCCGGCACTGGAAGGAGAGGAGAGGCTGTGCCACCCCGGGGTGTGCCCCTGCACTGGAAGGAGAGGAGAGGCTGTGCCACCCCGGAGTGTGCCCGGCACTGGAAGGAGAGGAGAGGCTGTGCCACCCCGGAGTGTGCCCGGCACTGTAAGGAGAGGAGAGGCTGTGCCACCCCGGAGTGTGCCCGGCACTGGAAGGAGAAGAGAGGCTGTGCCACCCCGGAGTGTGCCCGGCACTGGAAGGAGAGGAGAGGCTGTGCCACCCCGGGGTGTGCCCTGCACTGGAAGGAGAGGAGAGGCTGTGCCACCCCGGAGTGTGCCCGGCACTGGAAGGAGAGGAGAGGCTGTGCCACCTCGGAGTGTGCCCGGCACTGGAAGGAGAGGAGAGGCTGTGCCACCCCGGAGTGTGCCCGGCACTGGAAGGAGAGGAGAGGCTGTGCCACCCCGGAGTGTGCCCGGCACTGGAAGGAGAGGAGAGGCTGTGCCACCCCGGAGTGTGCCCGGCACTGGAAGGAGAAGAGAGGCTGTGCCACCCCGGAGTGTGCCCGGCACTGGAAGGAGAGGAGAGGCTGTGCCACCCCGGGGTGTGCCCTGCACTGGAAGGAGAGGAGAGGCTGTGCCACCCCGGAGTGTGCCCGGCACTGGAAGGAGAGGAGAGGCTGTGCCACCCCGGAGTGTGCCCGGCACTGGAAGGAGAGGAGAGGCTGTGCCACCCCGGAGTGTGCCCGGCACTGGAAGGAGAAGAGAGGCTGTGCCACCCCGGAGTGTGCCCGGCACTGGAAGGAGAGGAGAGGCTGTGCCACCCCGGAGTGTGCCCGGCACTGGAAGGAGAGGAGAGGCTGTGCCACCCCGGAGTGTGCCCGGCACTGGAAGGAGAGGAGAGGCTGTGCCACCCCGGAGTGTGCCCGGCACTGGAAGGAGAAGAGAGGCTGTGCCACCCCGGAGTGTGCCCGGCACTGGAAGGAGAGGAGAGGCTGTGCCACCCCGGGGTGTGCCCTGCACTGGAAGGAGAGGAGAGGCTGTGCCACCCCGGAGTGTGCCCGGCACTGGAAGGAGAGGAGAGGCTGTGCCACCCCGGAGTGTGCCCGGCACTGGAAGGAGAAGAGAGGCTGTGCCACCCCGGAGTGTGCCCGGCACTGGAAGGAGAGGAGAGGCTGTGCCACCCCGGGGTGTGCCCTGCACTGGAAGGAGAGGAGAGGCTGTGCCACCCCGGAGTGTGCCCGGCACTGGAAGGAGAGGAGAGGCTGTGCCACCTCGGAGTGTGCCCGGCACTGGAAGGAGAGGAGAGGCTGTGCCACCCCGGAGTGTGCCCGGCACTGGAAGGAGAGGAGAGGCTGTGCCACCCCGGAGTGTGCCCGGCACTGGAAGGAGAGGAGAGGCTGTGCCACCCCGGAGTGTGCCCGGCACTGGAAGGAGAAGAGAGGCTGTGCCACCCCGGAGTGTGCCCGGCACTGGAAGGAGAGGAGAGGCTGTGCCACCCCGGGGTGTGCCCTGCACTGGAAGGAGAGGAGAGGCTGTGCCACCCCGGAGTGTGCCCGGCACTGGAAGGAGAGGAGAGGCTGTGCCACCTCGGAGTGTGCCCGGCACTGGAAGGAGAGGAGAGGCTGTGCCACCCCGGAGTGTGCCCGGCACTGGAAGGAGAGGAGAGGCTGTGCCACCCCGGAGTGTGCCCGGCACTGGAAGGAGAGGAGAGGCTGTGCCACCCCGGAGTGTGCCCGGCACTGGAAGGAGAGGAGAGGCTGTGCCACCCCGGAGTGTGCCCGGCACTGGAAGGAGAGGAGATGCTGTGCCACCCCGGAGTGTGCCCGGCACTGAAAGGAGAGGAGAGGCTGTGCCACCCCGGAGTGTGCCCGGCACTGGAAGGAGAGGAGAGGCTGTGCCACCCCGGAGTGTGCCCGGCACTGGAAGGAGAGGAGAGGCTGTGCCACCCCGGAGTGTGCCCGGCACTGGAAGGAGAAGAGAGGCTGTGCCACCCCGGAGTGTGCCCGGCACTGGAAGGAGAGGAGGCTGTGCCACCCAGGAGTGTGCCCGGCACTGGAAGGAGAAGAGAGGCTGTGCCACCCCCGGAGTGTGCCCGGCACTGGAAGGAGAGGAGAGGCTGTGCCACCCCGGGGTGTGCCCCTGCACTGGAAGGAGAGGAGAGGCTGTGCCACCCCGGAGTGTGCCCCGGCACTGGAAGGAGAGGAGAGGCTGTGCCACCCCGGAGTGTGCCCGGCACTGGAAGGAGAGGAGAGGCTGTGCCACCCCGGAGTGTGCCCGGCACTGGAAGGAGAAGAGAGGCTGTGCCACCCCGGAGTGTGCCCGGCACTGGAAGGAGAGGAGAGGCTGTGCCACCCCGGGGTGTGCCCTGCACTGGAAGGAGAGGAGAGGCTGTGCCACCCCGGAGTGTGCCCGGCACTGGAAGGAGAGGAGAGGCTGTGCCACCTCGGAGTGTGCCCGGCACTGGAAGGAGAGGAGAGGCTGTGCCACCCCGGAGTGTGCCCGGCACTGGAAGGAGAGGAGAGGCTGTGCCACCCCCGGAGTGTGCCCGGCACTGGAAGGAGAGGAGAGGCTGTGCCACCCCGGAGTGTGCCCGGCACTGGAAGGAGAGGAGAGGCTGTGCCACCCCGGAGTGTGCCCGGCACTGGAAGGAGAGGAGATGCTGTGCCACCCCGGAGTGTGCCCGGCACTGAAAGGAGAGGAGAGGCTGTGCCACCCCGGAGAGTGCCCGGCACTGGAAGGAGAGGAGAGGCTGTGCCACCCCGGAGTGTGCCCGGCACTGGAAGGAGAGGAGAGGCTGTGCCACCCCGGAGTGTGCCCGGCACTGGAAGGAGAGGAGAGGCTGTGCCACCCCGGAGTGTGCCCGGCACTGGAAGGAGAGGAGAGGCTGTGCCACCCCGGAGTGTGCCCGGCACTGGAAGGAGAGGAGAGGCTGTGCCACCCCGGAGTGTGCCCGGCACTGGAAGGAGAGGAGAGGAGAGGCTGTACCACCCCGGAGTGTGCCCGGCACTGGAAGGAGAGGAGAGGAGAGGCTGTACCACCCCGGAGTGTGCCCGGCACTGGAAGGAGAGGAGAGGCTGTGCCCACCCCGGAGTGTGCCCGGCACTGGAAGTAGAGGAGAGGCTGTGCCACCCCCGGAGTGTGCCCGGCACTGGAAGGAGAGGAGAGGCTGTGCCACCCCGGAGTGTGCCCGGCACTGGAAGCAGAGGAGAGGCTGTGCCACCCCGGAGTGTGCCCGGCACTGGAAGGAGAGGAGAGGCTGTGCCACCCCGGAGTGTGCCCGGCACTGGAAGGAGAGGAGAGGCTGTGCCACCCCAGAGTGTGCCCGGCACTGGAAGCAGAGGAGAGGCTGTGCCACCCCGGAGTGTGCCCGGCACTGGAAGGAGAGGAGAGGCTGTGCCACCCCAGAGTGTGCCCGGCACTGGAAGCAGAGGAGAGGCTGTGCCACCCCGGAGTGTGCCCGGCACTGGAAGGAGAGGAGAGGCTGTGCCACCCCGGAGTGTGCCCGGCACTGGAAGGAGAGGAGAGGCTGTGCTACCCCGGAGTGTGCCCGGCACTGAAAGGAGAGGAGAGGCTGTGCCACCCCGGAGTGTGCCCGGCACTGGAAGGAGAGGAGAAGCTGTCCCACCCCGGAGTGTGCCCGGCACTGGAAGGAGAGGAGAGGAGAGGCTGTGCCACCCCGGAGTGTGCCCGGCACTGGAAGGAGAGGAGAGGCTGTGCCACCCTGGAGTGTGCCCGGCACTGGAAGGAGAGGAGAGGCTGTGCTACCCCGGAGTGTGCCCGGCACTGAAAGGAGAGGAGAGGCTGTGCCACCCCGGAGTGTGCCCGGCACTGGAAGCAGAGGAGAGGCTGTGCCACCCCGGAGTGTGCCCGGCACTGGAGGGAGAGGAGAGGCTGTGCAACCCCCGGAGAGTGCCCGGCACTGGAAGCAGAGGAGAGGCTGTGCCACCCAGGAGTGTGCCCGGCACTGGAAGGAGAGGAGAGGCTGTGCCACCTCGGAGTGTGCCCGGCACTGGAAGGAGAGGAGAGGCTGTGCCACCCCGGAGTGTGCCCGGCACTGGAAGGAGAGGAGAGGCTGTGCCACCCCGGAGTGTGCCCGGCACTGGAAGGAGAGGAGAGGCTGTGCCACCCCGGAGTGTGCCCGGCACTGGAAGGAGAGGAGAGGCTGTGCCACCCCGGAGTGTGCCCGGCACTGGAAGGAGAGGAGATGCTGTGCCACCCCGGAGTGTGCCCGGCACTGAAAGGAGAGGAGAGGCTGTGCCACCCCGGAGAGTGCCCGGCACTGGAAGGAGAGGAGAGGCTGTGCCACCTCGGAGTGTGCCCGGCACTGGAAGGAGAGGAGAGGCTGTGCCACCCCGGAGTGTGCCCGGCACTGGAAGGAGAGGAGAGGCTGTGCCACCCCGGAGTGTGCCCGGCACTGGAAGGAGAGGAGAGGCTGTGCCACCCCGGAGTGTGCCCGGCACTGGAAGGAGAGGAGAGGCTGTGCCACCCCGGAGTGTGCCCGGCACTGGAAGGAGAGGAGAGGAGAGGCTGTACCACCCCGGAGTGTGCCCGGCACTGGAAGGAGAGGAGAGGAGAGGCTGTACCACCCCGGAGTGTGCCCGGCACTGGAAGGAGAGGAGAGGCTGTGCCACCCCGGAGTGTGCCCGGCACTGGAAGTAGAGGAGAGGCTGTGCCACCCCGGAGTGTGCCCGGCACTGGAAGGAGAGGAGAGGCTGTGCCACCCCGGAGTGTGCCCGGCACTGGAAGCAGAGGAGAGGCTGTGCCACCCCGGAGTGTGCCCGGCACTGGAAGGAGAGGAGAGGCTGTGCCACCCCGGAGTGTGCCCGGCACTGGAAGGAGAGGAGAGGCTGTGCCACCCCAGAGTGTGCCCGGCACTGGAAGCAGAGGAGAGGCTGTGCCACCCCGGAGTGTGCCCGGCACTGGAAGGAGAGGAGAGGCTGTGCCACCCCAGAGTGTGCCCGGCACTGGAAGCAGAGGAGAGGCTGTGCCACCCCGGAGTGTGCCCGGCACTGGAAGGAGAGGAGAGGCTGTGCCACCCCGGAGTGTGCCCGGCACTGGAAGGAGAGGAGAGGCTGTGCTACCCCGGAGTGTGCCCGGCACTGAAAGGAGAGGAGAGGCTGTGCCACCCCGGAGTGTGCCCGGCACTGGAAGGAGAGGAGAAGCTGTCCCACCCCGGAGTGTGCCCGGCACTGGAAGGAGAGGAGAGGAGAGGCTGTGCCACCCCGGAGTGTGCCCGGCACTGGAAGGAGAGGAGAGGCTGTGCCACCCTGGAGTGTGCCTGGCACTGGAAGGAGAGGAGAGGCTGTGCTACCCCGGAGTGTGCCCGGCACTGAAAGGAGAGGAGAGGCTGTGCCACCCCGGAGTGTGCCCGGCACTGGAAGCAGAGGAGAGGCTGTGCCACCCCGGAGTGTGCCCGGCACTGGAGGGAGAGGAGAGGCTGTGCAACCCCCGGAGAGTGCCCGGCACTGGAAGCAGAGGAGAGGCTGTGCCACCCAGGAGTGTGCCCGGCATTGGAAGGAGAGGAGAGGCTGTGCCACCCCGGAGTGTACCCGGCACTGGAAGGAGAGGAGAGGCTGTGCCACCCCGGAGTGTGCCCGGCACTGGAAGGAGAGGCTGTGCCACCCCGGAGTGTACCCGGCACTGGAAGGAGAGGAGAGACTGTGCCACCCCGGAGTGTGCCTGGCACTGGAAGGAGAGGAGAGGCTGTACCACCCCGGAGTGTGCCTGGCACTGGAAGGAGAGGAGAGGCTGTGCCACCCCGGAGTGTGCCTGGCACTGGAAGGAGAGGAGAGGCTGTACCACCCCGGACTGTGCCCGGCACTGGAAGGAGAGGAGAGGCTGTGCCACCCTGGAGTGTGCCCAGCACAGAGAGGAAAGTAGAGGAGAGACTGTGCCACCCCAGAGTGTGCCCGGCACTGGAAGGAGAGGAGAGGCTGTGCCACCCCGGAGTGTGCCTGGCACTGGAAGGAGAGGAGAGGCTGTGCTACCCCGGAGTGTGCCCGGCACTGGAAGGAGAGGAGAGGCTGTGCCACCCCGGAGTGTACCCGGCACTGGAAGGAGAGGAGAGGCTGTGCCACCCCAGAGTGTGCCCGGCACTGGAAGGAGAGGAGAGGCTGTGCCACCCCGGAGTGTGCCCGGCACTGGAAGGAGAGGAGAGGCTGTGCCACCCCAGAGTGTGCCCGGCACTGGAAGGAGAGGAGAGACTGTACCACTCCGGAGTGTGCCCAGCACTGGAAGGAGAGGAGAGGCTGTGCCACCCCGGAGTGTGCCCGGCACTGGAAGGAGAGGAGAGTCTGTGCCACCCCGGAGTGTGCCCGGCACTGGAAGGAGAGGAGAGGCTGTGCCACCCCGGAGTGTGCCCGGCACTGGAAGGAGAGGAGAGACTGTGCCACCCCGGAGTGTGCCCGGCACTGGAAGGAGAGGAGAGGCTGTGCAACCCCGGAGTGTGCCCGGCACTGGAAGGAGAGGAGAGGCTGTGCCACCCCGGAGTGTGCCCGGCACTGGAAGGAGAGGAGAGGCTGTGCCACCCCGGAGTGTGCCCGGCACTGGAAGGAGAGGAGAGGCTGTGCAACCCCGGAGTGTGCCCGGCACTGGAAGAGGAGAGACTGTGCCACCCCCGGAGTGTGCCCGGCACTGGAAGGAGAGGAGAGGCTGTACCTCCCCGGAGTGTGCCCGGCACAGAAAGGAGAGGAGAGGCTGTGCCACCCCGGAGTGTACCCGGAACTGGAAGGAGAGGAGAGGCTGTGCCACCCCGGAGTGTGCCCGGCACTGGAAGGAGAGGCTGTGCCACCCCGGAGGGTACCCGGCACTGGAAGGAGAGGAGAGACTGTGCCACCCCGGAGTGTGCCTGGCACTGGAAAAAGAGGAGAGGCTGTACCACCCCGGAGTGTGCCCGGCACTGGAAGGAGAGGAGAGGCTGTGCCACCCCGGAGTGTGCCTGGCACTGGAAGGAGAGGAGAGGCTGTACCACCCCGGACTGTGCCCGGCACTGGAAGGAGAGGAGAGGCTGTGCCACCCCGGAGTGTCCCCAGCACAGAGAGGAAAGTAGAGGAGAGACTGTGCCACCCCAGAGTGTGCCCGGCACTGGAAGGAGAGGAGAGGCTGTGCCACCCCGGAGTGTGCCCGGCACTGGAAGGAGAGGAGAGGCTGTGCTACCCCGGAGTGTGCCCGGCACTGGAAGGAGAGGAGAGGCTGTGCCACCCCGGAGTGTGCCCGGCACTGGAAGGAGAGGAGAGGCTGTGCCACCCCGGAGTGTGCCCGGCACTGGAAGGAGAGGAGAGGCTGTGCCACCCCAGAGTGTGCCCGGCACTGGAAGGAGAGGAGAGGCTGTGCCACCCCGGAGTGTGCCCGGCACTGGAAGGAGAGGAGAGGCTGTGCCACCCCAGAGTGTGCCCGGCACTGGAAGGAGAGGAGAGACTGTACCACTCCGGAGTGTGCCCGGCACTGGAAGGAGAGGAGAGGCTGTGCCACCCCGGAGTGTGCCCGGCACTGGAAGGAGAGGAGAGGCTGTGCCACCCCGGAGTGTGCCCGGCACTGGAAGGAGAGGAGAGACTGTACCACTCCGGAGTGTGCCCGGCACTGGAAGGAGAGGAGAGGCTGTGCCACCCCGGAGTGTGCCCGGCACTGGAAGGAGAGGAGAGACTGTGCCACCCCGGAGTGTGCCCGGCACTGGAAGGAGAGGAGAGGCTGTGCCACCCCGGAGTGTGCCCGGCACAGAAAGGAGAGGAGAGGCTGTGCCACCCCGGAGTGTGCCCGGCACTGGAAGCAGAGGAGAGGCTGTGCCACCCCGGAGTGTGCCCGGCACTGGAAGGAGAGGAGAGGAGAGGCTGTACCACCCCGGAGTGTGCCCGGCACTGGAAGGAGAGGAGAGGAGAGGCTGTACCACCCCGGAGTGTGCCCGGCACTGGAAGGAGAGGAGAGGCTGTGCCACCCCGGAGTGTGCCTGGCACTGGAAGGAGAGGAGAGGCTGTGCCACCCCGGAGTGTGCCCGGCACTGGAAGGAGAGGAGAGGCTGTGCCACCCTGGAGTGTGCCCGGCACTGGAAGGAGAGGAGAGGCTGTGCTACCCCGGAGTATGCCCGGCACTGAAAGGAGAGGAGAGGCTGTGCCACCCCGGAGTGTGCCCGGCACTGGAAGGAGAGGAGAGGCTGTGCCACCCCGGAGTGTGCCCGGCACTGGAAGGAGAGGAGAGGCTGTGCCACCCCGGAGTGTGCCCGGCACTGGAAGGAGAGGAGAGGCTGTGCCACCCCGGAGTGTGCCCGGCACTGGAAGGAGAGGAGATGCTGTGCCACCCCGGAGTGTGCCCGGCACTGAAAGGAGAGGAGAGGCTGTGCCACCCCGGAGTGTGCCCGGCACTGGAAGGAGAGGAGAGGCTGTGCCACCCCGGAGTGTGCCCGGCACTGGAAGTAGAGGAGAGGCTGTGCCACCCCGGAGTGTGCCCGGCACTGGAAGTAGAGGAGAGGCTGTGCCACCCCGGAGTGTGCCCGGCACTGGAAGCAGAGGAGAGGCTGTGCCACCCCGGAGTGTGCCCGGCACTGGAAGGAGAGGAGAGGAGAGGCTGTACCACCCCGGAGTGTGCCCGGCACTGGAAGGAGAGGAGAGTCTGTGCCACCCCAGAGTGTGCCCGGCACTGGAAGGAGGAGAGGAGAAGCTGTACCACCCCGGAGTGTGCCCGGCACTGGAAGGAGAGGAGAGGCTGTGCCACCCCGGAGTGTGCCCGGCACTGGAAGCAGAGGAGAGGCTGTGCCACCCCGGAGTGTGCCCGGCACTGGAAGGAGAGGAGAGGCTGTGCCACCCCAGAGTGTGCCCGGCACTGGAAGCAGAGGAGAGGCTGTGCTACCCCGGAGTGTGCCCGGCACTGAAAGGAGAGGAGAGGCTGTGCCACCCCGGAGTGTGCCCGGCACTGGAAGGAGAGGAGAAGCTGTCCCACCCCGGAGTGTGCCCGGCACTGGAAGGAGAGGAGAGGCTGTGCCACCCCGGAGTGTGCCCGGCACTGGAAGCAGAGGAGAGGCTGTGCCACCCCGGAGTGTGCCCGGCACTGGAAGGAGAGGAGAGGCTGTGCCACCCCAGAGTGTGCCCGGCACTGGAAGCAGAGGAGAGGCTGTGACACCCCGGAGTGTGCCCGGCACTGGAAGGAGAGGAGAGGCTGTGCCACCCCGGAGTGTGCCCGGCACTGGAAGCAGAGGAGAGGCTGTGCCACCCTGGAGTGTGCCCGGCACTGGAAGGAGAGGAGAGGCTGTGCCACCCCGGAGTGTGCCCGGCACTGGAAGGAGAGGAGAGGCTGTGCCACCCCGGAGTGTGCCCGGCACTGGAAGGAGAGGAGAGGCTGTGCTACCCCGGAGTGTGCCCGGCACTGAAAGGAGAGGAGAGGCTGTGCCACCCCGGAGTGTGCCCGGCACTGGAAGGAGAGGAGAAGCTGTCCCACCCCGGAGTGTGCCCGGCACTGGAAGGAGAGGAGAGGCTGTGCCACCCCGGAGTGTGCCCGGCACTGGAAGGAGAGGAGAGGCTGTGCCACCCCGGAGTGTTCCCGGCACTGGAAGGAGAGGAGAGGCTGTGCTACCCCGGAGTGTGCCCGGCACTGAAAGGAGAGGAGAGGCTGTGCCACCCCGGAGTGTGCCCGGCACTGGAAGCAGAGGAGAGGCTGTGCCACCCCGGAGTGTGCCCGGCACTGGAGGGAGAGGAGAGGCTGTGCAACCCCCGGAGAGTGCCCGGCACTGGAAGCAGAGGAGAGGCTGTGCCACCCAGGAGTGTGCCCGGCACTGGAAGGAGAGGAGAGGCTGTGCCACCCCGGAGTGTGCCCGGCACTGGAAGGAGAGGAGAGGCTGTGCCACCCCGGAGTGTGCCCGGCACTGGAAGGAGAGGAGAGGCTGTGCCACCCCAGAGTGTACCCGGCACTGGAAGGAGAGGAGAGGCTGTGCCACCCCGGAGTGTGCCCGGCACTGGAAGGAGAGGCTGTGCCACCCCGGAGTGTACCCGGCACTGGAAGGAGAGGAGAGACTGTGCCACCCCGGAGTGTGCCTGGCACTGGAAGGAGAGGAGAGGCTGTACCACCCCGGAGTGTGCCTGGCACTGGAAGGAGAGGAGAGGCTGTGCCACCCCGGAGTGTGCCTGGCACTGGAAGGAGAGGAGAGGCTGTACCACCCCGGACTGTGCCCGGCACTGGAAGGAGAGGAGAGGCTGTGCCACCCCGGAGTGTGCCCAGCACAGAGAGGAAAGTAGAGGAGAGACTGTGCCACCCCAGAGTGTGCCCGGCACTGGAAGGAGAGGAGAGGCTGTGCCACCCCGGAGTGTGCCTGGCACTGGAAGGAGAGGAGAGGCTGTGCTACCCCGGAGTGTGCCCGGCACTGGAAGGAGAGGAGAGGCTGTGCCACCCCGGAGTGTACCCGGCACTGGAAGGAGAGGAGAGGCTGTGCCACCCCAGAGTGTGCCCGGCACTGGAAGGAGAGGAGAGGCTGTGCCACCCCGGAGTGTGCCCGGCACTGGAAGGAGAGGAGAGGCTGTGCCACCCCAGAGTGTGCCCGGCACTGGAAGGAGAGGAGAGACTGTACCACTCCGGAGTGTGCCCGGCACTGGAAGGAGAGGAGAGGCTGTGCCACCCCGGAGTGTGCCCGGCACTGGAAGGAGAGGAGAGGCTGTGCCACCCCGGAGTGTGCCCGGCACTGGAAGGAGAGGAGAGACTGTACCACTCCGGAGTGTGCCCGGCACTGGAAGGAGAGGAGAGGCTGTGCCACCCCGGAGTGTGCCCGGCACTGGAAGGAGAGGAGAGACTGTGCCACCCCGGAGTGTGCCCGGCACTGGAAGGAGAGGAGAGGCTGTGCAACCCCGGAGTGTGCCCGGCACTGGAAGGAGAGGAGAGGCTGTGCCACCCCGGAGTGTGCCCGGCACTGGAAGGAGAGGAGAGGCTGTGCCACCCCGGAGTGTGCCCGGCACTGGAAGGAGAGGAGAGGCTGTGCAACCCCGGAGTGTGCCCGGCACTGGAAGAGGAGAGACTGTGCCACCCCGGAGTGTGCCCGGCACAGAAAGGAGAGGAGAGGCTGTGCCACCCTGGAGTGTGCCCGACACTGAAAGAGGAGAGACTGTGCCACCCCGGAGTGTGCCCGGCACAGAAAGGAGAGGAGAGGCTGTGCCACCCCGGAGTGTGCCCGGCACTGGAAGGAGAGGAGAGGCTGTGCCACCCCGGAGTGTGCCCGGCACTGGAAGGAGAGGCTGTGCCACCCCGGAGTGTACCCGGCACTGGAAGGAGAGGAGAGACTGTGCCACCCCGGAGTGTGCCTGGCACTGGAAGGAGAGGAGAGGCTGTACCACCCCGGAGTGTGCCTGGCACTGGAAGGAAAGGAGAGGCTGTGCCACCCCGGAGTGTGCCCGGCACTGGAAGGAGAGGAGAGGCTGTGCAACCCCGGAGTGTGCCCGGCACTGGAAGAGGAGAGACTGTGCCACCCCCGGAGTGTGCCCGGCACTGGAAGGAGAGGAGAGGCTGTACCTCCCCGGAGTGTGCCCGGCACAGAAAGGAGAGGAGAGGCTGTGCCACCCTGGAGTGTGCCCGGCACTGGAAGGAGAGGAGAGGCTGTGCCACCCCGGAGTGTGCCCGGCACTGGAAGGAGAGGAGAGGCTGTACCACTCCGGAGTGTGCCCGGCACTGGAAGGAGAGGCTGTGCCACCCCGGAGTGTGCCCGGCACTGGAAGGAGAGGAGAGACTGTGCCACCCCGGAGTGTGCCCGGCACTGGAAGGAGAGGAGAGGCTGTGCAACCCCGGAGTGTGCCCGGCACTGGAAGGAGAGGAGAGGCTGTGCCACCCCGGAGTGTGCCCGGCACTGGAAGGAGAGGAGAGGCTGTGCCACCCCGGAGTGTGCCCGGCACTGGAAGGAGAGGAGAGACTGTGCCACCCCGGAGTGTGCCCGGCACTGGAAGGAGAGGAGAGGCTGTGCAACCCCGGAGTGTGCCCGGCACTGGAAGGAGAGGAGAGGCTGTGCCACCCCGGAGTGTGCCCGGCACTGGAAGGAGAGGAGAGGCTGTGCCACCCCGGAGTGTGCCCGGCACTGGAAGGAGAGGAGAGGCTGTGCAACCCCGGAGTGTGCCCGGCACTGGAAGAGGAGAGACTGTGCCACCTCCGGAGTGTGCCCGGCACTGGAAGGAGAGGAGAGGCTGTACCTCCCCGGAGTGTGCCCGGCACAGAAAGGAGAGGAGAGGCTGTGCCACCCTGGAGTGTGCCCGACACTGAAAGAGGAGAGACTGTGCCACCCCGGAGTGTGCCCGGCACAGAAAGGAGAGGAGAGGCTGTGCCACGCCGGAGTGTACCCGGCACTGGAAGGAGAGGAGAGGCTGTGCCACCCCGGAGTGTGCCCGGCACTGGAAGGAGAGGCTGTGCCACCCCGGAGTGTACCCGGCACTGGAAGGAGAGGAGAGACTGTGCCACCCCGGAGTGTGCCTGGCACTGGAAGGAGAGGAGAGGCTGTACCACCCCGGAGTGTGCCTGGCACTGGAAGGAGAGGAGAGGCTGTGCCACCCCGGAGTGTGCCCGGCACTGGAAGGAGAGGAGAGGCTGTGCAACCCTGGAGTGTGCCCGGCACTGGAAGAGGAGAGACTGTGCCACTCCGGAGTGTGCCCGGCACTGGAAGGAGAGGAGAGGCCGTGCCACCCCGGAGTGTGCCCGGCCCTGGAAGGAGAGGAGAGGCTGTGCAACCCCGGAGTGTGCCCGGCACTGGAAGAGGAGAGACTGTGCCACCCCGGAGTGTGCCCGGCACAGAAAGGAGAGGAGAGGCTGTGCCACCCTGGAGTGTGCCCGACACTGAAAGGAGAGGAGAGGCTGTGCCACCCCGGAGTGTGCCCGGCACTGGAAGGAGAGGAGAGGCTGTGCCACCCCGGAGTGTGCCCGGCACTGGAAGAGGAGAGACTGTGCCACCCCGGAGTGTGCCCGGCACAGAAAGGAGAGGAGAGGCTGTGCCACCCCGGAGTGTGCCCGGCACAGAAAGGAGAGGAGAGGCTGTGCCACCCCGGAGTGTGCCCGGCACTGGAAGGAGAGGAGAGGCTGTGCCACCCCGGAGTGTGCCCGGCACTGGAAGGAGAGGCTGTGCCACCCCGGAGTGTACCCGGCACTGGAAGGAGAGGAGAGACTGTGCCACCCCGGAGTGTGCCTGGCACTGGAAGGAGAGGAGAGGCTGTACCACCCCGGAGTGTGCCTGGCACTGGAAGGAGAGGAGAGGCTGAGCCACCCCGGAGTGTGCCCGGCACTGGAAGGAGAGGAGAGGCTGTGCAACCCCGGAGTGTGCCCGGCACTGGAAGGAGAGGAGAGGCTGTGCCACCCCGGAGTGTGCCCGGCACTGGAAGGAGAGGCTGTGCCACCCCGGAGTGTACCCGGCACTGGAAGGAGAGGAGAGACTGTGCCACCCCGGAGTGTGCCTGGCACTGGAAGGAGAGGAGAGGCTGTACCACCCCGGAGTGTGCCTGGCACTGGAAGGAGAGGAGAGGCTGTGCCACCCCGGAGTGTGCCCGGCACTGGAAGGAGAGGAGAGGCTGTGCAACCCCGGAGTGTGCCCGGCACTGGAAGAGGAGAGACTGTGCCACCCCCGGAGTGTGCCCGGCACTGAGAGGAGAGGCTGTACCTCCCCGGAGTGTGCCCGGCACAGAAAGGAGAGGAGAGGCTGTGCCACCCTGGAGTGTGCCCGGCACTGGAAGGAGAGGAGAGGCTGTGCCCCCCCGGAGTGTGCCCGGCACTGGAAGGAGAGGAGAGGCTGTACCACTCCGGAGTGTGCCCGGCACTGGAAGGAGAGGAGAGGCTGTGCCACCCCGGAGTGTGCCCGGCACTGGAAGGAGAGGAGAGACTGTGCCACCCCGGAGTGTGCCCGGCACTGGAAGGAGAGGAGAGGCTGTGCAACCCCGGAGTGTGCCCGGCACTGGAAGGAGAGGAGAGGCTGTGCCACCCCGGAGTGTGCCCGGCACTGGAAGGAGAGGAGAGGCTGTGCCACCCCGGAGTGTGCCCGGCACTGGAAGGAGAGGAGAGGCTGTGCAACCCCGGAGTGTGCCCGGCACTGGAAGAGGAGAGACTGTGCCACCCCCGGAGTGTGCCCGGCACTGGAAGGAGAGGAGAGGCTGTACCTCCCCGGAGTGTGCCCGGCACAGAAAGGAGAGGAGAGGCTGTGCCACCCTGGAGTGTGCCCGACACTGAAAGAGGAGAGACTGTGCCACCCCGGAGTGTGCCCGGCACAGAAAGGAGAGGAGAGGCTGTGCCACCCCGGAGTGTACCCGGCACTGGAAGGAGAGGAGAGGCTGTGCCACCCCGGAGTGTGCCCGGCACTGGAAGGAGAGGCTGTGCCACCCCGGAGTGTACCCGGCACTGGAAGGAGAGGAGAGACTGTGCCACCCCGGAGTGTGCCTGGCACTGGAAGGAGAGGAGAGGCTGTACCACCCCGGAGTGTGCCTGGCACTGGAAGGAGAGGAGAGGCTGTGCCACCCCGGAGTGTGCCCGGCACTGGAAGGAGAGGAGAGGCTGTGCAACCCCGGAGTGTGCCCGGCACTGGAAGAGGAGAGACTGTGCCACCCCCGGAGTGTGCCCGGCACTGGAAGGAGAGGAGAGGCTGTACCTCCCCGGAGTGTGCCCGGCACAGAAAGGAGAGGAGAGGCTGTGCCACCCTGGAGTGTGCCTGGCACTGGAAGGAGAGGAGAGGCTGTGCCACCCCGGAGTGTGCCCGGCACTGGAAGGAGAGGAGAGGCTGTACCTCCCCGGAGTTTGCCCGGCACAGAAAGGAGAGGAGAGGCTGTGCTACCCCGGAGTGTGCCCGGCACTGGAAGGAGAGGAGAGGCTGTGCCACCCCGGAGTGTGCCCGGCACTGGAAGGAGAGGAGAGGCTGTGCCACCCCGGAGTGTGCCCGGCACTGGAAGGAGAGGAGAGGCTGTGCCACCCCAGAGTGTGCCCGGCACTGGAAGGAGAGGAGAGGCTGTGCCACCCCGGAGTGTGCCCGGCACTGGAAGGAGAGGAGAGGCTGTGCCACCCCAGAGTGTGCCCGGCACTGGAAGGAGAGGAGAGACTGTGCCACCCCGGAGTGTGCCCGGCACTGGAAGGAGAGGAGAGGCTGTGCAACCCCGGAGTGTGCCCGGCACTGGAAGGAGAGGAGAGGCTGTGCCACCCCGGAGTGTGCCCGGCACAGAAAGGAGAGGAGAGACTGTGCCACCCCGGAGTGTGCCCGGCACTGGAAGGAGAGGAGAGGCTGTGCCACCCCGAGTGTGCCCGGCACAGAAAGGAGAGGAGAGACTGTGCCACCCCGGAGTGTGGCCGGCACTGGAAGGAGAGGAGAGACTGTGCCACCCCGGAGTGTGCCCGGCACTGGAAGGAGAGGAGAGGCTGTGCCACCCCGGAGTGTGCCCGGCACTGGAAGGAGAGGAGAGGCTGTGCAACCCCGAGTGTGCCCGGCACAGAAAGGAGAGGAGAGACTGTGCTACCCCGGAGTGTGCCCGGCAGTGGAAGGAGAGGAGAGACTGTGCCACCCCAGAGTGTGCCCGGCACTGGAAGGAGAGGAGAGGCTGTGCCACCCCGGAGTGTGCCCGGCACTGGAAGGAGAGGAGAGGCTGTGCCACCCCAGAGTGTGCCCGGCACTGGAAGGAGAGGAGAGACTGTGCCACCCCGGAGTGTGCCCGGCACTGGAAGGAGAGGAGAGGCTGTGCAACCCCGGAGTGTGCCCGGCACTGGAAGGAGAGGAGAGGCTGTGCCACCCCGGAGTGTGCCCGGCACAGAAAGGAGAGGAGAGACTGTGCCACCCCGGAGTGTGCCCGGCACTGGAAGGAGAGGAGAGGCTGTGCCACCCCGAGTGTGCCCGGCACAGAAAGGAGAGGAGAGACTGTGCTACCCCGGAGTGTGCCCGGCAGTGGAAGGAGAGGAGAGACTGTGCCACCCCGGAGTGTGCCCGGCACTGGAAGGAGAGGAGAGGCTGTGCAACCCCGGAGTGTGCCCGGCACTGGAAGGAGAGGAGAGGCTGTGCCACCCCGGAGTGTGCCCGGCACAGAAAGGAGAGGAGAGACTGTGCCACCCCGGAGTGTGCCCGGCACTGGAAGGAGAGGAGAGGCTGTGCCACCCCGAGTGTGCCCGGCACAGAAAGGAGAGGAGAGACTGTACCACCCCGGAGTGTGGCCGGCACTGGAAGGAGAGGAGAGACTGTGCCACCCCGGAGTGTGCCCGGCACTGGAAGGAGAGGAGAGGCTGTGCCACCCCGGAGTGTGCCCGGCACTGGAAGGAGAGGAGAGGCTGTGCAACCCCGAGTGTGCCCGGCACAGAAAGGAGAGGAGAGACTGTGCTACCCCGGAGTGTGCCCGGCAGTGGAAGGAGAGGAGAGACTGTGCCACCCCAGAGTGTGCCCGGCACTGGAAGGAGAGGAGAGGCTGTGCCACCCCGGAGTGTGCCCGGCACTGGAAGGAGAGGAGAGGCTGTGCCACCCCAGAGTGTGCCCGGCACTGGAAGGAGAGGAGAGACTGTGCCACCCCCGGAGTGTGCCCGGCACTGGAAGGAGAGGAGAGGCTGTGCAACCCCGGAGTGTGCCCGGCACTGGAAGGAGAGGAGAGGCTGTGCCACCCCGGAGTGTGCCCGGCACAGAAAGGAGAGGAGAGACTGTGCCACCCCGGAGTGTGCCCGGCACTGGAAGGAGAGGAGAGGCTGTGCCACCCCGAGTGTGCCCGGCACAGAAAGGAGAGGAGAGACTGTGCCACCCCGGAGTGTGCCCGGCACTGGAAGGAGAGGAGAGGCTGTGCCACCCCAGAGTGTGCCCGGCACTGGAAGGAGAGGAGAGACTGTGCCACCCCGGAGTGTGCCCGGCACTGGAAGGAGAGGAGAGGCTGTGCCACCCCGAGTGTGCCCGGCACAGAAAGGAGAGGAGAGACTGTGCTACCCCGGAGTGTGCCCGGCAGTGGAAGGAGAGGAGAGACTGTGCCACCCCGGAGTGTGCCCGGCACTGGAAGGAGAGGAGAGGCTGTGCAACCCCGGAGTGTGCCCGGCACTGGAAGGAGAGGAGAGGCTGTGCCACCCCGGAGTGTGCCCGGCACAGAAAGGAGAGGAGAGACTGTGCCACCCCGGAGTGTGCCCGGCACTGGAAGGAGAGGAGAGGCTGTGCCACCCCAGAGTGTGCCCGGCACAGAAAGGAGAGGAGAGACTGTGCCACCCCGGAGTGTGCCCGGCACTGGAAGGAGAGGAGAGGCTGTGCCACCCCGAGTGTGCCCGGCACAGAAAGGAGAGGAGAGACTGTGCTACCCCGGAGTGTGCCCGGCAGTGGAAGGAGAGGAGAGACTGTGCCACCCCGGAGTGTGCCCGGCACTGGAAGGAGAGGAGAGGCTGTGCAACCCCGGAGTGTGCCCGGCACTGGAAGGAGAGGAGAGGCTGTGCCACCCCGGAGTGTGCCCGGCACAGAAAGGAGAGGAGAGACTGTGCCACCCCGGAGTGTGCCCGGCACTGGAAGGAGAGGAGAGGCTGTGCCACCCCGAGTGTGCCCGGCACAGAAAGGAGAGGAGAGACTGTGCCACCCCGGAGTGTGGCCGGCACTGGAAGGAGAGGAGAGACTGTGCCACCCCGGAGTGTGCCCGGCACTGGAAGGAGAGGAGAGGCTGTGCCACCCCGGAGTGTGCCCGGCACTGGAAGGAGAGGAGAGGCTGTGCAACCCCGAGTGTGCCCGGCACAGAAAGGAGAGGAGAGACTGTGCTACCCCCGGAGTGTGCCCGGCAGTGGAAGGAGAGGAGAGACTGTGCCACCCCAGAGTGTGCCCGGCACTGGAAGGAGAGGAGAGGCTGTGCCACCCCGGAGTGTGCCCGGCACTGGAAGGAGAGGAGAGGCTGTGCCACCCCAGAGTGTGCCCGGCACTGGAAGGAGAGGAGAGACTGTGCCACCCCGGAGTGTGCCCGGCACTGGAAGGAGAGGAGAGGCTGTGCAACCCCGGAGTGTGCCCGGCACTGGAAGGAGAGGAGAGGCTGTGCCACCCCGGAGTGTGCCCGGCACTGGAAGGAGAGGAGAGGCTGTGCCACCCCGAGTGTGCCCGGCACAGAAAGGAGAGGAGAGACTGTGCTACCCCGGAGTGTGCCCCGGCAGTGGAAGGAGAGGAGAGACTGTGCCACCCCGGAGTGTGCCCGGCACTGGAAGGAGAGGAGAGGCTGTGCCACCCTGAGTGTGCCCGGCACAGAAAGGAGAGGAGAGACTGTGCTACCCCGGAGTGTGCCCGGCAGTGGAAGGAGAGGAGAGACTGTGCCACCCCGGAGTGTGCCACCACTGAGAAAGGAGAGAATCTGCCACCACTGAGAAAGGAGAGAATCTGCCACCCCAGGAGTGTTCCCGGCAACTGGAGAAAGGAGAGACTGTGCCTGGGATGAATCACCTCTGCTAGTGAGTAGTATGACTGTGCGGTGCCTCAGCAGCAGAATTAGGGAAGGTGCCCCTGTCCTGCAGCTCTGCACTCAGCACTGGCGGCCTTTTCCGCTGTGCAGTGTCAGTGTGATCTGCGCACACCCGCGGCACAGAATCCCCGTGGGGCTCAGCACGCCCTGCTGGCTCCCTCTGGCGGCCGACCTGTGAAGCACATGCACAGTCGGAGGTGGTGGAGGCTGCAGGTGGCTGCAGGAATCAGCACCAGGAAGATCAGCATCCTCTGCCCCATCCTCTGGAGCATGCCTCTAGACTAGACCATCCTCTGACGCGACCTCTGGAGCATCCTCTGAAACATCTTCTGGACCATCCTCTGAGATAACGTCTGGAACATCCTCTGAACCATTATCTGGAATCATCCTGTGAACCACCCTCTGGAGCATCCTCAGACCATCCTTTTGACCACCATCCTCCGGAGCATCTTCTGGAGCCATCCTCTGGACCACCATTCTCTGGACCACCATGCTCTGGAGCATCTTCTGGAACCATCCTCTGGAGCAATCTCTGACCATGTTCTAGACCATCCTCTGGAGCATCCTTTGGACCATCATCTGTATCATCCTCTTGGGCATCCTCTGAGCATCCTTTGACCATCCTCTGGAGCATCCTCTGACCATGTTCTAGACCATCCTCTGGACCATCCTCTTGAGCATCTCTGGAGCATCCTTTAGAGCATCCTTTGGAACCATCCTTAGACCATCCTCTGGAGCATCCTCTGAGACATCCTCTGAACTATCCTCTGACAATTCTCTGGAGCATCCTCTGGAGACTCCTCTGACCATCCTCTGGAGGCTCCTCTGGACCATCCTCTGGAACATCCTCTGACCATCCTCTGGAGGATCCTCTGGACCATCCTTTGGAGAGTCATTTGGACTATCCTCTGGAGCATCCTTTGACCATCCTCTGGAGCATTCTTTGGAGCATCCAGTGGAGCATTCTTTGGGCAATTCTTTATACATCCTCTGAGCATCCTCTGCACCATCCTCAGACCATTATTAGGCCAATCCTCTGGAGCATCCTCTGACCATTTTCTGGACCATTACTCTGACCATCCTCTAGAGCATCATCTGGACCATCCTCCTGAGCACCCTTTGGACCATCCACTGGAGCATCATTTGGGACCATCCTCTGGAGTATCCTCTGACCATCTTCTGGACCATCCTCTGGAGCATCCTTTGGACCATCTCTGGAGCATCCTCTGACCATCATATGGACCATCTTCTGACCATCTTCTAGAGCATCCTTTGGACCATCCTCTCGAGCATCATTATCATTTGGACCATCATCTGGACCATCCTTTTGAACACCCTCTGGAGTATCCTTTGAACCATCCTCTGGAGCATTCTCTGGAGCATCCTCTGGACCATCCTCTGGAGCATCCTCTGACCATCCTCTGGAGCATTCTCTGGAGCATTCTCTGGACCATCCCTCTGGAGCATCCTCTGACCATCCTCTGGAGCATTCTCTGGAGCATTCTCTGGACCATCCTCTGGAGCATCCTCTGACCATCCTCTGGAGAATTCTCTGGGAGCATCATCTGGACCATTCTCTGGAGCATCCTCTGACCATCCTCTGGAGCATCCTCTGACCATCCTCTGGAGAATTCTCTGGAGCATCCTCTGACCATCCTCTGGAGCATTCTTTGGACCATCCTCTGGAGCATTCTCTGGAGCATCCTCTGACCATCCTCTGGAGCATTCTTTGGACCATCCTCTGGAGCATTCTCTGGAGCATTCTCTGGACCATCCTCTGGAGCATCCTCTGACCATCCTCTGGAGCATTCTCTGGACCATCCTCTGGGACCATCCTCTGGACCATCCTCTGGAGCATCCTCTGACCATCCTCTGGAGAATTCTCTGGAGCATCATTTGGACCATTCTCTGGAGCATCCTCTGACCATCCTCTGGAGCATTCTCTGGAGCATCCTCTGACCATCCTCTGGAGAATTCTCTGGAGCATCCTCTGACCATCCTCTGGAGCATTCTTTGGACCATCCTCTGGAGCATTCTCTGGAGCATCCTCTGGACCATCCGCTGGAGCATTCTCTGGAGCATCCTCTGGACCATCCTCTGGAGCATCCTCTGGAGAATTCTCTGGAGCATCCTCTGGAGCATTCTCTGGAGCATCCTCTGACCATCCTCTGGAGAATTCTCTGGAGCATCCTCTGACCATCCTCTGGAGCATTCTTTGGACCATCCTCTGGAGCATTCTCTGGAGCATCCTCTGGACCATCCGCTGGAGCATTCTCTGGAGCATCCTCTGGACCATCCTCTGGAGAATTCTCTGGAGCATCCTCTGGACCATTCTCTGGAGCATCCTCTGGAGCATTCTCTGGAGCATCCTCTGACCATCCTCTGGAGCATCCTCTGACCATCATATGGAGCATTTTCTGGAGCATCCTCTGCCCATCATATGGAGCATTTTCTGGAGCATCCTCTGACCATCATATGGACCATCCTCTGCTGCAGAGTCAGTGTGCGCCTTGCTGAGCCTCATCTTGGGGCGCCCAGCAGTCATGGAGCTATTAATAATCCTGTACAGCTGCGCTGGGGTCGTGGCTGATATTTTTAGAAATTATTTTCCCCCAAATTGCTGACACAATACAGACAGTCCCCAATCAGCCAGCATTAACCCTTCACATTACTGTCCTGTGCTGGAGTTTACATCCATCCACATATATCAGCAGATGTGCAGTCCCATGTAAATTATGAAAAGTGCAAATCTTCCTGCTACACTTAGCTTCTCAATTTCTCATTATTTTCCAGATCGCATTGTCACTGAGGCCGCTGTCGAGCTTGTGCCGATGTCTCGGGGTGCGTTCAGACTACTGCGTTTTGTCCCTAGGGTGCTGGATTGTGTTTTGGAGTTTTCCGTCACTTCCTTTCTTGGTACAGAACATCAGGACTCCTGCAAGAAATGGACCTCAAGTGGCACCGGACAGACCCCACGGGTGGCACCGGACAGACCCCACAGGTGGCACCGGACAGACCCCACGGGTGGCACCGACAGACCCCACGGGTGGCACCGGACAGACCCCACGGGTGGCAACCGTACAGACCCCACGGGTGGCACCGGACAGACCCCACGGGTGGCACCGGAGAGACCCCACGGGTGGTACCGGACCAACCCCACGGTGGTACCGACAGACCCCCACGATTGGCACCGGACCGACCCCACGGGTGGCACCGGACCGACCCCCACGGGTGGCACCGGACCGACCCCACGGGTGGTATCGGACAGACCCCCACGGGTGGTACCGGACCAACCCCACGGGTGGTACCGGACAGACCCCACGGGTGGTACCGGACAGACCCCACGGGTGGTACCGGACAGACCCCACGAGTGGCACCGGACCGACCCCACGGGTGGCACCGGACCAACCCCACGGGTGGCACCGGACAGACCCCACGGGGTGGTACCGGACAGACCCCACGGGTGGCACCGAACAGACAGGGGCCCCTGATCCACCATAGCGATTTCAGGCCAGAGTTCTGCTGTAAATTGCTTGGAAAGGTTGCTAATTTTTTTGTGATTTTTGTTGTTTTTTATGCCCGTTTTCTGCAGCTCCAAAATAGGCAGCGGTGGGGGGGAGCGCGGTGTGACCTCATGGCGAGCGCGGCGGACCTTACAGCAGAGCTCTTAGGCTACTTTCACATCAACGCTTTTTCACGAATGGATTTTTTGCCGCAAAGCCAGATCCTTTAGTCATTTCAATGCATTTGCAATGGAATCACAGCAATATGTGGTCACATGCGGTTGCGTGTGGCACACACTGGATGCAGTGCTTTGCGGTATTTTACCTTTTTCCAAAACGCTTCTTGCAGCGTTTTTGTCCTCGGGCAAAATACTGCATGTCAATGGATCCATTAGATTGCGGCGGTACCTGCAATGTATTTCAATGGGCGCCGGATCCTGCTGTACCTGATAGACAGGATCCTGTTTTCTGTACTGAGCATGCCCAGAAAGCAGCCTGGCATGGTCAGTACAGCAATCTCTCTCTCTCAGACAGAAGACCAGGATCGTGGAGGGGTGAGAGGGAATAGTAAAGATTCCCTAATAGTAATAGTAATAGGAATAGTAAAGAGTCCCTAAGTGTGTCTGTGTATTTATTTCTAATTAAGTATTTTTTCTCTGTGTGATGTCTTTTGTTTCTTTATTGGAGATTCTTAATGGCCGGGTCAAACTTGGCCTGACATTAAGAATCTCGGGCTTTATACCAGCTGGTAAAACAAAGCTGGTATTAACCCCTTATTACCCAGGGCCACTGGAAGAGTTGGATACAGCGCCAGAAGATGGCGCTTCTATGAAAGCGCCATTTTCTGGGGCGGCTGCAGACTGCAATTCTCAGCGGGGGGGCCCAGATAGCTTGGGCCACCCTGTTCTACAGATTCCAATCCCCAGCTGCCTAGTTGTACCTGGCTGAACACAAAAATTGGCCAAAGCCCACGTCGTTTTTTTTTTAATTATTTCATGAAATAATTAAAAAAAAGGGCTTCCCTATATTTTTGGTTCTTAGCCGGGTACAAATAAGGCAGCCGGGGGTTGGGGGTAGCCTGTGCCTGCCTGCTGTACCTGGCTAGCATGCAAAATAGGGCGAAGTCCATGTCATTTTGTTTTAGCTTTTGGGCAAAAAACTTTATAAAAAAAAGGGCTTCCCTAGATTTTCTATTGCCAGTGAAGGTAACACCAAGCAGTGAGGGTTAGCAGCCAGTAGAGCAATAGAAAATGCAGCGAGAGCACAAGAATTTTTTTTTACCCCTAACCCTAGGTTTAGGGTTATGTGTTTGGGGTTTTTTTTGTTTTTTTTTTAATGAATTTGGCTACAGGCAAAAAAACACTGATGTGAAAGTAGGCTTACTCCAGTCGTGCACACAGGCGCGCCACTTGTCAGATGCTCCAGATTCATTAGGAGGGAGCAACTCCGGGATCAATGAGTCGGGGTCATTCAGTAAACTGCTCTTTTTTTTGAGGGGGGGGATTGGAGAACTCGGGCTCCTAACTCAGCATGAGCATTTAAGTTGCGCACCTCGGATTGTCTGCACCGATACATTGTACCAAACACTGACTGCAGCGTGTAACTGCAGTGAATCGTCCTCCTTTACCCTCATCATCCTCCTTTACCCTCCTCATCCTACTTTACCCTCATCATCCTCCTTTACCCTCATCATCCTCCTTTACCCTCATCATCCTCCTTTACCCTCATCATCCTACTTTACCCTCATCATCCTCCTTTACTTTCATCATCCTCCTTTACCCTCATCATCCTACTTTACCCCCATCATCCTCCTTTACCCTCATCATCCTCCTTTAACCCTCATCAACCTCCTTTACCCTCATCATCCTACTTTACCCCCATCATCCTCCTTTACCCTCATCATCCTCCTTTACCCTCATCATCCTCCTTTACCCTCATCATCCTACTTTACCCTCATCATCCTCCTTTACTTTCATCATCCTCCTTTACCCTCATCATCCTACTTTACCCACCATCATCCTCCTTTACCCTCATCATCCTACTTTAGCCTCATCATCCTCCTTTACCCTCATCATCCTCCTTTACCCTCATCATCCTCCTTTACCTTCATCATCCTCCTTTACCCTCATCATCCTACTTTACCCCCATCATCCTCCTTTAACCTCATCATCCTCCTTTACCCTCATCATCCTCCTTTACCATCATCATCCTCCTTTACCCTCATCATCCTCCTTTACCCTCATCCTCCTCCTTTACCCTCATCCTCCTCCTTTACCCTCATCATCCTCCTTTACCCTCATCCTCCTCCTTTACCCTCATCATCCTCCTTTACCCTAATCATCCTCCTTTTCCCTCATCATCCTCCTTTACCCTCATCATCCTCCTTTTCCCTCATCATCCTCCTTTACCCTCATCCTCCTCCTTTACCCTCATCATCCTCCTTTTCCCTCATCATCCTCCTTTACCCTCATCCTCCTCCTTTACCCTCATCATCCTCCTTTACCCTAATCATCCTGCTTTTCCCTCATCATCCTCCTTTACCCTCATCCTCCTCCTTTACCCTCATCCTCCTCCTTTACCCTCATCATCCTCCTTTACCCTCATCATCCGGACACTTCTTTTAGCTTCAGTCGTTACATTCTCTGCAGTCGCCTCCGGGGATTTCAGCCCCACATTTACCTATATTTACATAGGGTGTGAACATGGCGGCGCGGGGCACAGACGGTTCTGTTTGCTTTTCCTCCTCCGGATTTACCTGCAGTCCCGTCAATATCAAATGACACAAAGGCAAAAACAATCCACAGAGACTCATCATCCTAGTGACCGTCATCAAATATGTCTGCAGCTTTATCATCATGGACAGAACGGCACCTCCATCCCCCCAGAGATCTCAAGCTTCAGTGGAACTACAAGTCTAAGCCAGCTGTCCCATTTATAATAGGGGGGGTTTAGTCAGGGGCAGCTACATACTGTCACGCTCCCCGGGTCCCCTGCGCTGCTCCCCGGCTCACCTGCCTCGCTCCCCGGTTCCTCGGTCCGGTCACCGCCGCTCCCCGCTCTCCAGCATCCATTGCCGGCGCGTCCCCGGCGTCCTGGTCCCCGCTCCCGGCGCCCGTCGGCTTCTCAGCCCCAGCCCGGCTCTGCTGCTTCCTCCTCTCAGCTTCCTGCTCTGGCTTCTGGCACTCGGGCCGCGCGCATGCGCATTAGGGCGCGCGCGCGGTCATTGACCCTTTCTTAAAGGGCCAGCGTCCATTAACAGGAAATTAAGCACACAGGTACAGGGTATAAAGGGGTTTAATGTCCAAGTGGGCGGGGCCTGATCTTCGTGTTTCTCAAGCTAGGAGTCAGGTCTCCTTGTGTTCTCGTGAGATACTCACCTCTCTCTCTTCTAGAGCCGATCCTGCCTCGCCATCCAGTCCTGCCGAATCCCGAAACCCGAACGCTGTCCATCTGCCATCTTGACAGTCCATACCATCTCGGATCCCTGCGGTGACTCGTCATCTCGCTCCAAAGGTTCCGGACTCCGCCTGACATCATCTCGGCTTCCGAACCTGAGCTCCGTCACCCGGACTACCTTCAGTGACTCCGTGGTCCCAGGGACTTCTCCATTTGTGCACGGACTGCTCTGCTACTTGTAGTGCTCCAGCTACCGGACCCCTTACCATCATCAAGGAGTTCGGCCCAGTGGATCCACCTCCTGGGTCTGCCCGTCCACCTGGCCCTGACAGTAAGATCAGGCCATGGATCCCGCTGAAGCACTAGCAGCCGTACAGGAGGAACTCACACGTCAGCGTGAGACTCAGACCCGCATGCTGCAATTCATGTCTTCTGTGGACGCCCGCCTGAACACGCTACAAGCGTCAGTTACGTCTGCAGCGTCCCGGGCTTCCACTAGACAATCCATGGCTCCAGCTCCCGTGGCGACTTCTTCAGACGCTTCCAGACTTCGTTTGGCCTCACCACCCCGGTACACCGGAGATCCCAAGACCTGCAGGGGATTTATAAACCAATGCTCCCTCCATTTCACGCAGCTGCCGCATTTGTTTGCCTCCGACCAAGCAAAGGTCGCCTTCATCATGTCCCATCTAGAGGGTGAGGCACTGGCGTGGATGAACCCCTTGTGGGAGAAGGGGGATCCTGTGACCACGAACATCCAGGAGTTCCTGCAGGCATTCCGTGGCACCTTTGACGAGCCCGGACGCGCCTCCGCGTCTGCTTCCTCTCTTCTCCGGTTACGTCAGGGGACTCTGACGGTTGGTCAATACGCAATCCGTTTTCGCACCTTGGCTTCGGAACTCGGGTGGAACAACGAGGCCCTGACCGCCGCCTTCTGGGAAGGACTCTCGGGTCGAATCAAAGATGAGCTGGCGGGTCGTGACGTACCGACCACCCTGGATGCCCTGATTACCCTAGCGACTCGAGTGGACATTCGCTTTCAGGAGCGATCCAAAGAGGTGTCCCGTGAGAGACGTCCCGTACGGCATTCCTCTCCTCCGCAGAAGCCTGCCGTACTTCCGTCAACGGCATCTGGTGCCTCCGTCCACGAGCCCATGCAGATCGACCGTGTGCGGCAGTCTGAACAACGTCGAGCAGAGTGGCTCGCCAAGGGCCTCTGCTTCTACTGCGGAGAGGGCACACACCTGCTACGCTCCTGTCCAGAGAGGCCGGGAAACTTCAAAGCCTAGGGTTGGTAGGAGAGGCCACCCTAGGTGCTGGGACTCTCTCAGACCCGGTTACGTGGACTGTGCAAGTGACAACGGGAGAGACGCGGTTCACGGCTGAGGCGTACCTCGATTCCGGGGCAGCAGGCAATTTCATCCAGCAGGCCACGGTGGACAAGTACCAGGTGCCTGTTACTCCACTAGACAAGCCCCTAGTGATTGCCTCTGTGGATGGGAGACCCCTCTCTGACACCATCTCCTGGATCACCAGGCCGGTCGAACTGCGCATCGGTGCCCTGCACACCGAGAACATTGCTCTCTACGTCCTACCACACATGTCCCATCAAATCCTGCTGGGACTTCCCTGGTTATGGACACACGAACCATCAGTCAGCTGGGGCACTGGTGAAATCACCCGATGGGGTTCTTCGTGCCATGAGAAATGTCTGAAGACCATTCAACCCATCCGACGACCTCCGGTTCCAGAGAACCTACCGGGACTGCCCTCGGCCTATTGGTCCTTCGCAGACGTCTTTGATAAAAAAGAATCTGAGGTACTTCCGCCACATCGTCCTTACGATTGTGCCATCGACCTGCTCCCAGGAACAACACCACCTCGAGGACGGATATATCCATTGTCTCCAGCCGAAACAAGGGCCATGTCTACTTACATCACAGAGAGCCTGGCAAGGGGATTCATTCGGAGATCCTCCTCTCCTGCTGGAGCAGGCTTCTTCTTCGTGAAGAAGAAAGAGGGCGACCTACGCACATGTATAGACTACCGGGGATTGAACCAAATCACCGTAAAGAACAAGTACCCTCTGCCGCTCATCCCCGAATTGTTTGACCGGCTTAGAGGAGCTCGTGTGTTCACCAAGCTGGATCTTCGGGGTGCCTACAATCTGGTCCGCATCCGCTCGGGGGACGAATGGAAGACCGCGTTCAATACACGCGATGGGCACTATGAATACTGCGTGATGCCCTTCGGCCTGTGTAACGCACCAGCCGTCTTTCAAGAACTGGTGAACGACGTTTTCCGGGACCTTCTCTACGTCTGTGTGGTAGTGTATCTGGATGATATCCTTGTCTTCTCTCCGGACCTTCAGACCCACAGAGAGAACGTGCAGCTGGTTCTACGAAGATTGAGAGAGAATCGTCTGTACGCCAAGTACGAGAAGTGTGTCTTTGAGCAGTCTTCTCTCCCCTTCCTGGGTTACATCATCTCCGATACCGGACTGCAGATGGATCCAAAGAAGGTCTCCTCCATTCTCAACTGGCCTCCTCCCTCTGGACTGAAGGCAATCCAACGCTTCCTGGGATTCGCCAACTACTACCGCCAGTTCATCCCTCACTTCTCTGCTCTGACTGCTCCTCTCTCCGCCCTGACCAAGAAGGAGGCTAATCCAAAGGACTGGTCACCTGCGGCCGACGCCGCGTTCGGCTCTCTGAAGCGGGCATTCGCCTCCTCTCCTGTACTCCACCGTCCGGAGTTAAACCGCCAGTTCACCTTGGAGGTGGACGCCTCCTCCTCGGGAGCCGGAGCAGTGCTCATGCAGAAGTCCTCCTCCGGGAAGATGGTGACTTGCGGTTTCTTTTCAAAGAGCTTCTCAGCGCCTGAACGCAACTACACCATCGGTGACCGAGAGCTATTGGCAGTCAAACTGGCTCTGGAGGAATGGCGCTACCTTCTGGAAGGAGCAGTGTACCCTGTAATCATTTACACGGACCACAAGAACCTGGAATACCTGCGGTCCGCTCAGCGACTGAACCCACGGCAAGCCAGGTGGTCCTTATTCTTTGCCAGGTTCGATTTCCAGCTCCATTTCCGACCCGCGGACAAGAATGTACGCGCTGATGCCTTGTCCAGGTCTTTCATGCCCATGGAGCAGGAGGAGGAGACATCCCAACCCATCATCTGTCCTAGTAAAATCATTCCGGTGGCCCCTGTCACCCTGGCCCAGATACCGCCCGGGAAGACCTATGTCTCTGAGACCGACAGGCAAAAAGTGTTACACTGGGGCCATGCCTCGAAAACAGCCGGTCATGCTGGTCAGAAGAGAACATGGAGCACGATTGTACGTCACTACTGGTGGCCATCCCTTCGCACGGACGTCGCTGCTTTTGTCTCTGCCTGCTCCTCTTGTGCCAGGAACAAGACGCCCAAACACCTGCCATATGGCCGTCTTCTGCCTCTGCCTATACCCTCAGTTCCGTGGCAACACATAGCGATGGACTTCATTACGGACTTGCCATTGTCCTCCGGACACACAGTCATATGGGTCGTGGTGGATCGGTTCTCTAAAATGGCTCATTTCGTCCCTATGGCTGGACTGCCCTCTGCTCAGGAACTCGCGGACGCCTATATACATCACATCTTCCGCTTGCATGGCTTTCCATCACACATCGTGTCCGACAGAGGAACTCAGTTCACCTCCCGCTTCTGGAGGGCTCTCTGCCAACATCTGGGAGTGACTCTGGACTTTTCTTCTGCCTACCATCCTCAGTCTAATGGCCAAGTGGAAAGGGTCAATCAAATCTTGACCTCCTTCTTACGACACTACGTCAACGCCCATCACGACGACTGGTCCACGCTTCTTCCTTGGGCTGAATTCTCCCATAACCACCACATCAGTGAGTCCTCTTCCAGCTCTCCCTTCCATGTCGTTTACGGACTTCAGCCCTCCGTCCCTTTGCCTGTGTCCCCTTCTTCGGACGTCCCTGCTGCTGATGCTGTAGCCCGTGACTTTGCAACCATTTGGGACTCTGTCAAGGCGTCCCTTGGGCGTGCTTCCCTGCGGATGAAGAAACACGCAGACAAGAGACGACTGGACCCTCCGTGTTTCTCTCCTGGAGATCTAGTCTGGCTTGCTTCCAAGTACGTCCGATTGAAGATACCATCCTACAAGCTGGGTCCTCGCTACATCGGGCCGTTTAAAGTCCTCACCAAGATCAATGAGGTCTCCTACAAGCTACAGCTCCCGGCCACGATGAGGATACCCAACTCCTTCCACGTCTCCCTGCTCAAGCCGGTTATCCTTGGTCCCTTCTCCGCTGCTGCCAGTTCGGCTCCTCCTCCAATTGCCGATGATGACATCTATGCGGTAAGAGATATCGTGGCCATGAAGACCGTACGGGGTCGACAGTTCTTCCTGGTGGACTGGGCAGGGTATGGTCCTGAGGATAGGTCCTGGGAGCCCCGGGAGAATGTGGGCACTCCGCTGATCCGTGCCTTCCTGTCCCGGTTGCGGGGAGGGGGGCGTGGGGGGGGGGGGGGTACTGTCACGCTCCCCGGGTCCCCTGCGCTGCTCCCCGGCTCACCTGCCTCGCTCCCCGGTTCCTCGGTCCGGTCACCGCCGCTCCCCGCTCTCCAGCATCCATTGCCGGCGCGTCCCCGGCGTCCTGGTCCCCGCTCCCGGCGCCCGTCGGCTTCTCAGCCCCAGCCCGGCTCTGCTGCTTCCTCCTCTCAGCTTCCTGCTCTGGCTTCTGGCACTCGGGCCGCGCGCATGCGCATTAGGGCGCGCGGTCATTGACCCTTTCTTAAAGGGCCAGCGTCCATTAACAGGAAATTAAGCACACAGGTACAGGGTATAAAGGGGTTTAATGTCCAAGTGGGCGGGGCCTGATCTTCGTGTTTCTCAAGCTAGGAGTCAGGTCTCCTTGTGTTCTCGTGAGATACTCACCTCTCTCTCTTCTAGAGCCGATCCTGCCTCGCCATCCGGTCCTGCCGAATCCCGAAACCCGAACGCTGTCCATCTGCCATCTTGACAGTCCGTACCATCTCGGATCCCTGCGGTGACTCGTCATCTCGCTCCAAAGGTTCCGGACTCCGCCTGACATCATCTCGGCTTCCGAACCTGAGCTCCGTCACCCGGACTACCTTCAGTGACTCCGTGGTCCCAGGGACTTCTCCATTTGTGCACGGACTGCTCTGCTACTTGTAGTGCTCCAGCTACCGGACCCCTTACCATCATCAAGGAGTTCGGCCCAGTGGATCCACCTCCTGGGTCTGCCCGTCCACCTGGCCCTGACACATACAAGGAGAAAAGTAAAGGGCAGCTCCAACCTTACAATGTGAATAGCTTGAACATGACCCGCTGGACATACGACCGATCCGGAGGTTGTGAACGGATCAGCCGCAGATCTCAGCAGTAATATACAGGGTGCACACGTGATCATTTTAAGCTTGGAAGGAGCACTGGTGATCAGGGCTGTATGAGCCTCCGCTCAGGATTGTGGGGCCCCAGAAGTCCGATCACGGATCATACAGTCCTGATGTATCCCACCAAGGCACAAACCTTTATATAGTGGGGCAGTCCTCCAGAATGTAACTCAAATGCAATTCCGCAATCTTACCTTTAGGTAGGAGTGGACGGACCATCGGTGAGGTCATAAGGGGTCCAGGAGATAAGGGGACACGTCCCCCTCCAGAGAGGGTAGGATGGGCATAATGAGGAGCTATTGGACTGCACAGGGCCCATATACTTGCACCGAGGTCTCTTCTGTCTGGGTCTTCGGGGACTTCTGTCTGGGTCTTTAGGCTTTCAGGGTCTCTTCTGTCTAGGTCTTCAGGCCTTCGTGACCTCTTCTGTATGGGTCTTCAAGCCTTCAGGGCCTCGTTTCTATGGGTCTTTAGACCTTCGAGGCCTCTTCTGTCTGGGTCTTCAGGCCTTCGGGGACTTCTGTCTGGGTCTTCAGGCCTTCGGGGACTTCTGTCTGGGTCTTCAGGCCTTCTGGACCTCTTCTGTCTGGGTCTTCAGGCCTTCGGGGACTTCTGTCTGGGTCTTCAGGCCTTCGGGGCCTCTTCTGTCTGGGTCTTCAGGCCTTCGGGGACTTCTGTCTGGGTCTTCAGGCCTTCGGGGACTTCTGTCTGGGTCTTCAGGCCTTCGGGACCTCTTCTGTATAGGTCTTCAAGCCTTCAAGGCTTCGTTTCTCTGGGTCTTCAGACCTTCAGGGCCTCTTCTGTCTGGGTCTTCAGGCCTTCGGGCCTCTTCTGTATGGGTCTTCAGGTCTTCGGGGACTTCTGTCTGGGTCTTCAGGGCCTCTTCTGTCTGGGTCTTCCGGCCTTTGGGACCTCTTCTGTCTGGGTCTTCAGGCCTTTGGGGACTCTTCTGTCTGGGTCTTCAGGCACTCTTCTGTCTGGGTCTTCAGACCTTCGGGGACTTCTGTCTGGGTCTTCAGGGTTTCGGGGCCTCTTCTGTCTGGGTCTTCAGTCCTTTGTGGACTCTTCTGTCTAGTCTTCAGGCCTTGCATAACCGATGTAGCAAGAAGCGTTACTTCACCAAAAATCACAACTATGTCCAGAATCAAACACTGCAGCAGAGCGATGAGTGTGGATCGCACACATTACACTCTTGTAGGGGCTTCTTAGGGTGTGGTCATATTTGTGGCCTCCATTTCTTCTGTGTTCTATTTCCAAGGACCAGGGAAGAGAAGGAAATGATTTACTTCCCTGTGCTAGGAGCTATTTCTGGATACAATCACAGGGAAGACTACAATGCAGATCCTGATATCATGGGGGGACACACACAGGAGAGGACCCTGTGCGGGGATAGTGTATGGCCCTGTCCAGTCCAATATCTCATAGTAATGCCCAATTTCTCCTGCTCTGGAGGTATAAATGGCCCCCTAACCTCCTACCTCCTAGTCCCCTGTGCGGCTGCACCAATATGTCCGCCCCTGCCCTCGCACTCGTCCAGGGGTCCTATTATGTGGCCTCTGTATACGCAGGTATATACCTGTAGAGTGCACCTTAATGTTTCCACAGACCCCACTCACCAGATGGGGGCCAAAGCCATTCACTATACAGGAAAGCCCAGCAGACTGCACTTTGCTATATTGAGGACCACCACAAAAACCATGTATTCATTAATGGGTCCCTGTGGGTGACGGGTGCCCTCTCTCTGGCGCATGCATCCTGTGTAAGGACCTCAGACCGCCATAATATCCTATCAATTATAGGAAATTGTGCCCGCGTCTCCTCTGCGTCCCCTCCCCCACACTCAGTATATGGATCCGGCCAAGGAAATAACAGGAAATGTCTCATTGTAGTTGGGCCGCACGTCTTTGTCTTGTGATCCGCTCTGCAACTCCAGACTCCTTATCACGAGCCGCCTTCACTTCCTCACAGGCCGGCTTCCTTCCTAATTACAATCCGGCCGCTCCTCCCGAAAGCCCAAGTCACTCGAAGGAAGTGCAGAATTTACAAAAGACACAAATACAAGATTATAAAAAAGAAACATCGAAGATGGAGTCACATGACTCTGAGGCAATGTCATCTGAGGCTCCGGCTACTGCTCTATCCATGCTTTACACTGCAGCACTGCTCCAAATCGGCTTCTAGGATCTCTGCTTGTTGTCAGTGATTGAGAATATTCCTGTGTATCCGATATCTGTCCATACAAATAGAAAACACGTCCACTAGGAAATATATATGATGAGCGCCAGAGCTCGCAGTTCCCTATAGACTCCCACCGCTCCAGACCTTTCCATCCCTCCTCTCCAGACTTCTCTATCCTCCGGTCTACACCAGACCAACAAGTCTCCTCTAGACTCATCTGTTACCTCCAGACGCCTATCAACATTTGGTCCCTACTTTCCTCTCAAGACACATCTATCCCCTTCTAGACTCTGTGTCCCCCTCCAGACAACCCTGTCCCCATCCAGACCCATTGTACATTCCTCCAGACAACCCTGTCCCCATCCAGACCCATTGTACATACCTCCATACAACTCTGTCCCCATCCAGACCCATTGTACATTCCTCCATACTATGTGTCTCTCTCCAGAGAACCCTGTCCCCATCCAGACCCATTGTACATTCCTCCAGACAACTCTGTCCCCTTCCAGACCCATTGTACATTCTTCCAGACATCTCTCTCCCCTTCCAGACCCATTGTACATCCCTCCATACTATGTGTCTCCCTCCAGAGAACCCTGTCCCCATCCAGACCCATTGTACATTCCTCCAGACAACTCTGTCCCCATCCAGACCCATTGTACATTCCTCCAGACAACTCTGTCCCCTTCCAGACCCATTGTACATCCCTCCATACTATGTGTCTCCTTCCAGACAACCCTGTCCCCATCCAGACTCTTTGTGTGTCCCTCCAGACAACCCTGTCCCCATCCAGACCAATTGTACATCCCTCCAGACTCTTTTTGTCTCCTTCCAGACAACCCTGTCCACATCCAGACCCTTTGTGTCTCCCTCAAGACTCTGTCCCCCTCCAGACCCTTTGTGCCTCCCTCGAGACAACCCTGTCTGTATCCAGACCCTTTGTGTCTCCCTCTGGACAACTCTGTCCCCATCCAGACCCTTTGTGCCTCCCTCGAGACAACCCTGTCTGTATCCAGACCCTTTGTGTCTCCCTCCAGACCCTTTGTATCTGCCTTTAGACAACTCTGTCCCTATCCAGACCCTTTGTCTCCCTCCAGACCCTTTGTGTCTCCCTCCAGACCTTTTGTATCTCCTTCCAGACAACTCTGTCCCCATCCAGACCCTTGTGTCTCCGTCCAGACAACTCTGTCCCCATCTAGACCCTTTGTGCCTCCCTCCAGACTCTTGGTGTCCGCCTCCAGACATCACTGCCCATATCAATATTGCTCCTATCCTTTCTTGCAGACCCCTCTGTCCTCCTGTAAACCCATTTCTCACCTCCAGACACCACTATGACCCTGCGGGATCTTCCTGTTCTTTACAAACCTGTTCAGACTCCCAGCTCCCCCAGACTCCTCTGTCCCCCTCTATACTTTTTTTGTCCTCGATTCCTTCCTGTCCTTTCCAGACTCTGTCCCCTGCAGACTTTTGTATTTTGCGGTGATGGAGCCATATCAGGATCATTATAGGATTCTGGAATATTCTGTATATCTTAACCATGTGGCCCTCAGTGTTATATAGATGCAGATCCAGGGGCAATTATTAAGCTCTGCCGGGTTGTCCGGCCAGGACTGGGCCTGCCATTAGGGAAACTTTACATCTATTTTTTTTGGGGGGTGGGGGGGGGGGGAGTAAAACCCAACGGTGGGTCCATGAATGATGACAAGTAGGAAGGAAGAACTTCTAATCATTCCTTAAACCCTTCATAATGAAAACTTTCCTTTCCACATTCCCCAATAATCGCGATTAGTAACACTGCAGCGAGCAGCCAGGACGCGATGTAGCAAATCCCAGCGTTTAGTCCATGCTCGTCCCCGGCCGTGCAGCGATGCGGAGAGGGCGAAATATCCCGCAAATATCGGCGGATTTTCTGCTGGTGAAACCCAAATTCTACAAAAAGCGCAGCCCAGTATCTGATTCTGGATACTTCTGTGGGGTCTGTTCTGTTTCCTTCTGCTTAAGTGTCAATAAATCTATAACTCAGGTCAGAAAAGGAAAGGAAAAATAATCCATGGACACAATAACCCAATTTCCTCTGCTTAAATACTGCCTGATTATATTTGGGTGGGCAGCCATGCATGAAGAGAGCGAGGGGCCTGGAAGGAAGAAGTTCAGGCTCTCACAGCAGAAGTTGCCTCTGAGGAAGATTTAAAGGACGTCTCCTTGAAAGAAGTTCATGGAAAACGTCACGTTCTGTAGAAGGGACACATCATTAGAGCCGCAGCGCTCATCGGGGGCGATCCTGCATTACAGTAATGAGAGCAGGGTCCAAGAAAAGCAGTGCCAGAGATCAGACCAAAGAGCCAGAAGGAAAGGGAAACTGTCAGCAGAGCGGAAATGGAGGCCTGTCCTTACCCAGCTGCAACGGGGGCCGACAACAGACCTGAATCATGCTGGGAACACTCAGCTGTAATCCGGCAGGTGAAAGCACAATGAGGAGCAGAACTAGAGGCCGACAGCCCCACCGGCAGGATCGTCTGATGTATGGACCCTTGTAACATTCTGGATCCTGAGAAGACATTGGTGTTTGCCATCTCATGCAACAATGTCCCCAATCCTGACCCATTCCTGTAATAATCTCCCTCATCCTGAGCCCTTCCTGGTATAATGTCCTACACCTGGGCCCCTACCAGGTATAATGTCCTCCATTCTGGGCATATACAGTGCCTACAAGTAGTATTCAACCCCCTGCAGATTTAGCAGGTTTACACATTCGGAATAACTTGGCATTGTGACATTTGGACTGTAGATCAGCCTGGAAGTGTGAAATGCAGCAAAAAAGAATGTTATTTATTTTTTTGTTTTTTTTTTTTAAATTGTGAAAAGTTTATTCAGAGGGTCATTTATTATTCAACCCCTCAAACCACCAGAATTCTGTTTGGTTCCCCTAAAGTATTAAGAAGTATTTCAGGCACAAAGAACAATGAGCTTCACATGTTTGGATTAATTATCTCTTTTTCCAGCCTTTTCTGACTAATTAAGACCCTCCCCAAACTTGTGAACAGCACTCATACTTGGTCAACATGGGAAAGACAAAGGAGCATTCCAAGGCCATCAGAGACAAGATCGTGGAGGGTCACAAGGCTGGCAAGGGGTACAAAACCCTTTCCGAGGAGTTGGGCCTACCTGTCTCCACTGTTGGGAGCATCATCCGGAAGTGGAAGGCTTATGGAACTACTGTTAGCCTTCCACGGCCTGGACAGCCTTTGAAAGTTTCCTCCCGTGCCGAGGCCAGGCTTGTCCGAAGAGTGAAGGCTAACCCAAGGACAACAAGGAAGGAGCTCTGGGAAGATCTCATGGCAGTGGGGACATTGGTTTCAGTCAATACCATGAGTAACGTACTCCCCCGCAATGGTCTCCGTTCCAGACGAGCCCGTAAGGTACCTTTACTTTCAAAGCGTCATGTCAAGACTCGTCTACAGTTTGCTCATGATCACTTGGAGGACTCTGAGACAGACTGGTTCAAGGTTCTCTGGTCTGATGAGACCAAGATCGAGATCTTTGGTGCCAACCACACAGGTGACGTTTGGAGACTGGATGGCACTGCATATGACCCCAAGAATACCATCCCTACAGTCAAGCATGGTGGTGGCAGCATCATGCTGAGGGGCTGTTTCTCAGCCAAGGGGCCTGGCTATCTGGTCCGCATCCATGGGAAGATGGATAGCACGGCCTACCTGGAGATTTTGGCCAAGAACCTCAGCTCCTCCATCAAGGATCTTAAGATGGGTCGTGATTTCATCTTCCAACAAGACAATGACCCAAAGCACACAGCCAAGAAAACCAAGGCCTGGTTCAAGAGGGAAAAAATCAAGGTGTTGCAGTGGCCTAGTCAGTCTCCTGACCTTAACCCAATTGAAAACTTGTGGAAGGAGCTCAAGATTAAAGTCCACATGAGACACCCAAAGAACCTAGATAACTTGGAGAAGATCTGCATGGAGGAGTGGGCCAAGATAACTCCAGAGACCTGTGCCGGCCTGATCAGGTCTTATAAAAGACGATTATTAGCTGTAATTGCAAACAAGGGTTATATTACAAAATATTAAACCTAGGGGTTGAATAATAATTGACCCACACTTTTATGTTGAAAATGTATTAAAATTTAACTGAGCAACATAACTTGTTGGTTTGTAAGATTTATGCATCTGTTAATAAATCCTGCTCTTGTTTGAAGTTTGCAGGCTCTAACTTATTTGCATCTTATCAAACCTGCTAAATCTGCAGGGGGCTGAATACTACTTGTAGGCACTGTAAATCTGCAGGGGGTTGAAGACTACTTGTAGGCACTGTACCTGGTATAGTATCTCCATAATGAGCCACTCCTGGCATAGTGCTCCCCATCCTGGGCCCCTACCAGGTATAATGTCCTCCATCCTGGGCATTTTTCCTTGTATATTATCTCCATAATGAGCCCCTTCTGGTCTAATGCCCACCCCCCATCCGGGGGGCCCCTATCACGTATGTCCTCCATAATGGTCAATTTCCAGTCATATCTCAATAATAGGCCCCTCCTGATATAATATCCTCCATCCTGGGCATATTCCTGGTATAGCATCTCCATAATGAGCCCCTCCTGGTATAATGTCCTCCATCCTGGGCATATTCCTGGTATAGCATCTCCATAATGAGCCCCTCCTGGTATAATGTCCTCCATCCTGGGCATATTCCTGGTATAGTATCTCTATAATGAGCCCCTCCTGGTATAAAGTCCTCCATCCTGGGCATATTCCTGGTATAGTATCTCTATAATGAGCCCCTCCTGATATAATGCCCCCATCCTGGGCATATTTCTGGTATAGTATCTCCATAATGAGCCCCTCCTGGTATAATGTCCCCCATCCTGGGCATATTCCTGGTATAGTATCTCTATAATGAGCCCCTCCTGGTATAATGTCCTCCATCCTGGGCATATTCCTGGCATAGTATCTCTATGAGCCCCTCCTGATATAATGCCCCCATCCTGGGCATATTCCTGGTATAGTATCTCCATAATGAGCCCCTCCTGGTATAATGTCCCCCATCCTGGGCATATTCCTGGTATAGCATCTCTATAATGAGCCCCTCCTGGTATAATGTCCTCCATCCTGGGCATATTCCTGGTATAGTATCTCTATGAGCCCCTCCTGATATAATGCCCCCATCCTGGGCATATTCCTGGTATAGTATCTCCATAATGAGCCCTTCCTGGTATAATGTCCCCCATCCTGGGCATATTCCTGGTATAGTATCTCCATAATGAGCCCCTCCTGGTATAATGTCCTCCATCCTGGGCATATTCCTGGTATAGTATCTCCATAATGAGCCCTTCCTGGTATAATGTCCCCCATCCTGGGCATATTCCTGGTATAGTATCTCCATAATGAGCCCCTCCTGGTATAATGCCCCCATCCTGTGCCACTTCCAGTAACAAACAGCAGGAAAAATAAGTATTGCACAGGTCACCAATTTTCTAAGTAGAAATATTTCTAAAGATGCTATTGATATTAATTTCTCAGCAGATGTCTGTGACAACCCATCCAATCCACACAGGCAAAGAAATCAAATGATAGATGGCCATGAATTTAGTGATGTGTAATAATGAGAGATTACACAGGGAAAGAGTATTGAACACAGAAAGAAAGGTGCAAAAAGCCCTGGAAAGTCCTGACACCGGCTGAAATATATCAGTAATTAGAAAGCAATCCTGCCACTTAGGAAATGAAATCAGCTGCTTCAACTGATGGACTGTAAAAAGGAGTCTCATTAGCAAGGACCAAACACAAGAAACATCTCATGATGGGTAAAACCAGGGAGCTGTTTCAAGAACTTTAATGTTGCAAAACATACTGATGACATTGGTTAAAGAAGACTTTCTAAACTACTGAAGGTTCTAGTGAGCACTGATTGAGTCATAATCCAGAAGAGGAAAAAACATTTCACCATAAACTGGCCACAAACATGTGCACCCCGCAAGATTTCAGACAGAGGAGTGAAAATGATTGTCAGAAGAGTTGTCCACGGGCCAAAAACCACCTGTGGAGAGCGACAGAAATACCTTGAGTCAGCAGGTACTCAACTATTTAAGACACACTCACACAAACGTCAGCTATCAGCCTCGGATTGATTGGCAGCTTGTATTGCAGAGCAGGGATCCAGTGGGTCTTTGCACCGCAATCTATTTCAGCTGAATGTGTGGTCTGATGCATATCCAGCTGAAGTAGCGGCTGGCATTAGCAGGTCAGTCTCTCGAATGTGCCCAGCCGAAGTCACACCCTCTGTGACTGCGATCATTACGCCCCTGAAAATAGTGCCTGGTCTAAAGGTAATACTACCCAGAGCAAGATCTATGCAGACACTGGACAAGCAGGAGATGCACATCAGCTCAGAAGCCCGCAGAATCAAAAGTATTATAATGTCATATATATTGGATGAGTACAGGGTCAGTAATGTAATAATATATGTAAACAGTGACTGCACCAGCAGAATAGTGAGTGCAGCTATGGAGTATAATACAGGAGGTAACTCAGGATCAGTAATGTATGTACACAGTGAGTGCAGCTCTGGAGTATAATACATTACTGATCCTGAGTTAGATCCTGTATTATACTCCAGAGCTGCACTCACTATTCTGCTGCTGTAGTCATTGTGTACATACACTACATTACTGATTCTAAGTTATCTCCTGTATTTTAAACTCCAGAGCTGCACTCACTATTCTGCTGGTGCAGTCACTGTGCACATACATTACGGAGTTACATCTTGTATGTGCACAGTGATTGCACCAGCAGACTAGTGAGTGCATCTCTGGAGTATAATACAGGAGGTAACTCAGGATCAGTAATGTATGTACACAGTGACTACAGCAGCAGAATAGCGATTTCAGCTCTGGAGTATATAATAAAGGAGGTAACGCAGGATCAGTAATGTATGTACATAGTGACTCCACTAGCAGAATAGTGAGCGCAGCTCTGGAGAATTTTAAATAGCTAGAGATATGGAAGATAGGAAAAAAAAAAATCTTAAATCATACTTTTATCTTGCACATAATTTATCACTCTTGCCCCAGTCCATCAAGACTGACATTTTGTACACCAGTCTTAATGATGATGAGTGACCTAAAGTAAGATGCCCCAAATTGATAGACTGGTTTCTTGCTGAATGTGCCTATAGCTATGGCCCATGCGCCTCTACAAGAGAACAGTAGCGACTGGCGGACGCTTGTGGTGTAAATGATGAGGTTGGCCGCGCTCGGCCGCTCTCCCTAATCTACACTTTTCAGAGTGTTCTCGGTGATTGGTGTAAAAATACAAAACATCTTCCATATTTTTGTGTAACTGAGGTTTACAACATTTCCAGCAGCTTCACCCCAGATGTCTGCAGATATGTGATGAATCGGGGCCTGAGGATTCCTGATTAATGATCGTTATTCGCGGTCGCGCGTCTGTTTTCTGCCATCGCAGGCTTTCCTGTTTAGTTCAGTAAACTCCTGTCCTGCTTCTCGGGGAGGTGATAAGCTGCGCTCGGCTCCTGCGCTGCATATTCTGCAGGAGGAGGCCATTAACCTAGTTCTGTGTCACTTGTAGTGACATCCATAGAGCAGCAGGTAATGACTGGCAGCGGCACGGATCACATCCGATAGCTCCGCGCCTGTGACCGCGCTCCTCAACGCACGCGATTCACTGCCGCTGAATAACAAGAAACACAGGTCACAATGGCATTAGCAGGACCGCCGTCCATGGGGCCACACGTACCGAGCCCCGGAGATAGCGCCCTCAGCACACGGGTACATCTGTGCACGCTCTGACCTCACCAATATAATGGGGAGAAGCCAAAAATCACCCAAGAAACTCGGATGTAAAACGGAAGGAAAATGTAACAGACATTCGAGTAATGCAGCCCAGAATAACGGCATTATCAGTGCGGGGACGAGAGCCAAAACTATAGCAAAAATACATCTGTATGTAATACGTGTCACAGCATATAGCACAGCATATAGCACAGCATATAGCACAGCATATAGCACAGCATATAGCACAGCATATAGCACAGCATATAGCACAGCATATAGCACAGCATATAGCACAGCACACTGCAGGAGTGTCTGCCATCTACTGGTGATATGGAGAATCGCAGCTGAAAACACATCAAGAAATGATAATAATAATAATAATAATTTTATTCATTTATATAGCGCTATTAATTCCATAGCACTTTACATACATTGGCAACACTGTCCCCATTGGGGCTCACAATCTAGAGTCCCTATCTGTATGTCTTTGGAATGTGGGAGGAAACCGGAGTACCCGGAGGAAACCCACGCAAACACGGGGAGAACATACAAACTCCTTGCAGATGGTGTCCTTGGTGGGATTTGAACCCAGGACCCCAGCGCTGCAATCAACCGGAAGAGACGCACGTACATCATGCTTAATGCTGCCACCGCCCAAGTATAGAGCCCCCTTCCTTCCATCATTTATAGCTTGTACTGAACATGTAGCATACTCCAGAGCTGCACTCACTATTCTGCTGATCACTGTGTACATACATTACATTACTGATCCTAAGTTACCTTCTGTATTATACTCCAGAGCTGCACTCACTATTCTGCTGGTGCAGTCACTGTGAACATACATTACATTACCGATCCTGAGTTACCTCCTGTATCATACTCCAGAGCTGCACTCACTATTCTGCTGGGGCAGTCACTGTGTACATATATTACATTACTGATCGTGAGTTACCTCCTGTATTATACTCCAGAGCTGCACTCACTATTCTGCTGATCACTGTGTACATACATTACATTACTGATCCTGAGTTACCTCCTGTATCATACTCCAGAGCTGCACTCACTATTCTGCTGGTGCAGTCACTGTGTACATACATTACTGATCCTGAGTTACCTCCTGTATTATACTCCAGAGCTGCACTCACTATTCTGCTGGTGCAGTCACTGTGTACATACATTACTGATCCTGAGTTACCTCCTGTATTATACTCCAGAGCTGCACTCACTATTCTGCTGATCACTGTGTACATACATTACATTACTGATCCTGAGTTACCTCCTGTATTATATTCCAGAGCTGCACTCACTATTCTGCTGGTGCAGTCACTGTGTACATACATTACATTACTGATACGGAGTTACCTCCTGTATTATATTCCAGAGCTGCACTCACTATTCTGCTGGTGCAGTCACTGTGTACATACATTACATTACTGATCCTGAGTTACCTCCTGTATTATACTCCAGAGCTGCACTCACTATTCTGCTGGTGCAGTCACTGTGTACATACATTACTGATCCTGAGTTACCTCCTGTATTATACTCCAGAGCTGCACTCGCTATTCTGCTGATCACTGTGTACATACATTACATTACTGATACGGAGTTACCTCCTGTATTATATTCCAGAGCTGCACTCACTATTCTGCTGGTGCAGTCACTGTGTACATACATTACTGATCCTGAGTTACCTCCTGTATTATACTCCAGAGCTGCACTCACTATTCTGCTGATCACTGTGTACATACATTACATTACTGATACGGAGTTACCTCCTGTATTATATTCCAGAGCTGCACTCACTATTCTGCTGGTGCAGTCACTGTGTACATAAATTACATTACTGATCCAGAGTTACCTCTTGTATTATACTCCAGAGCTGCACTCACTATTCTGATGTTCACACATGACATATCCTGAGTCCCCGGTGTTGCACCCCAGTTTCCCCGCGTTCCCCCGGAGATGGCGGCTGCTGCAGACAGAAGATTAGGAATACATATAACAAATCGTTCACTCTTTATTTCCAATGACATTTTATACATTAGCTCTTACAGTGAAGGTTCGGTTACATAGCAACCCATGAGGCCAATGACAAGTTGCGGCCTCGCCGACGGACTCGCAACATACTGAAACGTAATAATGTAACATCGCCGTCCATCAGAACTTCCTCGATTTCTTATTAAGACAAGTTCATAAGCATCGGCCCAGCACGTAAGCTCCGACAGGACACATGAGATATACAATGTATATACTGCTGTCATGGATAAAAAACAAAAAAAAAAAAAAAAGGGGGGAGAGACTTAAATATTGAGACTATTAGCAGCTACGTCAAACACTGAAATACTCGGGACTCCTGCAAAAAAAAAAAAAAAAAAAAAGTGTCGTAAAAAAAATTACAAAAGAAGATTAATATACAAAAGTGACAATTTAGAGAGGCGCTTGATGGGTGGGAAACTCCGGGGGCCGAGCGCAGGACTCGCGGGGGGGGGGGTAAGGAAAGGTTTTTGGTTGTGTACACGGATGTACCGGGCGGTCGGGCTGGCGGCTCACGTCTCGTCATGAATTAGGCACACGTCGTAAATCTTACACAATTCTGTCTGTAAAAATTATACAATCTGCAAAATCTGGAAAAATGTGTAAGAAATTGTGAACCATCCGCACAGACGACCCGTGAAACATGCAGGAGAAAGCGACGGTCAGCAGCGGGGGCTCCTCTGCTCCCACCCAAAAAGCAAAGAAAGATGGCGCTGACCACATGAGCAGGACGGATACAGAACGCCGAGCATGGGTCTCACCGCAAAGATGTGTGATGTGGAGCATCAGAGACCGGAAAGAAGAACAGATCATCAGCTCAATGATCAGTCACTTACTGGACAGAAAGCCAAAATCACCTGCGAATATACGGCTCCACCAGCCCCCAAAACGAGAAGCCAGTGGTCCGACATGTCGGGGAAAAGCTCAAGTGTGCACCCCTCCGAGCGCCACATTACAGCTGTCACACAGAGACTATTCATCTACATAAACAGCAGATACCTCCTCCAGAGCTGCACTCACTATTCTGCTGGTGGAGTCACTGTGTACATATATTACTGATCCTGAGTTACCTCCTGTATTATACTCCAGAGCTGCACTCACTATTCTGCTGGTTCAGTCACTGTGTACATACATTACTGATCCTGAGTTACCTCCTGTATTATACTCCAGAGCTGCACTCACTATTCTGCTGGTGCAGTCACTGTCTACATACATTACACTACTGATCCTGAGTTACCTCCTGTATTATACTCCAGAGTTGCACTCGCTATTCTGCTGGTGCAGTCACTGTGTACATACATTACATTACTGATCCTGAGTTACCTCCTGTATTATACTCCAGAGCTGCACTCGCTATTCTGCTGGTTCAGTCACTGTGTACATACATTACTGATCCTGAGTTACCTCCTGTATTATACTCCAGAGCTGCACTCGCTATTCTGCTGGTTCAGTCACTGTGTACATACATTACATTACTGATCCTGAGTTACCCCCTGTATTATACTCCAGAGCTGCACTCACTATTCTGCTGGTTCAGTCACTGTGTACATACATTACATTACTGATCCTGAGTTACCCCCTGTATTATACTCCAGAGCTGCACTCGCTATTCTGGTGGAACTGTAAACAGTAAACTTGTCAGGAGCCCTCCCTGATGTGCTTTGCTGAGCTCTTATAGTGCAGAGTAGAGCACAGAACATAACATGTACAGAGTCTGTTATAAAGAAGACACTTATCAGAATGTGAATCTCCTTAGTGTGTGGCGCATCAGACAGGGAATACTGGGAAATAGCAGCTCTAAAGTGGACGGAGTTGAGTGCAGCTCTGGGGGTATTATACAGGATCAGTAATTTAAGGTATATACACAGGAACTGCCCCAGCAGAATAGTGAGTGCAGCTCTGGAGTATAATACAGGAGGTAACCTAGGATCAGTAATGTAATGTATGTACACAATGACTGCACCAGCAGAATAGTGAGTGCAGCTCTGGAGTATAATGCAGGCTGTAAGTCGGGATCAGTACAGGGTCAGTAATGTATGTACATAGTGACTGCACCAGCAGAATAGTGAGTGCAGCTCTGGAGTATAATACAGGATGTAACTCAGGGTCAGTAATGTAATGTATGTACCCAGTGACTGCACCAGCAGAATAGTGAGTGCAGCTCTGGAGTATAATGCAGGCTGTAAGTCAGGATCAGTACAGGGTCAGTAATGTAATGTATGTACACAGTGACTGCACCAGCAGAATAGTGAGTGCAGCTCTGGAGTATAATGCAGGCTGTAAGTCGGGATCAGTACAGGGTCAGTAATGTAATGTATGTACACAGTGACTGCACCAGCAGAATAGTGAGTGCAGCTCTGGAGTATATTACAGGCTGTAAATCGGGATCAGTAGAGGGTCAGTAATGTTTGTACACAATAATGCCACCGTTTTTGTAGAGACTCTTGTAAACTGTAATATGGCGCTCAGACGCTCCTCCTCATGAAAGGCACTGCGGACCTCCTTTAGCTGTGTACCTCGGGCATTTTACATGTAAGTGATCGGTAACCCCAATCTCCGGTAGTAATCTGGCAGACTGCGGATTACACTGCCACCTGTTGGTGCAATGATAGTATGACCGGATGTGCACACACCACTTCTCAGTGTTTCTTAATTGATTAGTTGCAGAAGTTAAAAAAAAACCAAACTAATACTTTACTGAATAATAATAAAATAAATGATATGGCAGAACGGCTAAGAGTGGATACAGTACGTCACAGAAACAAAGTCTTTGCAGGCAACACTGGCTGGAAATATTAAAAACACTTAATGGGTATAAAAAAAAAAAAAAAATAAAAAATAAAATAAAAATCGTGATTATCTAAAATTATATACAATTTCATCTACCCGGGCTGCGATGGCCTCCTGGCGTTTTTCTCATCATTCGTTACTTATTGACACACAGATATGTAAAAATGTGATGTGAACAAAAAAAAAAAAAAAATAAAAAAGTAACACAATTACATTATTTTCTTTAAAAAATGAAAGTATAACTATGTCCAATGTGGAATGTACATACAGCAATACATGTCAGGGCTCTACAATAAAATTCTTTTATAAAAACGTCATTTGAACCCCCCCAGACATACAATCCCCAATCTCCAAGGTCTTCAAAAAAAACGGAGCGGGGACGATTCTTCCGAGTATCAGACAAGCGTTACCCCCTCCCCCCCTCCTCATCCCAATAGACAAAATTCATTCACAGTTCAACAGCAAAACCCTGGCGAGAAAGCCGACGTCCGCGCCCCAGTCCTTATAAAGGACACGATTCATTTGTTGAACTTTAAGGGGTACCCGATGGCTTTTTCCAGGCACTCTACTAAAGACCCCGCGGAAAGAAAATCTCTCTCCACCTCAACAAACTTGATGTAGATAGTTTTGGGGGAGACGCCCGGCTCCACCTTACAGTTCTGCGCTAAGAATCCATTGATGCTCGCCCACTCCTTGCTTTGGTTCTTGATGGTGGACTGGAAGTGAAAGAACAGGCACTGCTGTAGCGTGATGCTCTCCGCGATGCCCAGATAACAATAGTTGATTTTCGCAGTTACTGGGTCGGATTTGGAGTCGGGCCCCGTCGGAGACTCGCAATTGCCATCATTGACTAAATCCACTACGGCATTGTCAGGTTTGTTCCTCATGTCCTCGTATCCAATCGCGTAAAGACCCGGACACTTGGGGATCCCGCCGGGTAAGAGGTACTGAACTATGTCTCCGCCGATCGGCTTGGAGTGCGCTATAGGAATCCAGTCGGTCTCCATGTGCAGCTCCAGGCACCGCGCCTCGCTGATGGTAATCTCCAGGAACTTATAATACACGTTTTTCCAATTCATTTTCTGCACTCGGGTCATCACCACCCGCCCCTCCGGCTTCTCGGGGTTGAAGTACTCGCGTAGACGCTTCCCCAGGGGAACCTGGGAGCTGATTTCGGCGTAATGGTATCGGATGTCCTCCTTCCACCGGGTGTTGTATCCAACGCCAAATATTGCCAGTTTGTTTGAGAGGTGCAACCGCGAAAACTCTGTCCAGCTCTGGAACAGCTCCCACTTGAGCTGGACGGACTCCAGGATGTGCATGATGGTCTGAAGAATCTCTCGCTTCCTGCAAAACACAACAGCTTTTATTACAGGCGAACAAATAAAGTGACAAAAATCAGTACAGTGGAACCTCGGGGTACGAGTAACCTGTGTGCGAGTATTTCGCTATACGAGCAAAGCTTGCTGTAAATTTGTAACTCCGTTTACGAGCAAGCTTTACTGTACGAGCAAATAATCGCCGCACACACTTCCGGTCCCGTACGTTCACCGCGCTCTAACCTGCTCTTGCGGGTCGCACAAACACACACATATTATGCTCACCTCACCTTCCGTTCCCTCGCCGGCCTCCTGGTTCTTGTAGTCCAAAGGTACAGTATGCGTATCCGGTAACCACCGTGACGATGGAGGAACTTCCGCTGTCAGACGCTTCTCAAAGGCAGCCAATCAGAGGCAAGCGACTCCTGCGTATGATGTCTGCTGCTGAAGCGCTGAAAGCGGAAGCTCCTGCATCGGTCGCGATGGTTACTGGATACACATGCTGTACCTGCGGACTACAAGAACCGGCAGGCCGGCGATGGAACGGAAGGTAAGGTGAGCATAATGTGTGTGTATATGTGTGTTTGTGCATGTGTGGAATGGCACTATAGGGGACCAGGGTGGGACAGTGAACAAGTTGTGGAACGAATTGTCTGAGCTTCCATTATTTCCTATGGTAAATTTTGCTTTGCTATACGAGTAACTTGGTTTATGAGAACAGATTATTCTCCTAAACCAAGATTCCACTGTATGTGACATGAATATCAGCGGACATAACCAAGCGGCTCCAGTACTGGCAGCTCGGGGAGGGAGGGCGCAGGCTGCCCCCCCACGTCACAGGAGCGTGCCGTGTACAATATTCACCGACTGGCGAAATGGTAACATCCCCCTGGGAACACCTAACTGTGCCACTTATTTCCAAAAGGGAAATACCCACATTGCAGATTTGCTGCTGATATTTTGCAGCAAAACCCACGCGTAATGTGCATTTTGTTGCAAATTGTATCCAATTTCAAAGGGTGAAGTGCAAAATATTTTCCAAACAAGGAGCTGACAAAATCCACAAAAAGGTGCATTTACAGCTACAAGAGTTCAACGTTCAAGTGAGATTATTAACTTCACACAAACAGAATAAAATAGCGGGTTTTTTTTAGATATCTATTTAAAAAAAAAAAAAAAAAAAAAAGGGTTTGTCCGAGTGAGGAAAAATCTGCGTCCAGACAGAAACTAAAGCAAGAAAACCTTGTATAGTCCCACACTGCGTTCTCCATCAGCTCTGCTGCTTACCTTGGCCGCTGTGCATCGGCCGTGTATAACCCATGTGACCCCTACAGCCAATCATTGGTCTCAGTGGTCTTGTGTTTTGTACCTCTGAAGCGATTGATTGGCTGCAGCGGTCACGGGTCTATATTTGACTTCACTGCAGCAGCCAAGGAAAGAAAAAACCCAGCAGGGAGCATCAGAGACGTGGTGCTGGAACAGCCGGGATAAAACGGATGCACGTTTAGTCATGTACATCATTATATCTGTATTTCTGGCTGGAAGAAGCATTAAAGTCAACTTGGACAACCCCTTTACGACCCAGGACATACATGTACGTAACAATATATTATATATCTATATATACACAAATTAAGTCACCTCCCTCTGGTTACCCTGCAGTCATCCCCGCTGATTTGCAGACATGTGCGGCTAACAGGCACAGGTGGATCTCCCATCCACCCATGCCTGTTATCCCTTTAGATTACGCTGTTAAACTTTGACAGCGTGATTTAATGCACTGCAGGGGGCATTGCACTGTTACCCACTGCCATTGGCAGCCTTGTGAAGCGATCCCTTGGCGCCAATGGGTTGACAGCGCGGGATCAGATGATTACACAGCCATGACGGGTTGTAAATGCCAGGAGAGCACCGACACTCCCAGTAACACAGCTCTATTGCAGCCAGACTATCAGGCGACTGATGGAGTCATCTGGTCAGAGCCGATACTTACTGTACATCCTCCGCGGGTTCTCTGCTCTTCGGCGGTCGTTTAGGAATATTGATTTCTTCTAAAACAAAACAAAAAAGCAAGGATTTAGGATCGGCAGCGTGGATTTGTGAGATCGCAGCATGTTTGTCATTGTCACAAGTTTCATGCTACAGAATGAATTTATAAACTGCTCAAAGTACATCACATGAAAATTTTGGCTAAAAAGGTGAAAATATAGAAGAGATCCCTGAATATGGAGGTGGTCGGCATTCTGCAGAGAATCCAGGCCACCATAAACCTCTGCCGTCAGCGGCTCCAGGCAGTGGCGGAGAATCTCCCGGTGGCACCGCCGGACGCCTCACAAACCATCCCAGTCACTAATACTTAGCGTAAAATGGAATATTGCATCGAAACAGACAAGAATCACATCCACCCCGTAACAATGAGCACCGCGCATGTACCGCAGTCCTCGGAGCGTGTATGGCAGCGCGCATGTACCGCAGTCTTCGGAGCGTGTATGGCACCGCGCATGTACTGCAGTCCTCGGAGCGTGTATGGAGCGGGCTCAGGAGCTGCGCAATTACAGCAGATGATGGCTGTGTTATTCAGCCATTATCTACCTCAGCCGCACATGGAGCAGAGCTAGGCCCGCGACTGTTAACCTATAAAATGCCAAGGTCAATTTCTGACGAAAGCATTTATAGCGCATGGCGTGGGGAGCATCATTCTAAGTGCCTAAAATAAAAAAAACTTTTCTAAAAAAAATATTTAAAAAAATAAAATAAAGAAACCACAAATTCAAATCACCCTCCATTTCCCCCATTAAAAAAATGTATCTGGTATCACCGCATCCATGAAAGTCAGATCACAATATGAAATTAATTAACCAAAAAGAGAAAAAAAATATATATCAATAGACTCTTTATGGTCACCGCAACTGAACCATAAAATGTACCAAGAGGACAACAGAGCGTCGCATCTTCCTCTAAATAGTGTTACTGCTCACCATGCAAAAGACACGTCCTCACACGCCCCGAAAAATGAAAAACAGTGATGGAAAGAAAATTCTTTGTTTCTAAAAAGTTTCAAAATTTGTTTTCATTACTTAAGAAAATATGTATATACAGTGTGTCCACCCATATCCTGTGTACACCGCACCTCTATACAGTGTGTCCACCCATATCCTGTATACACCGCACCTCTATACAGTGTGTCCACCCATATCCTGTATACACCGCACCTCTATACAGTGTGTCCACCCATATCCTGTATACACCGCACCTCTATACAGTGTGTCCACCCATATCCTGTATATACCGCACCTATATACAGTGTGTCCACCCATATCCTGTATACACCGCACCTCTATACAGTGTGTCCACCCATATCCTGTATACACCGCACCTCTATACAGTGTGTCCACCCATATCCTGTATACTCCGCACCTATATACAGTGTGTCCACCCATATCCTGTATACACCGCACCTAATATACAGTGTGTCCACCCATCTCCTGTATACACCGCACCTATATACAGTGTGTCCACCCATATCCTGTATACACCGCACCTATATACAGTGTGTCCACCCATATCCTGTATACACCGCACCTATATACAGTGTGTCCACCCATATCCTATATACACCGCACCTATATACAGTGTGTCCACCCATATCCTGTATACACCGCACCTATATACAGTGTGTCCACCCATATCCTGTATACACCGCACCTATATACAGTGTGTCCACCCATATCCTGTATACACCGCACCTATATACAGTGTGTCCACCCATATCCTGTATACACCGCACCTATATACAGTGTGTCCACCCATATCCTGTATACACCGCACCTATATACAGTGTGTCCACCCATATCCTGTATACACCGCACCTATATACAGTGTGTCCACCCATATCCTATATACAACACACCTATATACAGTGTGTCCACCCATATCCTGTATACACCGCACCTATATACAGTGTGTCCACCCATATCCTGTATACACCGCACCTATATACAGTGTGTCCACCCATATCCTGTATACACCGCACCTATATACAGTGTGTCCACCCATATCCTGTATACACCGCACCTATATACAGTGTGTCCACCCATATCCTGTATACACCGCACCTATATACAGTGTGTCCACCCATATCCTGTATACACCACACCTATATACAGTGTGTCCACCCATATCCTATATACAACACACCTATATACAGTGTGTCCACCCATACCCTGTATACACCGCACCTATATACAGTGTGTCCACCCATACCCTGTATACACCGCACCTATATACAGTGCGTCCACCCATATCCTGTATACACCGCACCTCTATACAGTGTGTCCACCCATATCCTGTATACACCGCACCTCTATACAGTGTGTCCACCCATATCCTGTATACACCGCACCTCTATACAGTGTGTCCACCCATATCCTGTATACACCGCACCTCTATACAGTGTGTCCACCCATATCCTGTATACACCGCACCTCTATACAGTGTGTCCACCCATATCCTGTATACACCGCACCTCTATACAGTGTGTCCACCCATATCCTGTATACACCGCACCTCTATACAGTGTGTCCACCCATATCCTGTATACACCGCACCTATATACAGTGTATCCACCCATATCCTGTATACACCGCACCTATATACAGTGTGTCCACCCATATCCTGTATACACCGCACCTATATACAGTGTGTCCACCCATATCCTGTATACACCGCACCTATATACAGTGTGTCCACCCATATCCTGTATACACCGCACCTATATACAGTGTGTCCACCCATATCCTGTATACACCGCACCTATATACAGTGTGTCCACCCATATCCTGTATACACCGCACCTATATACAGTGTGTCCACCCATATCCTGTATACACCGCACCTATATACAGTGTGTCCACCCATATCCTGTATACACCGCACCTATATACAGTGTGTCCACCCATATCCTGTATACACCGCACCTATATACAGTGTGTCCACCCATATCCTGTATACACCGCACCTATATACAGTGTGTCCACCCATATCCTGTATACACCGCACCTATATACAGTGTGTCCACCCATATCCTGTATACACCGCACCTATATACAGTGTGTCCACCCATATCCTGTATACACCGCACCTATATACAGTGTGTCCACCCATATCCTGTATACACCGCACCTATATACAGTGTGTCCACCCATATCCTGTATACACCGCACCTATATACAGTGTGTCCACCCATATCCTGTATACACCGCACCTATATACAGTGTGTCCACCCATATCCTGTATACACCGCACCTATATACAGTGTGTCCACCCATATCCTGTATACACCGCACCTATATACAGTGTGTCCACCCATATCCTGTATACACCGCACCTATATACAGTGTGTCCACCCATATCCTGTATACACCGCACCTATATACAGTGTGTCCACCCATATCCTGTATACACCGCACCTATATACAGTGTGTCCACCCATATCCTGTGTACACCGCACCTCTATACAGTGTGTCCACCCATATCCTGTGTACATCGCACCTATATACAGTGTGTCCACCCATATCCTGTATACACCGCACCTATATACAGTGCGTCCACCCATATCCTGTATACACCGCACCTATATACAGTGTGTCCACCCATATCCTGTATACACCGCACCTCTATACAGTGTGTCCACCCATATCCTGTATACACCGCACCTATATACAGTGTGTCCACCCATATCCTGTATACACCGCACCTCTATACAGTGTGTCCACCCATATCCTGTATACACCGCACCTCTATACAGAGTGTCCACCCATATCCTGTATACACCGCACCTATATACAGTGTGTCCACCCATATCCTGTATACACCGCACCTCTATACAGCGTGTCCACCCATATCCTGTCCACCGCCATTAACTTGAGAACGGCGGCAGCTATAGGCATAGAAGTGGTGTCTAGGTATAGTAAAGTAGCCATGCGCTACGCAATGAAACCACCTATAGCGCCACCTGGTGGAAAACAACGGAGTTAGCATTTTTATCTTGAAAACGGAACGAGATAGAGAAAAAAAGTGAATTACAAAGTTTTGGGCCTCATCAATTCAATACGAATCCACACCTTGCACAGAAATGCTATGATTAGAATGTGTAACACTCACAAGGCTGCGGATGTGAAGCGACACCTCATGGAGACCTTCCTACAAGTCATTGGGTATGGGGCTGTGTGGAGTGGCCTCCGCTCACCTGACCTGACCCTATTGGACTTCTTTCTGTGAGGTGACATCAAACAGCAGGTGTATGCGACCCCTCCCCCAACAATGCAGGACCTACGACCACGTATCACAGATGTGTGCAAACATGTCACCACCATATTGCACACCGTGCAGCAAGATACAGTATGCTGTGCAGAGGCCAGATGTGCATTGCAGCAAGATACAGTATGCTGTGCAGAGGCCAGATGTGCATTGCACCAAGATACAGTATGCTGTGCAGAGGCCAGATGTGCATTGCAGCCAGATACAGTATGCTGTGCAGAGGCCAGATGTGCATTGCAGCCAGATACAGTATGCTGTGCAGAGTCCAGATGTGCATTGCAGCAAGATACAGTATGCTGTGCAGAGGCCAGATGTGCATTGCACCAAGATACAGTATGCTGTGCAGAGGCCAGATGTGCATTGCAGCAAGATACAGTATGCTGTGCAGAGGCCAGATGTGCATTGCAGCCAGATACAGTATGCTGTGCAGAGGCCAGATGTGCATTGCAGCAAGATACAGTATGCTGTGCAGAGGCCAGATGTGCATTGCAGCCAGATACAGTATGCTGTGCAGAGGCCAGATGTGCATTGCAGCAAGATACAGTATGCTGTGCAGAGGCCAGATGTGCATTGCAGCAAGATACAGTATGCTGTGCAGAGGCCAGATGTGCATTGCACCAAGATACAGTATGCTGTGCAGAGGCCAGATGTGCATTGCAGCCAGATACAGTATGCTGTGCAGAGGCCAGATGTGCATTGCAGCCAGATACAGTATGCTGTGCAAAGGCCAGATGTGCATTGCAGCCAGATACAGTATGCTGTGCAGAGGCCAGATGTGCATTGCAGCCAGATACAGTATGCTGTGCAGAGTCCAGATGTGCATTGCAGCAAGATACAGTATGCTGTGCAGAGGCCAGATGTGCATTGCACCAAGATACAGTATGCTGTGCAGAGGCCAGATGTGCATTGCAGCAAGATACAGTATGCTGTGCAGAGGCCAGATGTGCATTGCAGCCAGATACAGTATGCTGTGCAGAGGCCAGATGTGCATTGCAACAAGATACAGTATGCTGTGCAGAGGCCAGATGTGCATTGCAGCCAGATACAGTATGCTGTGCAGAGGCCAGATGTGCATTGCAGCCAGATACAGTATGCTGTGCAGAGGCCAGATGTGCATTGCAGCCAGATACAGTATGCTGTGCAGAGGCCAGATGTGCATTGCAGCCAGATACAGTATGCTGTGCAGAGGCCAGATGTGCATTGCAGCAAGATACAGTATGCTGTGCAGAGGCCAGATGTGCATTGCAGCCAGATACAGTATGCTGTGCAGAGGCCAGATGTGCATTGCAGCCAGATACAGTATACTGTGCAGAGGCCAGATGTGCATTGCAGCAAGATACAGTATGCTGTGCAGAGGCCAGATGTGCATTGCAGCAAGATACAGTATGCTGTGCAGAGGCCAGATGTGCATTGCAGCCAGATACAGTATACTGTGCAGAGGCCAGATGTGCATTGCAGCAGGATACAGTATGCTGTGCAGAGGCCAGATGTGCATTGCAGCCAGATACAGTATGCTGTGCAGAGGCCAGATGTGCATTGCACCAAGATACAGTATGCTGTGCAGAGGCCAGATGTGCATTGCAGCAGGATACAGTATGCTGTGCAGAGTCCAGATGTGCATTGCAGCAAGATACAGTATGCTGTGCAGAGGCCAGATGTGCATTGCAGCCAGATACAGTATGCTGTGCAGAGGCCAGATGTGCATTGCACCAAGATACAGTATGCTGTGCAGAGGCCAGATGTGCATTGCACCAAGATACAGTATGCTGTGCAGAGGCCAGATGTGCATTGCAGCAGGATACAGTATGCTGTGCAGAGGCCAGATGTGCATTGCAGCCAGATACAGTATGCTGTGCAGAGGCCAGATGTGCATTGCAGCCAGATACAGTATGCTGTGCAGAGGCCAGATGTGCATTGCAGCCAGATACAGTATGCTGTGCAGAGGCCAGATGTGCATTGCAGCAAGATACAGTATGCTGCGCAGAGGCCAGATGTGCATTGCAGCCAGATACAGTATGCTGCGCAGAGTCCAGATGTGCACTGCAGCCAGATACAGTATGCTGTGCAGAGTCCAGATGTGCATTGCAGCCAGATACAGTATGCTGTGCAGAGGCCAGATGTGCATTGCAGCAAGATACAGTATGCTGTGCAGAGGCCAGATGTGCATTGCAGCCAGATACAGTATGCTGCGCAGAGTCCAGATGTGCATTGCAGCCAGATACAGTATGCTGTGCAGAGTCCAGATGTGCATTGCAGCCAGATACAGTATGCTGTGCAGAGGCCAGATGTGCATTGCAGCAAGATACAGTATGCTGTGCAGAGGCCAGATGTGCATTGCAGCCAGATACAGTATGCTGTGCAGAGGCCAGATGTGCATTGCAGCCAGATACAGTATGCTGTGCAGAGGTCAGATGTGCATTGCAGCCAGATACAGTATGCTGTGCAGAGGCCAGATGTGCATTGCAGCCAGATACAGTATGCTGTGCAGAGGCCAGATGTGCATTGCAGCCAGATACAGTATGCTGTGCAGAGGCCAGATGTGCATTGCAGCCAGATACAGTATGCTGTGCAGAGGCCAGATGTGCATTGCAGCCAGATACAGTATGCTGTGCAGAGGCCAGATGTGCATTGCAGCCAGATACAGTATGCTGTGCAGAGGTCAGATGTGCATTGCAGCCAGATACAGTATGCTGTGCAGAGGCCAGATGTGCATTGCAGCTGACTGAGGCCACTAATGAGAGCCATATGCGTGACCAGCATTCAATGTTTTGGGGGGTCATGGGTTTCATATCATAGTATTTCTATATGCAAGGTGTCGATTCGTATTGAATTGATGATGCCCTGCAACTTTGTAATTCACTTTTTTTTTCTATCTCATTTAATTTTAGAGATAAAAATTCTAACTCCGTTGTTTTCCACCAGGTGGTGCTATAGGTGGTTTAATTGCGTAGCGCATGGCTACTTTACTATACCTAGACACCACTTCTATGCCTATAGCTGCCGCTGTTCTCAAGTTAATGGCAGTGGACAGGATATGGGTGGACACACTGTATATAGGTGCGGTGTATACAGGATATGGGTGGACACACTGTATATAGGTGCGGTGTATACAGGATACGGGTGGACACACTGTATATAGGTGCGGTGTATACAGGATATGGGTGGACACACTGTATATAGGTGCGGTGTATACAGGATATGGGTGGACACACTGTATAGAGGCGCGGTGTATACAGGGTATGGGTGGACACACTGTATAGAGGCGCGGTGTATACAGGGTATGGGTGGACACACTGTATAGAGGTGCGGTGTATACAGGATATGGGTGGACACACTGTATATAGGTGCGGTGTATAGAGGATATGGGTGGACACACTGTATATAGGTGCGGTGTATAGAGGATATGGGTGGACACACTGTATAGAGGTGCGGTATATACAGGATATGGGTGGACACACTGTATATAGGTGCGGTGTATAGAGGATATGGGTGGACACACTGTATATAGGTGCGGTGTATACAGGATATGGGTGGACACACTGTATATAGGTGCGGTGTATACAGGATATGGGTGGACACACTGTATAGAGGTGCGGTGTATACAGGATATGGGTGGACACACTGTATAGAGGTGCGGTGTATACAGGATATGGGTGGACACACTGTATATAGGTGCGGTGTATAGAGGATATGGGTGGACACACTGTATAGAGGTGCGGTGTATACAGGATATGGGTGGACACACTGTATATAGGTGCGGTGTATACAGGATATGGGTGGACACACTGTATATAGGTGCGGTGTATAGAGGATATGGGTGGACACACTGTATAGAGGTGCGGTGTATACAGGATATGGGTGGACACACTGTATATAGGTGCGGTGTATACAGGATATGGGTGGACACGCTGTAGTGAAGTCTGGTATTGTCGTAATCGCACCGGTCTGCAGAATCGTGTCACAGTCATTTTGTACTAACTATGAACAACATAAAATAAATAAATAAATTTGCAGGTTTGCAATTTAATCACATTTGAGGTTTTTTTTTCGTTTTCTAATTATAATAAAATGAACGGTGTCATAAAAACTACAATGAATCCCATAGGAGACCAGCCTCACATGGCGATGTTGGCAGAAAGAAGGGAATTTTGTTACTTACCGTAAATTCCTTTTCTTCTAGCTCCTATTGGGAGACCCAGACGATTGGGTGTATAGCTACTGCCTCCGGAGGCCACACAAAGCATTACACTAAAAAGTGTAAGGCCCCTCCCCTTCTGGCTATACACCCCCAGTGGGATCACTGGCTCACCAGTTTTAGTGCAAAAGCAAGAAGGAGGAAAGCCAATAACTGGTTTAAACAAATTCACTCCGAGTAACATCGGAGAACTGAAAAACCGTTCAACATGAACAACATGTGTACCCGAGAAAAACCCAAAAATCCCGAAGGACAACAGGGGCGGGTGCTGGGTCTCCTAATAGGAGCTAGAAGAAAAGGAATTTACGGTAAGTAACAAAATTCCCTTCTTCTTCGGCGCTCCATTGGGAGACCCAGACGATTGGGACGTCCAAAAGCTGTCCCTGGGTGGGTAAAGAATACCTCATGTTAGAGCTGCGAAGACAGCCCTTCCCTACGGGGAGGCAACTGCCGCCTGCAGGACTCTTCTACCTAGGCTGGCGTCCGCCGAAGCATAGGTATGCACCTGATAATGTTTGGTGAAAGTGTGCAGACTCGACCAGGTAGCTGCCTGGCACACCTGTTGAGCCGTAGCCTGGTGTCGCAATGCCCAGGACGCACCCACGGCTCTGGTAGAATGGGCCTTCAGCCCTGATGGAACCGGAAGCCCAGCAGAACGGTAGGCTTCAAGAATTGGTTCTTTGATCCATCGAGCCAGGGTGGCCTTAGAAGCCTGCGACCCTTTGCGCTTACCAGCGACAAGGACAAAGAGTGCATCCGAACGGCGCAAGGGCGCCGTGCGGGAAATGTAGACTCTGAGTGCTCTCACCAGATCTAACAAATGTAAATCCTTCTCATACCGATGAACTGCATGAGGACAAAACGAAGGCAAAGAGATATCCTGATTGAGATGAAAAGAGGATACCACCTTCGGGAGAAACTCCTGAATGGGACGCAGCACTACCTTGTCCTGGTGGAAGACCAGGAAAGGAGCCTTGGAAGACAGCGCTGCTAGCTCAGACACTCTCCGAAGAGATGTGATTGCTACCAGAAAAACCACTTTCTGTGATAGTCTAGAAAGTGAAACCTCCCTCAGAGGCTCGAAGGGCGGCTTCTGGAGGGCAACTAGTACCCTGTTCAGATCCCATGGATCTAACGGCCGCTTGTACGGGGGTACGATATGGCAAACCCCCTGTAGGAACGTACGCACTTTAGTAAGTTGTGCCAGACGCTTCTGAAAAAAGACGGATAGCGCCGAGACCTGTCCTTTAAGGGAGCCGAGCGACAAACCTTTTTCTAACCCAGATTGCAGGAAGAAAGAAAGGTAGGCAATGCAAATGGCCAGGGAGACACTCCCTGAGCAGAGCACCAGGATAAGAATATCCTCCACGTTCTGTGGTAGATGTTAGCGGACGTGGGCTTCCTAGCCTGTCTCATGGTGGCAACGACCCCTTGGGATACTCCTGAAGACGCTAGGATCCAGGACTCAATGGCCACACAGTCAGGTTCAGGGCCGCAGAAATTCCGATGGAAAAAACGGCCCTTGGGACAGTAAGTCTGGTCGATCTGGTAGTGCCCACGGTTGGCCGACCGTGAGATGCCACAGATCCGGATACCACGCCCTCCTTGGCCAGTCTGGAGCGACGAGTATGACGCGGCTGCAGTCGGATCTGATCTTGCGTAGCACTCTGGGCAAGAGTGCCAGAGGTGGAAACACATAAGGGAGCCGGAACTGCGACCAATCTTGCACTAAGGCGTCTGCCGCCAGAGCTCTGTGATCGCGAGACCGTGCCATGAAGGTTGGGACCTTGTGGTTGTGCCGGGACGCCATTAGGTCGACGTCCGGCCTTCCCCAACGGTGACAGATTTCCTGAAACACGTCCGGGTGAAGGGACCATTCCCCTGCGTCCATGCCCTGGCGACTGAGGAAGTCTGCTTCCTAGTTTTCTACGCCGGGGATGTGAACTGCGGATATGGTGGAGGCCGTGGCTTCCACCCACATCAGAATCCGCCGGACTTCCTGGAAGGCTTGCCGACTGCGTGTCCCCCCTTGGTGGTTGATGTATGCCACCGCTGTGGAGGTGTCCGATTGAATTCGGATCTGCCTTCCTTCCAGCCACTGCTGGAAGGCTAGTAGGGCAAGATACACTGCTCTGATTACCAGAACATTGATCTGAAGGGTGGACTCCTGCTGAGTCCACGTACCCTGAGCCCTGTGGTGGAGGAAAACTGCTCCCCACCCTGACAGACTCGCGTCTGTCGTGACCACCGCCCAAGACGGTGGTAGGAAGGATCTTCCCTGTGATAATGAGGTGGGAAGAAGCCACCATTGCAGAGAGTCCTTGCCGTCTGTGAAAGGGATACTTTCCTGATCAGGGATGTTGACTTCCCGTCCCATTGGCGGAGAATGTCCCATTGAAGTGGACGCAGATGAAACTGCGCAAACGGAACCGCTTCCATTGCCGCCACCATCTTCCCGAGGAAGTGCATGAGGCGTCTTAAGGAGTGCGACTGACCTAGAAGGAGAGTCTGCACCCCTGTCTGTAGTGACCGCTGCTTGTCCAGCGGAAGCTTCACTATCGCTGAGAGGGTATGAAACTCCATGCCAAGATACGTTAGTGATTGGGTCGTGACAGGTTTGACTTTGAGAAGCTGATGATCCACCCGAACGTCTGGAGAGTCTCCAGCGCAACATTCAGTCTGAGTTGGCATGCCTCTTGAGAGGGTGCCTTGACAAGTAGATCGTCCAAGTAAGGGATCACAGAGTGTCCCTGTGAGCGCAAGACTGCTACCACTGCCGCCATGATCTTGGTGAACACCCGTGGGGCTGTCGCCAGACCAAATGGCAGAGCTACGAACTGAAGATGGTCGTCTCCTATCACGAAACGTAGACGAAACATTGGTGCTCTGTAGCAATCGGCACGTGGAGATAAGCATCTTTGATGTCTATTGATGCTAGGAAATTTCCTTGAGACATTGAGGCAATGACGGAGCGGAGGGTATCATCCGGAACCGCCTGGCCTCCACGTGCTTGTTGAGCAGTTTTAGGTCCAGAACGGAACGGAAAGAGCCATCCTTTTTTGGCACCACAACCAGATTGGAGGAAAACCGTGTCTTGTTCCTGAAGAGGAACAGGGATTACCACTCCTTCTGCCTGCAGAAGAGCATCGGCTCGGTGGGGAGGTGGGGACGTTCTGAAGAATCGAGTCGGAGGACGAGAACAGAACTCTGTCCTGTGCACGTGGGCACACTGTCCCTCACCCACCGGTCTGGAACCTGTGGCAGCTAAATGTCGCCAAAGGCGAGCGAGTCTGCCATCAACCGCGGATGCGGAGAGATGAGAGAGCTGAGAGTCATGAGGAGACCGCCTTGGTAGCGGTTCCTCCGGCTGCCTTCCTTGGGCGTGATTGAGCCCGGCCGGAAGCTGAGCCCCTCTGAGGCTTTTCAGCCCTTTTGGACGAGGACAATTGGGACCTGCCCGAGCCTGGGAAGGACCGAAACCTCGACTGTCCTTCCAGGACAGCATTAATAGGGTAAGTCGCAATGCAGACATTGCGAGGTTACGGACGCCCCTGCGGCACAGAAGTACATGTGCTCAAGACCAGCTGCGCAAGAACAGCTGAAAAGCTTAGGGTGCCCATACGGCTGTGAATGCCGGAGCAACCGACCCGCCGATAGCCTCATAGACAGATTTCAACCAGAGTCCCTCTGTCTGTCAATGGCATCTTGAAGTGAAGTCCCATCTCCACTGCAACTATGGCTCTAGCTGCAAGCCTGGAGATTGGAGAATCCACCTTTGGACCCTGGGTCCAGCGCTTTACCACGTCAGGGGGGAAGGGATAACGTGTATCATTAATACGTTTGGAGAAAACGCTTTTCTGGGAAGCGTGGTGTTCCTGGACTGCTTCTCTGAAGTCAGCGTGGCCAGAACAATACTCAATATACGTTTGAGCTACTGAAATGGGACTTCTCCTGCTGTGAAGCTGACTCCTCCACTGGGGGAGCTGAGGGAGAAAGATCCAACATTCCATTGATGGACGCTATAGGATGATCCCTTATGGCGTCACCATCCGGTGTATCCGGATTGAGAGCGGTGTCAGGATCAAAGTCCTGATGAGCTACGTCTGCCTCATCATACAGAGAGTCTCCCTGGGACCCCCCCGGAGCACCGATTTTATTCCAGATGAGGGTGGCCAGGGAGCAATGATCCAGATTGCCCATGGCCTGTCCGGACTGCAAGTCTCTATCCCAATGCAACTCCGTCCCTGTCCTTGGACAGGGTTGAGAGGTGGTTCCTTTGGCCACGTCAAGTAGAGACCCCGGCTGACCAAGTGCTACAGGGGAGCATTGCACACAATGGGGTTCAGTGCCGTGGAACAGTATCTGCAGTAGAAACAGCAACGAAAGCCTGTGTTGCTTATATGTTGCTGCCGACTAGCCATCTAGGAGTATAGAGCCAAGAATGGCGACCGTACAGTGCAATGTATAGCATACAAGCATAAAGTACAAATGAACACTGCAGCACATGTAATACAAGCAGCATAGAAAGCCTGTGCCTTGGCACCCCTGCTTTTCTGCTGCTGTAGACTAGCCATCTAGGGGAATATCGCCCAGAATAGCGACCATACAGTGCAATGTATAGCATACAAGCATAAGTACAAATGAACACTGCAACACCTGCAGTACAAGCAGCATAGAAAAAAACCTGTGCCTCAGCACCCTTGCTTTTCTGCTGCTGTAGTCTAGCCATTCTATGGGGAATATAGCCAAGACTAGCGACCGTACAGTGGAGTGTATAGCATACAAGCATAATACACATGAACACTTCAGTACGTGCAATACAAGCAGCATAGAAAGCCTGTGCCTTAGCACCCCTGCTTTCCTGCTGCTGATGTGTCGCCATCTAAGAGGGCATATAGCCAAAAATAGCGACCTATGCAGTGTAAGCATAAAATACAAAGGACAAATGCGGTATTTAGTGTCAGCACTTCAGGTGCCGCTTACCGCCCGCCTATAAGCGGGTGTGTGGTCGCCCTAGTCCTGTGCCTGGTTGCCCAGAGTCCGTTCTCTCAGCTCGGACTGCAGTAATGGCTGCCGGCGTCCTTCTCCAGCTCGTGTGAGTAGGGGCGGGCCGTGGGCGTGCCCCAAGTCAGAGCGGGAAACCAGCGTCCCACAGTGTCCAGTGAGAGGGCTGGAGCATGTAAATAAGGCTCCAGCCCTCGGCGCTGCTGATTGTACAGCGTCTCTCCCCTACCCTGATTGACAGGGTGGGGGCGGGAACGAAGCGGAGCTAGGCCGCAAAAGCCGGGGACTGGATTTATAAGCGCCGCCGCCGTAAAAGCGCGGTCGGCGCTAAGTCCCCGGCGCACTACAAGTCCCAGCCGCGCCGCCGCTCCCGGAGCGTCCGGCGCGGTATTCCCAATACATAAAGTCACTCAGCTAGGCTGCAGTGACTGTAACCCTTTACTGTCCCCGGCGCACTAGCACACCCAGCAAGTCTGGAGTGTGCTGTGCCTGTGTGTACGGGGACACAGAGTACCTGAATGGTGCAGGGCCATGTCCCTGAACGGTACCCAGCTCCGTATCCAGCAGGTTCAATGGGTCTGTGGATGGAGCCCGGCCTCAGGGCTTTGGGGCCGGTAAGATCCCACTTCCTCAGAGCCCCTCAGGGGGATGTGGAAGGAAAACAGCATGTGGGCTCCAGCCTCCGTACCGGCAATAGGTACCTCAACCTTACAAACCACAAGCGGGGTGAGAAGGGAGCATGCTGTGGGCCCTATATGGGCCCTCTTTTCTTCCATCCGATATAGTCAGCAGCTACTGCTGACTAAACAGTGGAGCTATGCGTGGATGTCTGACCTCCTTCGCACAAAGCAGAAAACTGGTGAGCCAGTGATCCCACTGGGGGTGTATAGCCAGAAGGGGAGGGGCCTTACACTTTTTAGTGTAATGCTTTGTGTGGCCTCCGGAGGCAGTAGCTATACACCCAATCGTCTGGGTCTCCCAATGGAGCGCCGAAGAAAATACATTTGCTCTTGAAAAACTCAAAAGCGTAAAAACAAAAAAAAGTCACCGGGTGCTTCTGGGGTTAAAGATCTGTGGACGTGCTGCTGTGGAATTACACAGGAGACGCCTCCTCCCGGGTTTCTTGGCTTTTCCCCCTCTGTTATCGGCAGTGACGTCTCGTCCCATCTGACTGCAGCAGACGCATGGGACGTGACCAGATAGAGAGCACCAGCGGCCCAGCAGGGAAGGAGCCAGAGGATGTGGGTTTGGCCATTTAATAGGTTTTGTTTTTATTGTAATCATGAGTTGTGCATTTTGCTGCCGGTCACTTGTAAAAATATCTGCAGCATAAAGTATGAGTATGTGCATCATCCGCTGCTCCTACCGCGGTAATGCCAGACGCCGACATGGAGCAGTGAAAAGCCTCGCACGGTTTATAGGAATCTGGGTTATGAGGATAAAAACCCGCCAGAGCATGCTGGAGAGAAAACCGCACGAGTCCCTGCACACGGCCCTGATGCCCGGCATCAAATGTCGGGTCAAACGGACTTTTCTTTTTATTATTTCCAACTAACAAATCGTTTTAACAGGTAAAAAAAAAAAAGAAAGCATATGGGGAATAACAGTACCGTACCGTCATTAGGGGGGCACGGCACCGGCTGCTTCTGGGCCACCCAAGGTGCTAAAAAACAAGATATACACACAAAATAAAAAAAGTCAATAAAGACACCTGGGGCGATCAACAATTCAATTCAGCACTCCGACATGTAAAACGCAACTTTACAGAATCGGCCGGCCGCACAGTATCGGTGTATTCATCCATCAGGCCTGCTGAGAGCAGTAGTTCCACAAGGGATGGGATGTTTATTATATTACAAAGAAAAAAGGAGTTAAAAAAAACACAAAATGTCAAACAAGCAGCAGACCCTGGTTTCGCCTGTTGGCTTCCTCCTGGGGTAAGCTGGGTATGAAGGATTATATAAGCCACGAGCACTATAAGGTTCCACCTCTAGATCCATCAACCATACTACGTGGGTGAGGAATCTTACATGGCTTATATAATCATGTTACCTGTAATAACGTTCAGCTCAACCCAAGAAGAAGCAGACAGGCGAAACCTCAGGATTGGGTAGAAGCTGGCGTGCCGCACGTTTGATACATTTTTGTGTTTTTAACTCGTATATTTTTGGTAGTATAATATATAAAAAGACAACTGGAAGCGAATTGTGCGGCTCTGTCTGGATAATCTTTAAAGGAAAACTCCTGACTGTTGGTGATCGTGTGGAAATACTGGAATCAGCAGGACTGATAGCAATATCATTGGATCAATACACAGATAAACAGTGTGATGCGGAGGGAGAATTCTGCTCTAAACATGGTAAACGCGGTAAAGCCTTGTTCAAAATGTTGGGAAAGTGGAGAGATAAAACTCCTGTGCTGGACAAGGAGACGCAGCGCCCAATTATCAGCGCTCAGCCTTGTACCCAGCCGTTCACCGGGCGTCCGGCACGTGCTCGGGGAGATTTCTAGCTCGCAGAAGCAAACAATGAACGTTGCTACTAAAAGGACAGATAGCAGACATCCTGAATATACACAGAATTTTCCGGACTGTAAGGCGCACTTTTTCCCCTAATACTGGGAGTAATATGGGGGTGCACTTTACATACCGGATATGGCTGACTGGGTCGGCGGTGGTGGAGCGGGGTCATAGGAGGCAGGGTCAGCGATACTCATGGTGTCACTACAATGGAGCGGCTCAGGAGGGTCACAGGACGGGGTGTCGCGGCAGCAGCGGGCGCCTGATCTGACTGCAGGTTCCATTGACTCGCCTGCAGTGGACACAGTGGACTTAAAAAAAATGGCTGGGGAAGCAGCGCATGTGCAGATTGACTTCAAGAAAATGGCCGCAGAGGCCTTTCTGCGCATGCGCAGTCTTCACGGACATTTTCTTGACGTTCATCTCGTCAACCGTGAATGACTCAATGGGGCCTGAAATCAGATCAGGAACTGCCGCTGTCCCTGCACCCAGTCCTGTGACCCTCCTGAGTCTGTCCACTGCAGCGACACCCCCGCATGCCGCCGGCAGATCAATGGCCCTCGTCACCGCTACACCCCCGAGCTTGCAGGACCGCCAACCCTCCGTCCACTGACTCTCCTGAGCTGCAACACCCCCGAGCTCGCAGTACCGCCGACCCTCTGTCCACTGACCCTCCTGAGCTGCAACACCCTCGAGCTCGCAGTACCGCCGACCCTCCTGAGCTGCAACACCCCCGAGATCACAGTACTGCCGACTCGCTGTCCACTGACCCTCCTGAGCTGCAACACCCCCGAGCTCACAGTACCACCGACCCTCTGTCCACTGACCCTCCTGAGCCGCAACACCCCCGAGCTCGTAATACCGCCGACCCTCTGTCCACTGACCCTCCTGAGCTGCAACACCCCCGAGCTCGAAGTACCGCCGACCCTCTGTCCACTGACCCTCCTGAGCTGCAACACCCCCGAGCTCACAGTACCACCGACCCTCTGTCCACTGACCCTCCTGAGCTGCAACACCCCCGAGCTCGAAGTACCGCCGACCCTCTGTCCACTGACCCTCCTGAGCTGCAACACCCCCGAGCTCACAGTACCACCGACCCTCTGTCCACTGACCCTCCTGAGCTGCAACACCCTCGAGCTCGCAGTACCGCCGACCCTCCTGAGCTGCAACACCCCCGAGATCACAGTACCACCGACCCTCTGTCCACTGTCCCTCCTGAGCTGCAACACCCCCGAGCTCGAAGTACCGCCGACCCTCTGTCCACTGACCCTCCTGAGCTGTAACACCCCCGAGCTCAGAGTACCACCGACCCTCTGTCCACTGACCCTCCTGAGCCGCAACACCCCCGAGCTCGTAGTACCGCCGACCCTCTGTCCACTGACCCTCCTGAGCTGCAACACCCCCGAGCTCACAGTACCACCGACCCTCTGTCCACTGACCCTCCTGAGCCGCAACACCCCCGAGCTCGTAGTACCGCCGACCCTCTGTCCACTGACCCTCCTGAGCTGCAACACCCCCGAGCTCGAAGTACCGCCGAGTCGACCCTCTGTCCACTGACCCTCCTGAGCTGCAACACCCCCGAGCTCGCAGTACCGCCGACCCTCTGTCCACTGACCCTCCTGAGCTGCAACACCCCCGAGCTCGCAGTACCACCGAACCTCTGTCCACTAACCCTCCTGAGCTGCAACACCCCCGAGCTCGCAGTACCGCCGACCCTCTGTCCACTGACCCTCCTGAGCTGCAACACCCCCGAGCTCGCAGTACCGCCGAACCTCTGTCCACTGACCCTCCTGAGCTGCAACACCCCCGAGCTCGCAGTACCGCCGACCCTCTGTCCACTGACCCTCCTGAGCTGCAACACCCCCGAGCTCGCAGTACCACCGAACCTCTGTCCACTGACCCTCCTGAGCTGCAACACCCCCGAGCTCGCAGTACCACCGAACCTCTGTCCACTGACCCTCCTGAGCTGCAACACCCCCGAGCTCGCAGTACCGCCGAACCTCTGTCCACTGACCCTCCTGAGCTGCAACATCGCCGACTGCCTCCTGTGACCTTCCTGAGCCGATCCACCGCCGCCGCTCCCCCTGGTGAGCATGAGGATTAAACCGCACTATGATTACAAGATGGACCCTTATTTTAACATTAAAAATTATTTTTTCCTATTTTCCTCCTTTAAATTTGAGGTGCGTCTTATAATTCGGGGGGGGGGGGGGGTGTCTTATAAACCAAAAAATACGGTAACTTCATTATAAGACACATTTATCCAATTAATGTTTAAAACGGCCTAGTGAGGTCTAAAAAAATATGTCATCAATTATCGATCCTCTGTACGGCTGCTCTGGTCTCCTCTCGTCGGCTTCTGGGGTAAAACAGAGTGATGACGGAAGCGGTTGCCATCCGGAAGAGGAAGTGATGAAAATGACAAGGCACGGGGCCGCGGAGCAGCAGATCAATCTGCAGTTTCTGAGAAGGCACCGTAATAATTCAGAACCAGAGACTGGTGACGGCCGCGGGTCAGGAGCCCGGAGGGATGACAGGCATACCTCCATCTCACAATCCTCAACGTTTACCAAGACTCAATCACTAGAGATTTCCTAATTTGGTGAAAGCCGGCACCGGATATTCCAGCATATCTGCCAGATACCGGAGAACTAGAAGAATCAGCAGTGATCCCTGTACATAAATCTACGATTCAGCTGTGACAAGAAGGGACCAAAACTTAATAGTGACCCCCCAGTCCTGAACCCCCCCCCCCGTATACAAACATCTGCAAGAAACATCAGACCCCTACAGCCCCGTGATAAGACCATGACCAGGTGTGCACGGAGCCGAGAGAGGGGACCGCGCCACCTCACAAAAACATACAACCCCATCATTCTGCCAGATCAGTACAAGAGAACTCGTACCATAAAAAACAGCAAAGGGCGTTATATGGACGACGTCCAGAGCCACAGACTGCGAGAGGCGCAGATGTCTATATACACCGGGCTAAGTGCCGAGAATCAGAATCCCTGCACACCATAACCGAGGCTGCACTCAGGAAATGTGCACAAAATATATATTATACATTTTATATACTACATCGCAGAAATATTTGGCTTTCGGGTGAGATTTCAGAATGATCCTGAAATGCTTTCTGACCCTTTCAGGTGACGTTAGAGGGGATATTCCCATCTCCAAAATCCTATCCCAATATAAAGTAATAATAATATTAGCAAATATCTCCTATTAGAAATGTAGTCTAGTTCTCCTGCTTAGCTATGTTGCTTACCTGATGTACAGGGCATTGCAGGACCTTAGGTATCCATGGTTACAAAAACGCATACAGTTACAGTTAGTTGCTGTGATCATCACCATGGATACCTAAGGCCCTGCAATGCCCTGAACATAAGGTAAGCAACATTTTTAACTGGAGATATTTGCTAATATTATTATTACACCTACTACATATTGGGGTAGGATCTTGGAGATGGGATACCCCTTTAATGTGACCTTCTCTAAACTTTTGGATGCCGATGTCCAACGGTTTAATGTTTCAGCACAATTTGCTGTTCTCTTACTTAATGGCAAAATGCACAACAGGTTTTCGATCCATGAATTGCCCAACAAATTTCGGGGTTCAATTAGAATTGGTATTAGCCAGTCCTCAGATGTGATTATGTCACGGGTCCACTCACAAATGCAGAAACATTTTCAGCAGTGACATTCAGTGTCATCCACTTCAGATGCCAGTGGAATAGTGTCCAGTGATCACAATTAGGGTGAAGAATACGTCCTTGGGGTCAGACATTCTGCCCCTTTCAGGTTCATTAGTAAAGTGCAGTATATACCAGTAATCATTATCATTGCACGAGCGGCCAATGTCAAACACTCACTGATGTGGAGAGTCCGGAGCGGAAAAATCAGATGTCCAGACTGCCACATATCCACTGCGCTAAGAATTAGAACGAGGACCTCCCCGAAACATCCCCACAGATGCACGGAGACCCCTTACCTTAGAGGTCAGCTCCTGGACACATGGCAGCCTGGACAGCGGATTTTTGCCGCACAGCGCATGGAGAAGTATTGGCCAAAATAAAAAAATTACATGAAAAAAAAATATTATAAACATCTAAACAAACACAAAATGTATGTATAAAATATAATTCGCTTGTTTGTTTTTAATATTTTGTGGTGTATAATTTGCATTTATTAGATTTGAGCAAGAGAAAAAAAAAAAGAAGAAGAAGGAGACTAGACCTGGCAGGACCCCGGCCTAGCAGCCACGTCTGTAATCAGTGGCCACTGGTGCGCAGTACTTTATCCCTCCCGATACCTGAGGCATGCTGCCCCGCGCCTCCTCTGATCAGTGACATCATCACATTCCAGCGCAGCGCACACGTGATGTCATCAGGACTAATACACAGAACAGAGATGTCTCGGGAGGTCGGCAGTGCTCTGCTCCGGAAGCCACAGACTACAGGCATGGCCACTGAGTCAGGCTCCTAACAATGTGTTTGTTCTACGCTATGTAGACAAAACAAACACCGTATTTTTTGGTTTATAAGACACATTCCAAATTTAGGAGGAAAATAAGAAAAAATAAATTTTAATGTTAAAATGGGGGTGAATCCAACTGTGATCACTGTCTATCTCATGTTTATTATGATACGTAAAAGTAATAAAAATGATTAATTAAAAAAAATGGGGGTCCATCATAATGCTCACCAGAGAGGAGCAACGGTGGAGCGGATGAGGAAGGTCACAGGAGGCAGGGGTGTTGCAGGGAGGGTCAGTGGACAAAGGGTTGGCGATATTTCGGCCTTGGGGGTGTAGTGGCGGTGGGCACCATTGATCTGCCGCTTGCTGCAGGGGTGTCACTACAGTGGAGCGACTTAGTAGGGTCACAGGACAGATCTGACTGCGGCTCCATTGAATCGCCTGCAGCTGACTTCAAGAAAATAGCAAGAGGTAAACTCCGGCACTCTACCCCAAAAGACTGTCAGACAAAGTGTACGGATTCAAAAGGTTCTTTTATTACATGAAAGTCTAAAACAGATGTCCAAACAACAAAACGTTTCGACCAATGTGGTCTTCATCAAAGGACTATCTGTGAACAGCATGAAATTGTGAGATAAGGTCAAAGATGCGGCGCAGTGGGCCCCAAAGGGATTAATATCCACAGTATGATGTACTATGCTTCCTCTTTTTCTCCTGAGCACCTACAAGGTGAAGCAGGGTCCTAATTCTATTTTAGACTTCAAGAAAATGGCCGTGGAGGCAGCACGTGCGCAGAAAGGCCTCCGCGGCCATTTTCTTGAAGTCCATTGTGTCAATCTGTGCACGCGCCGCAGCCATTATTTGAAAGTCATTGTGTCAACAGCAGGTGATTCGTAGATCTCACAGTCAAATCAGGCGCCCACCGCGACACCGTCAGTATCGCTGACCCTGCCTCCTATGACCCCGCTCCAGCACCGCCACCCCAGTAAGCCATATCCGCATTGTTAGACGCATCCTTAATTTACACCCAGTTTTGAGGGGGGGGGGTGAGTCTTACAATTCAAAAAATACAGTGTAATATTTATATATATGCACAGCATTACTAGACAAATAAATCTGCTATGTGAGGGTCAAGCAGAGTGTGGCCGCACAGACCCCTAGATCTTATCTCCTTTATACACACAGACATTGGTGGCATCCACCGGCTGAACCTCACCTGGCTCCTCCGGCCTCTTCCCAATGTCTTCCACTGCCTCATTGCCTCCACTGAAGACTCCACACTGCTGCTCTGTGTGTTGCTCGCCGGCATTGCGGAGTGGCGCAGGTGTCAAGTATGAAATGTTAGACTTTTCTACCCCTGTGCAAGTGTGAGAATGTTTTATGCCATTGCCGTTATCTAGGCTGCAGTCACTTATAGGGAAGAGATGAATGATTTGTAAGGAACACACATTTATACAGGTTAGACACAGTCATCCTGCACTGGAGACTCTCAGCGTCTCCCCGGCATGTTATGTACAGACAGAAGCATATTGCAAGGATGGGGACGCTCCAGCTGTCAGATCTTACCTAAATCCTCCCCGGGAAAGCCCTGGATGTCCTGGCTGTGGTTGCCCCAGTCCTCCTGTGAATAGTCCTCCATGGTGCTGCCGTCAGACTCCATCTCCTGGTACAAGCCGCTGCTGTTAATGAGCACGGGTTGACATGGCTGCGTGTCCCATCCCCCTTGTCCAAAGACGCGTTCCAGCTGCTCGAATGTGTAGCTGCTCTTCCGTTTGCCGACGCCGCGCTCTTTTACCCGACTGTAGCATCTGCGGAGGGTCTGAAAGAACATGGAGAGGGGTGAGTACACAATCCAGGAGGTATGGGGTCCACCTGTACAGAAATCTGTGTCACAGTATCAGTGGATGGAACAATGAATACAGCAGAATAGACGGCAGCCCTGTGTACGCACCATGGACTGTGCCGGGGTGATCGCTCCGGCCTCACGTGCTTCCTGTGGAAATGACAATACACGACTGTGCCGACAGTCTCTGAACCAAGCGATCGCTGCCTCCGCCTCTGGACCGGCTGACCATAAACTACTGGCTTCCATAAAGGAGAGCCACAATGTAGATCTAAGACAGGGGTCTCAAACACGCGGCCCGCATGCGGCCCTTCAGGTGGCTTCTTGCGGCCCGCAGACCTGGTAAAGATGGCGACCGGTGCAGGGGCCGCAGCTGCCAGTTATTTATTTCAGCCTACAGTTTTGTCTTTGCCGCGCACAGTGAAGTTCTCGCTGCAGAACGCAATAACAGCCGCCTGCCAATCAGAGGCAAGCACCTGCTGCATATGACCTCAGATGATTGCCTGTGATTGGCCAGTGGCTGTTGTGCAGTGAGAACTGCTCTGCATGCGCCGGCCGAAAGTTCAGCGATGACAGCAGCTGTGATCATTACCGGGTCCACGTGCCTGCGTGCCGCTGACAGCAGGTGAGAAGAATGTTTTCGTGTGTGTGGGGTTCTGTGTTGCTGGCTGAGGGTGTGTGTGTGTGTGTGTGTGTGTGTGTGTGTGTGTGTGTGTGTGTGTGTGTGTGTGTGTGTGTGTGTGGTAGCTGAGGCTTCACCGAGTCCACGTGCCTGCATGCCGCTGACAGCAGGTGAGAAGAATGTTTTCGTGTGTGTGTGTGTTTCTGTTGCTGGCTGAGGCTGCACAGAGTGTGTGTGTGTGTGTGTGTGTGTGTGTGTGTGTTAGCTGAGGCTGCATAGGGTGGGGGGGGCGTTAGCTGAGGCTGCATAGGGTGGGGGGGGCGTTAGCTGAGGCTGCACAGGGTGGGGGGGGGGTGTTAGCTGAGGCTGCACAGGGTGGCAGGGGGGGTGTTAGCTGAGGCTGCACAGGGTGGGGGGGGGGGTGTTAGCTGAGGCTGCACAGGGTGGGGGGGTGTGTTAGCTGAGGCTGCACAGGGTGGGGGGTGGGGTGTTAGCTGAGGCTGCACAGGGTGGGGGGTGGGGTGTTAGCTGAGGCTGCACAGGGTGGGGGGTGGGGTGTTAGCTGAGGCTGCACAGGGTGGGGGGTGGGGTGTTAGCTGAGGCTGCACAGGGTGGGGGGGGGGGTGTTAGCTGAGGCTGCACAGGGTGGGGGGGGGGGTGTTAGCTGAGGCTGCACAGGGTGGGGGGGGGTGTTAGCTGAGGCTGCACAGGGTGGGGGGGTGTTAGCTGAGGCTGCACAGGGTGGGGGGGGGGGGTGTTAGCTGAGGCTGCACAGGGTGGGGGGGGTGTTAGCTGAGGCTGCACAGGGTGGGGGGGGGTGTTAGCTGAGGCTGCACAGGGTGGGGGGGGGGTGTTAGCTGAGGCTGCACAGGGTTGGGGGGGGGGTGTTAGCTGAGGCTGCACAGGGTGGGGGGGTGTTAGCTGAGGCTGCACAGGGTGGGGGGGGTGTTAGCTGAGGCTGCACAGGGTAGGGGGGGTGTTAGCTGAGGCTGCACAGGGTGGGGGGGTGTTAGCTGAGGCTGCACAGGGTGGGGGGGGTGTTAGCTGAGGCTGCACAGGGTGGGGGGGGGGGGGGTGTTAGCTGAGGCTGCACAGGGTGGGGGGGGTGTTAGCTGAGGCTGCACAGGGTGGGGGGGTGTTAGCTGAGGCTGCACAGGGTGGGGGGGTGTTAGCTGAGGCTGCACAGGGTGGGGGGGTGTTAGCTGAGGCTGCACAGGGTGGGAGGGGGTGTTAGCTGAGGCTGCACAGGGTGGGAGGGGGGGGGTGTTAGCTCAGGCTGCACAGGGTGGGGGGGGGTGTTAGCTGAGGCTGCACAGGGTGGGGGGGGGTGTTAGCTGAGGCTGCACAGGGTGGGGGGGGTGTTAGCTGAGGCTGCACAGGGTGGGGGGGGTGTTAGCTGAGGCTGCACAGGGTGGGGGGGGGTGTTAGCTGAGGCTGCACAGGGTGGGGGGGGGGTGTTAGCTGAGGCTGCACAGGGTGGGGGGGGGGGTGTTAGCTGAGGCTGCACAGGGTGGGGGGGGGTGTTAGCTGAGGCTGCACAGGGTGGGGGGGGGGTGTTAGCTGAGGCTGCACAGGGTGGGGGGGGGTGTTAGCTGAGGCTGGGGCCCATTGCTACAAGGATACACACATTTTTATGTGGGAATAATGGGAAACAAGATGAGGCACATTACTACAAGATGTTGGCCAAAATTACTATGCGGTGGTTATTGTAAAGCTGTATTACTTACAAAAAGGGGGAAAAAGGAAAAAAAAAAAAAAAGAAGGGAATTTTGTTACTTACCGTAAATTCCTTTTCTTCTAGCTCTTATTGGGAGACCCAGACGATTGGGGTATAGCTACTGCCTCCGGAGGCCACACAAAGCACTACACTAAAAAGTGCTAGGCCCCTCCCCTTCTGGCTATACCCCCCGTGGTATCACGGGTTCTCCAGTTTTAGTGCCAAAGCAAGAAGGAGGAAAGCCAATAACTGGTTTAAACAAATTAACTCCGAGTAACATCGGAGAACTGAAAAACCGTTCAACATGAACAACATGTGTACCCGCAAACAACAAAAAAATCCCGAAGGACAACAGGGCGGGTGCTGGGTCTCCCAATAAGAGCTAGAAGAAAAGGAATTTACGGTAAGTAACAAAATTCCCTTCTTCTTCAGCGCTCTATTGGGAGACCCAGACGATTGGGACGTCCAAAAGCTGTCCCTGGGTGGGTAAAGAAATACCGCATGTTAGAGCTGCAAAACAGCCCTCCCCTACGGGGGTGTCACTGCCGCCTGCAGGACTCTTCCACCTAAGCTGGCGTCCGCCGAAGCATAGGTATGCACCTGATAATGCTTGGTGAAAGTGTGCAGACTGGACCAGGTAGCTGCCTGGCACACTTGTTGAGCCGAAGCCTGGTGTCGTAATGCCCAGGACGCACCCACGGCTCTGGGTGAGTGGGCTTTTAGCCCTGAAGGAACCGGAAGCCCCGCAGAACGGTAGGCCTCTAGAATTGGTTCTTTGATCCATCGAGCCAGGGTGGCTTTAGAAGCCTGCAACCCCTTGCGCGGACCAGCGACAAGGACAAAAAAAGCATCGGAACGGCGCATGGGCGCCGTGCGGGAAAAGTAGATTCTGAGTGCTCTCACCAGATCTAACAAACGTAAGTCCTTTCCATACCGGTGAACCGGATGAGGACAAAAGGAAGGCAAGGATATATCCTGATTAAGATGAAATGAAGATACGACCTTAGGGAGAAACTCCGGAATGGTGCGCAGCACTACCTTGTCCTGGTGGAACACCAGGAAGGGAGCCTTGGATGACAGAGCTGCCAGCTCAGACACTCGCCGAAGCGATGTGATCGCAACGAGAAACGCCACCTTCTGTGACAGGCGAGAAAATGAAACTTCCTTCAGAGGCTCGAAAGGCGGCTTCTGGAGAGCAACTAGTACCCTGTTGAGATCCCATGGATCTAACGGCCGCTTGTACGGGGGTACGATATGACAGACCCCCTGTAGGAACGTGCGCACCTTAGAAAGACGTGCTAGACGCTTCCGAAAAAAAACACGGATAGTGCCGAGACTTGCCCCTTAAGGGAGCCGAGCGACAAGCCCTTTTCTAACCCCGATTGCAGGAAGGAAAGAAAAGTAGGCAATGCAAATGGCCAGGGAGACCCTCCCTGAGCCGAGCACCAGGTTAAGAAAATCTTCCACGTTCTGTGGTAGATCTTAGCAGAAGTGGACTTCCTAGCCTGTTTCATGGTGGCAACGACCCCTTGGGATAATCCTGAAGACGCTAGGATCCAGGACTCAATGGCCACACAGTCAGGTTCAGGGCCGCAGAATTCCGATGGAAAAAACGGCCCTTGGGACAGTAAGTCTGGCCGGCCTGGTAGTGACCACGGTCGGCCGACCGTGAGATGCCACAGATCCGGGTACCACGATCTCCTCGGTCAGTCTGTGGCGACGAGTATGACGCGGCTGCAATCGGATCTGATTTTTGCGCAGTACTCCGGGCAAGATTGCCAGAGGTGGAAACACATATGGGAGCCGGAACTGCGACCAATCTTGTACTAAGGCGTCTGCCGCCAGAGCTCTGTGATCGCGCGATCGTGCCATAAATGCCGGGACCTTGTTGTTGTGCCGAGACGCCATTAGGTCGACGTCCGGCACCCCCCAGCGGCGACAGATTTCCTGAAACACGTCCGGGTGAAGGGACCATTCCCCTGCGTCCATACCCTGGCGACTGAGGAAGTCTGCTTCCCAGTTTTCTACGCCCGGGATGTGAACTGCGGATATGGTGGATGCTGTGTCCTCCACCCACATGAGGATTCGCCGAACTTCCTGGAAGGCTTGCCGACTGCGCGTCTCTCCTTGGTGGTTGATGTATGCCACCACTGTGGAGTTGTCCGACTGGAGTCGGATCTGCGCTCTTTCTAGCCACTGCTGGAAAGCTAGTAGGGCAAGATACCCTGCCCTGATTTCCAGAACATTGATCTGAAGGGTGGACTCCTGCTGAGTCCACGTCCCCTGAGCCCTGTGGCGGAGACAAACTGCTCCCCACCCTGACAGACTCGTATCTGTCGTAACTACTGCCCAGGATGGGGGCAGGAAGGATCTTCACTGTGACAATGAGGTGGAAATACGCCACCATTGCAGAGAGTCCTTGGCCGTCTGGGAAAAGGAGACTTTCCTGTCCAGGGGGGTTGACTGCCCGTCCCATTGGCGGAGAATGTCCCATTGAAGTTGGCGCAGATGAAACTGCGCAAAGGGAACTGCCTCCATGGCTGCCACCATCTTCCCTAGGAAGTGCATGAGGCGCCTTAAGGGGTGCGACTGGCCTTGAAGGAGAGACTGCACCTCTGTCTGCAGTGAACGCTGCTTGTTCAGCGGAAGCTTCACTATCGCTGATAGAGTGTGAAACTCCATGCCGAGATACGTTAGTGATTGAGTCGGTGACAGATTTGACCTTGCCAAATTGATGATCCACCCGAAAGTCTGGAGAGTCTCCAGCGTAACATTCAGGCTGCGTTGGCATGCCTCGAGGGATGGTGCTTTGACGAGTAGATCGTCCAAGTAAGGGATCACCGAGTGTCCCTGAGAGTGCAAGACTGCTACCACTGCTGCCATGATCTTGGTGAACACCCGTGGGGCTGTCGCCAGACCGAATGGCAGAGCTACGAACTGAAGATGGTCGTCTCCTATCACAAAACGTAGAAAACGTTGGTGCTCCGTAGCAATTGGCACGTGGAGATAGGCATCTTTGATGTCTGTTGAGGCAAGGAAGTCTCCTCGAGACATTGAGGTAATGACGGATCGGAGGGATTCCATCCGGAACCGCCTGGCGTGCACATGATTGTTGAGCAGTTTTAGGTCCAGAACAGGACGGAAGGAGCCGTCCTGTTTTGGAGCCACAAAGAGATTGGAGTACAAACCCTCGCCCTCGTTCCTGAGGGGGGACAGGGATCACCACTCCTTCTGCTCTTAGAGCGTCCACCGCCTGCAGCAGGGCATCTGCTCGGTGGGGAGGTGGGGCCGTTCTGAATAATGGAGTCGGAGGACGAGAACAGAACACTGTCCTGTGCACGTGAGCACAATGTCCGTCACCCACCGGTCTGTGACCTGTGGCAGCGAAATGTCGCCAAAGGCGGGGGAGTCTGCCATCAACCGCGGATGCGGAGAGAGAGAGAGAGAGCTGAGAGTCATGAGGAGACCGCCTTGGTAGCGGTTCCTCCGGCTGCCTTCCTTGGGCGTGATTGAGCCCGGCCGGAATCTGAGCCCGTCTGAGGTTTTGTAGCCCTTTTGCACGAGGACAATTGGGACCTGCCCGAGCTTGGGAAGGACCGAAACCTCGACTGTACTTTTAGGACAGTTTTAATAGGGTAAGTCGCAGTGCAGACATTGCGGGGTTACGGACGCCTCTGCGGTACAGAGGTACATGTGCTCAAGGCCAGCTGCGCAAGAACAGCTGAACAGGTTAGGTTGCCTATACGGCTGTGAATGCCGTGGCAACCGACACGCCGATAGCCTCCTAGACAGATTTCAACCAGAGTCCATCTGTCTGTGAATGGCAACTTTAAGTGAAGCCCCATCTCCAGTGCAACTATGTCTCTAGACGCAAGCCTGGAGATTGGAGAATCCACCTTTGGACCCTGGGTCCAGCGCTTGACCACGTCAGGAGAAAAGGGATAACGTGTATCTTTAAAAAACGTTTGGAGAAAACGCTTATCTGGTAAGCGTGGTGTTTCTGGACTGCTTCTCTGAAGTCAGCGTGGCCAGAAAAATACTCAACATCCGTTTGAGATACTGAAAAGGGACTTCTCCTGCTGTGAAGCTGACTCCTCCACTGGGGGAGCTGAGGGAGAAAGATCCAACCTTCCATTGATGGACGCTATAGGATCATTCCGTATGGCGTTACCATCCGGTGTATCCGGATTGAGAGCGATGTCAGGACCAAAGTCCTGGAGAGCTGCCTTATCATACAGAGAGTCCTCCTGGGACCCCCCCGTTCCAAATGAGGTTGGTCAGGAAGATTGCCCATGGCCTGTCTGGACTGCAAGTCTCTATCTTATGACAATATATCTGTCGAAACTGCAACTCCGTCCCTGTCCTTGGACAGGGTTGACAGGTGGTTTCTTTGGCCACGACTAGTAGAGACCCCGGCAGACGAAGTGCTAGAGACCCTGGCAGACGAAGTGCTACAGGGGAGCATGCACACAATGGGACGGTGTCATGAATAGCATCCCATGTAGTAAAAACAGCACTGAAAATCTGTGTTGCTTTTTTGCCGCTGCCGACTAGCCATCTAGAAGTATATAGCCAAGAATGGTGACCGTACAGTGCAATGTATAGCATACAAGCATAAAGTACAAATGAACACTGCAGCACATGCAATACAAGCAGCATAGAAGCCTGTGCCCTGGCACCTCTGCTCTTCTGCTGCTGTAGACTAGTCATCTAGGGGAATATAGCCCAGAAGAGTGACCATACAGTGCAATGTATAGCATACAAGCACAAGTACAAATGCACACTGCAGCCCATGCAATACAAGCAGCATAGAAAAAAACCTGTGCCCCAGCACCCTTGGTTTTCTGCTGCTGTAGTCTAGCCATTCCAGGAGAATATAGCTAAGACTAGCGACTGTACAGTGCAGTGTATAGCATATCAGCATAAACACAAATGAACACTTCAGTACGTGCAATACAAGCAGCCTAGAAAGCCTGTGCCTTAGCACACCTGCTTTCCTGCTGCTGATGTGTCGCTCTCCAAGCGGGCATATAGCGACCTATGCAGTTAAAATACACATGTACACACTGCAGTATATATTGGGGTCAGCACTATGTGTGCCGCTTACCGCCCGCCTATAAGCGGGTGTATGGTCGCCATAGTCCTGCCTGGTTGCCGAAAGTCCGAGCTCGGACTGCAGTAATGGCTGCCGGCGTCTTCCCCAGCTCGTGTGAGGAGGGGCGGGCCGTGGGCGTGCCCCAAGTCAGAGCGGGAATCCGGCGTCCGACAGTGTGCAGTGAGAGGGCTGGAGCATGTAAATAAGGCTCCAGCCCTCGGCGCTGCTGATTGCTCAGCGCCTGTCCCCTTCCCTGAGTGACAGGGAGGGGGCGGGAACGAAGCGGCACTAGGCCGCAGAAGCCGGGGACTGGATTTATAAGCGCCGCCGCCGTAAAAGCGTGGTCGGCGCCCAGTCCCCGGCGAACTACAAGTCCCAGCCGCGCCGCCGCTCCCGGAGCGTCCGGCGCGGTAGTTCCCAATACACAAAGTCACTCAGCAAAGCTGCAGTGACTGTAACCCTTTACTGTCCCCGGCGCACTAGCACACCCAGCAAGACTGGAGTGTGCTGTGTCTGTGTGTCCGGGGACACAGAGTACCTGTAATGGTGCAGGGCCATGTCCCTGAACGGTACCCAGCTCCGTATCCAGCAGGTTCAAATGGGTCTGTGGATGGAGCCCGGCGTCAGAGCTTTGAGGCCGGCAGGATCCCACTTCCTCAGAGCCCCTCAGGGGGATGTGGAAGGAAAGCAGCATGTGGGCTCCAGCCTCCGTACCAGCAATAGGTACCTCAACCTTACAACACCATCAACGGGTGAGAAGGGAGCATGCTGGGGGCCCTATATGGGCCCTCTTTTCTTCCATCCGAAATAGTCAGCAGCTACTGCTGACTAAAATCTGTGGAGCTATGCATGGATGTCTGACCTCCTTCGCACAAAGCTTGAAAACTGGAGAACCCGTGATACCACGGGGGGTATAGCCAGAAGGGGAGGGGCCTAGCACTTTTTAGTGTAGTGCTTTGTGTGGCCTCCGGAGGCAGTAGCTATACCCCAATCGTCTGGGTCTCCCAATAGAGCGCTGAAGAAAAAGTGTATATATATATATATATATATATATATATATATATATATATATATATATATATATATATATATATATATATATATATATATATACATACATACATACACACACATATATACATATATACACACACTACACATTTGTTATAATGGACAAATGAAAAATGTTCAAAAACAGTGATTCAAGGGTGTATAGAAAGAAAAAAATGGTACCACTACCAATGTCACTTTGTCCTGAAAGGAATGCGACCCCCTCAAATTATTTTTTTCCTGTGTGCGGCCCATACACCCAGCCGAGTTTGAGACCCCTGATCTAAGAGGTCCAGGACACAGGAGATAACGGGAGCTGGAGACTCGGCCGCTTCTCCCAGTGTTCTGGTGACGGGTCTTGTTCTCAGGAGCCTCCGATCAGGGCTCCAGAAACCCCAGAGATGCTGCACGCACTATTATTATTATTATTATTATTATTGTTTATTTATAGAGCACCATTGATTCCATGGTGCTGTACATGAGGGGGTTACATACAGAATACATGTACACGTTACAATAGACAGACTAGCACAGGGGGAAGAGGGCCCTGCCCTTGCGGGCTTACATCTTAAAGGATTTTGGGGAGGAGACAGTAGGTGGGGTGTAGGTGGGGCGGCAGCTCCGCACGGTGGTGGGGCGGCAGCTCCGCACGGTGGTGGGGCGGCAGCTCCGCACGGTGGTGGGGCGGCAGCTCCGCACGGTGGTGGGGCGGCAGCTCCGCACGGTGGTGGGGCGGCAGCTCCGCACGGTGGTGGGGCGGCAGCTCCGCACGGTGGTGGGGCGGCAGCTCCGCACGGTGGTGGGGCGGCAGCTCCGCACGGTGGTGGGGCGGCAGCTCCGCACGGTGGTGGGGCGGCAGCTCCGCACGGTGGTGGGGCGGCAGCTCCGCACGGTGGTGGGGCGGCAGCTCCGCACGGTGGTGGGGCAGTGAGGTCATTGAAGGTTATAGGCATTTCTGAACAGATGAGTCTTTAGGTTCCGTTTGAAGCTTGCGAGTGTAGTAGATAGTCTGACGTGTTGAGGCAGTGAGTTCCAGGAGACTGGGGATGCTCGGGAGAAGTCTTGGAGTCGGTTGCATGAGGAGCGAATGAGAGAGGAGGATAGAAGGAGATCTTGGGAGGACCGGAGGTTACGTTTTGGAGTGTAGCGAGAGATTAGTTCAGAGATATATGGAGGAGACAGATTATGGATAGCTTTGTAGGTCAGTGTTAGTAATTTGAATTGGATACGGTGGAAGATTGGGAGCCAGTGGAGGGACTTGCAGAGAGGAGACGCGGGGTGGTATTGAGGAGAGAGGTGGATCAGTCGGGCAGCAGAGTTAAGGATGGACTGGAGAGGGGCAAGTGTGTTAGCAGGGAGACCACAGAGGAGGATGTTGCAGTAGTCGATGCGGGAGATTATGAGGGCGTGCACTAGAATTTTTGTAGATTGGGGATTGAGAAAAGGGCGGATTCTGGAGATATTTTTGAGTTGAAAACGGCAGGAGGTGGTGAGGGATTGGATGTGCGGTATGAAGGACAGGGCAGAGTCAAAGGTCACTCCGAGGCACCGAACTTTGGGTGCTGGGGAGAGCGTGATGTTATTAATTGTAATGGATAGATCAGGTGGAGAGTGCAGGGGAGATGGAGGAAAGATGATCAGTTCAGTTTTGGCCATATTGAGCTTTAGGAAGCGAGAGGAAAAGAAGGAAGATATAGCAGATAGGCACTCTGGGATTCTGGACAGCAGAGATGTGACATCTGGACCAGAGAGGTAGATCTGAGTGTCATCGGCATATAGGTGGTACTGGAAGCCATGGGACTTTATGAGTTGTCCCAGGCCAAATGTATAGATAGAAAAAAGTAAGGGTCCCAGGACAGAGCCTTGAGGGACACCAACAGAGAGAGAACGGGATGAAGAGGTTGTGTGGGAATGGGAGACACTAAAAGTGCGGTTGGAGAGGTATGAAGAGATCCAAGAGAGAGCGAGGTCTCTGACACCAAGGGAAGAGAGGATCTGTAGTAGCAGGGAGTGGTCAACAGTGTCAAAGGCTGAGGATAGGTCTAGAAGTAGGAGTACAGAGAAGTGGTTGTTAGCTTTGGCGGTAAGTCATTTGTGATTTTAGTCAGGGCAGTTTCAGTGGAATGATGTGGACGGAAGCCGGACTGTAGGTTGTCAAAGAGAGAGTTAGAGGAGAGGTGGGAGGAAAGTTCAGCATGGACGTGCTGTTCCAGGAGTTTTGAGGCAAGTGGGAGTAGCGATATGGGTCGATAGCTGGTAGTAGAGGTTGGGTCGAGGGAAGGTTTCTTTAGGATAGGTGTGACTGTTGCATGCTTAAAGGCAGAAGGGAAGGTACCAGTTGTTAGAGATAGGTTGAAGAGATGGGATAAGGCGGGAATAAGGATAGTGGTGAGGTTGGGGAGGAGGTGGGATGGGATGGGGTCAAGTGCGCATGTAGTGAGGTGCGCTTTTGAGAGAAGATGTGCAAGCTCTCCTTCGGTGATAGTGGGGAGGAAGTTTATGGGGGAGGGGCAGTGGTCTGTTATATAAAGGGGTTGTGGTGGTTCAGCAGAAAAGACTTGTCTGGTTTGGTCGATCTTTTCTTTGAAATATGTGGCAAATTCTTCTGCGGAGATGAGGGAGGTTGGAGGGGGCAGCGGTGGGCGAAGGAGGGAGGTAAAAGTGTTAAATAGCTGTTTGGGGTTGTGTGTTAAAGAGGATATGAGGTTTTTGAAGTAATTCTGTTTAGCCGAGGTAAGGGCCAAGCGAAATGTGTGAATTGCATTTTTGAATGTGGTGAAGTCTTCCTGGGAGTGCGTTTTCTTCCAGCGCCGCTCTGCGGCTCTAGACACTTGCCGTAGTTTTTTAGTGAGGCTGTTGTGCCAGGGTTGTCTATTGATTCGTCTTGCTCTGCCGTTCACAAGAGGAGCGACTGAATCAATAGCTGATGTGAGAGTGGCGTTGTAGAAAATGGTGGCACTGTTTGTGTCGTGGAGTGAAGATATGGAGGACAGCGGTAGGATAGAGTCAGAAAGGGTGTGTATGTTGATGTGTGCAAGGTTTCTGCGGGGGTGTGATATGTGCTGGACAGGGGGGGCAGGTGAGGAGGACAGGGCTGAAAAGGTCAGCAGATGGTGGTCAGATAAGGGGAGAGGGGAGGTAGTGAGGTTAGATAGAGAGCAGAGACGGGTGAAGATAAGGTCTAGTGTGTGGCCATCTTTGTGGGTGGCAGAGGCGGACAACTGAGTTAGACCAAAAGATGAGGCGAGGGAGAGGAGTTTGGAGGCCGCTGACTGGCGGGTGTCAGTGGGGATGTTGAAGTCACCCATGATGATAGTGGGGATGTCCGCAGAGAGAAAGTGTAGAAGCCAGGCGGAGAACTGGTCGATAAAGGCAGTGGTTGGGCCCGGGGGTCTGTATATGACGGCCACTTGGAGGTTGGAGGGAGAGTAGATGCGGACAGAGTGCACTTCAAAGGAAGGCAGGACAAGGGAGGGTAGAGGTGGCATTGGGGTGAAGCTGCAGTTGTTAGAAAGGAGGAGGCCCACTCCTCCACCCTGTCTATTGCCAGGGCGAGGGGTGTGGGTGAAGTGGAGGCCGCCGTAGCACAGCGCAGCAGGGGAGGCAGTGTTGGATGGTGTCAGCCATGTTTCGGTGAGGGCCAGAAAGGATAGATTGCTAGAGATAAAGAGGTCGTGAATGAAGTGCAGTTTATTACAGATGGAACGGGCATTCCAGAGCGCTCCAGAGAGAGGGGGCTGCGGAGTGGCAGAGAGGGGAATGGATTTTATGTTGGAGAGGTTGCGGTAGTTACTATTAGATGGGGGGCGGTAGGGGGGTGATAAAGAGGAGTGTCCCATCTGTGGGGGTCCAGGATTGGGAGATATGTCGCCAGCAGCGAGGAGAAGTAGAGAAAGGGAGAGCAGGTGGGAGAAGGAGAGTGGACGGCCTGGTCTGCGCGATGCTAGAAGCGATCTGAGGTTTAGGAGCAGGTCAGCAGATGAGGACAGGTGGGGAGGTAAGAGGGAAGGGGAGATGAATATTTGTTTGGAGAGTGCTGGGGTTTGGGGATAGCGAAGGAGAGTGAGGAGGAGTGGAGCAAAGACTGTGAGGGCGTAAGTGAACATGGTGTGAATTGGGTTTTCAAGTGGGAATAAGGGGGAAGGAGCAAAATGCAAGTGAAAGACACAGTTAAAGAAGTAGAGTTCACCTTCTGGTCACTTCTGGGACATTTCTGGTATATTTCTGAGCACTTATGAAGCACTTGTAGAAGTACACAGACCAAGGTACACAGACCTAATGGCCTAAATTTATACCAGTCTCATTACACAAGATGAACAGCAGGTGAGCAAGAGAAAAGGAAGCAGATCAAAGAGTTACACCATGTATGGAAACAACTCACAGGAGAGAAGACAACACATAACTAATTACACAGCAGAGATAGGTCAGTTTAACATACCAATATCAGAAACAGCTTTAAGTGTGAAGACAGAGCATGAGAATAGATTAGGATCTGTGCAGGAAATTCAGAGGGTCAATTACTATACACACTATACCGCAAAGCTGGATCCGTCACAAATGCGTTTCAGTTCCATTCATTTCCAATGGAATCGCGGCAAGATGCGGTCACATGCGTCATACACAACCACATGTGACCGCATCTTGCCGCGATTCCATTGAAAATTAATGGAACTGAAACACATTTGTGACGGATCCAGCTTTGCAGCAAAATACCGCTGATGTGAGCGACTCCTAATTCACACACAAAAAAAAAATAAATGCCAAAATAATGCACCAAAACCGGCATTTTGAACACAGTGGCCTTAGCTGCTAAGAGCAGGTTTTGGCTGAAGAGAAATATCTGAGTGTGAACGAAGCCTTAGGCGGCTGTGGAGAAATTCTGCAGAGTAAGAAGCTTCAGAAACACAAGGGTTAAAAGTTTATCTTTAACTAACAAAATGCAAAGTGAATGAATAAGTGAAATGTAAACCCCCTCAGTATGTGGTGCCCCCCGTCAGATGATGTGAGATCCGGGCTCTGTAGGATCATCACCCCCAGGACTCTCGTTCCTTATGACTTTGGCTGGATGTTGGGGGCTACGTGTCTGGCTCCAAATTTATTCTGCAGCCAATTAGACGCCTCTCTGATGGTATCACATGATGGAGAAGTATCTGCCCGGGATTCTCATCATTGAGGGCACCAAAAAATGGGCAACAACGAGCATCGAACGGGCAGCAGTCAGCCAAGAAACCATAGTGCAGCAGATGACGGACATCATGAACATTTCCAGGAGCGCCATCAACTCAGAACTGGCAGCGATCAGTGCGACCAGCTCCACCGTCTCCTGTGCGGAGAAGGGTAAATGTCGCCTTCATGGGAGAATTGCAGCCAAAAGGCCCGAACATTTATATGAAAACAAGACCAAGTGACTCAACTGTGCAGGAACACATAGGAGCCGGGAATCAATAACACGTCAGCAGGTCGGGAGACGGAGCGCGCAAAAACAGTTCCGTTCGGTGGAAGGTCCTGCAAATTTTGGGCTCGAGTTCAGAAAATGGAGTTGTGGATTTTGTCAGGTTTAATGGTGTCCTTGATGCTAAAAAATCCAGGCAGACACTTATCCATCACATGATACCATCAGGAGGCGTCTGATCGGCTCCAAATTTATCCTGCAACCGAACAACGACCCCCAACATCCAACCAATGTCATTAAGAACGAGGAGTCCTGGAGGTGATGATCCCACAGAGCCCTGATCCCACATTGTCCTGTCTGTCTGGGATCAAGAGGCAGAAGGATCCGCACAAGCCTCATACACAGAAGATCCGGGATCAGGAGACAGAAGGATCCGCACAAGCCTCATACACAGAAGATCTGGGGTCAGGAAACAGAAGGATCCGCACAAGCCTCATACACAGAAGATCTGGGGTCAGGAGACAGAAGGATCCGCACAAGCCTCATACACAGAAGATCTAGGGTCAAAAGGCAGAAGGATCCGCACAAGCCTCATACACAGAAGATCAGGAGGCAGAAGGATCCGCACAAGCCTCATACACAGAAGATCTGGGATCAGGAGACAGAAGGATCCGCACAAGCCTCATACACAGAAGATCCAGGATCAGGAGGCAGAAGGATCCGCACAAGCCTCATACACAGAAGATCAGGGATCAAGAGGCAGAAGGATCCGCACAAGCCCCATACACAGAAGATCAGGGGTCAGGAGGCAGAAGGATCCACACAAGCCCCGTACACAGAAGATCAGGGGTCAGGAGACAGAAGGATCCGCACAAGCCTCGTACACAGAAGATCTGGGATCAAGAGGCAGAAGGATCCGCACAAGCCCCATACACAGAAGATCTGGGGTCAGGAGACAGAAGGATCCGCACAAGCCTCATACACAGAAGATCTGGGGTCAGGAGACAGAAGGATCCGCACAAGCCTCATACACAGAAGATCTGGGGTCAAGAGACAGAAGGATCCGCACAAGCCTCATACACAGAAGATCTGGGGTCAGGAGACAGAAGGATCCGCACAAGCCTCATACACAGAAGATCTGGGGTCAGGAGACAGAAGGATCCGCACAAGCCTCATACACAGAAGATCTGGGGTCAGGAGACAGAAGGATCCGCACAAGCCTCATACACAGAAGATCCGGGATCAGGAGACAGAAGGATCTGCACAAGCCTCATACACAGAAGATCTGGGGTCAGTCCTCCAAGATGTTTGGAAGAACCTCCTACCGAGCTCCTCCATAACCTGTGTACAAGTGACAGAGAAGAGGTGATGGAGGCGACGGGAAGTCACTGAATACTGAGGACGGAGGAGACGGGCGGTCACTGAATACTGAGGACGGAGGAGACGGGAGGTCACTGAATACTGAGGACGGAGGAGACGAGCGATCACTGAATACTGAGGACGGAGGAGACGAGCGATCACTGAATACTGAGGACGGAGGAGACGGGCGATCACTGAATACTGAGGAGACGGGCGATCACTGAATACTGAGGACGGAGGAGACGAGCGATCACTGAATACTGAGGACGGAGGAGACGGGCGATCACTGAATACTGAAGACGGAGGAGACGGGCGATCACTGAATACTGAGGACGGAGGAGACGAGCGATCACTGAATACTGAGGACGGAGGAGACGGGCGGTCACTGAATATTTTTGTGATGAAGGCCATGCTCACATCACATTTTCCTCTCACACCAGTGGCACGGTCGGGGCTGATGTCTGAAGCCGTCAAGAACATATTTATTCGTATGAGCTGTTGGAGTAACTGACAGCAATGATGCAGTCACTGTCTGCTCTGTTGCAGATCATTTGGAGCCACGTCCACTAATCTGACCCGGGGTCCAAGACGCAGTCGATCAGATCTTGGAGGTCACTTAAAATAGGCAGAGACAAAAATGATGTGTAACAGAGCAAACAGTGACTGTATACATGCACCCGCGGCCTTGGTCTGCGTATATACACATTCCCCTGGGCCCAGACAGTACCTGTCTGTGTTCCCCTGGCGCACGTACCCGTTCTCCCATTCTTGGTCGGCCCATATACCTGTTCTCCCACTGTTCGGTGTATATACTTTCTTGCAGCCCCAGTTGGTGTATACACACACACATTATCCCACCCCGCTCGGTGTATACTCGTTCTAACAGCCCCAGTTGGTGTATATACACAGTATCCCGTCCCGGTCAGTGTATAAGTGGTCAGTGTATACACACACACACACACGTCATCGCACCCGCTCTGTATATATACACACACAGTATCACACCCCGCTCGGTGTATACACACACACACACAGTATCACACTCCGCTCGGTGTATACACATACACGTCATCGCACTCCGCTCGGTGTATACACATACACGTCATCGCACTCCGCTCGGTGTATATACACGTTATCGCACCCCGCTTGGTATATATACACACACATGTTATCGCACCCCGCTTGGTATATATACACACACATGTTATCGCACCCCGCTTGGTATATATACACACACATGTTATCGCACCCCGCTTGGTATATATACACACACATGTTATCGCACCCCGCTTGGTATATATACACACACATGTTATCGCACCCCGCTTGGTATATATACACACACATGTTATCGCACCCCGCTTGGTATATATACACACACATGTTATCGCACCCCGCTTGGTATATATACACACATGTTATCGCACCCCGCTTGGTATATATACACACATGTTATCGCACCCCGCTTGGTATATATACACACATGTTATCGCACCCCGCTTGGTATATATACACACATGTTATCGCACCCCGCTTGGTATATATACACACATGTTATCGCACCCCGCTTGGTATATATACACACATGTTATCGCACCCCGCTTGGTATATATACACACATGTTATCGCACCCCGCTTGGTATATATACACACACATGTTATCGCACCCCGCTTGGTATATATACACACACATGTTATCGCACCCCGCTTGGTATATATACACACATGTTATCGCACCCCGCTTGGTATATATACACACATGTTATCGCGTCCCGCTTGGTATATATACACGTTATCGCGTCCCGCTTGGTATATATACATGTTATCGCGTCCCGCTTGGTATATATACACGTTATCGCGTCCCGCTTGGTATATATACATGTTATCGCGTCCCGCTTGGTATATATACATGTTATCGCGTCCCGCTTGGTATATATACATGTTATCGCGTCCCGCTTGGTATATATACATGTTATCGCGTCCCGCTTGGTATATATACATGTTATCGCGTCCCGCTTGGTATATATACATGTTATCGCGTCCCGCTTGGTATATATACATGTTATCGCGTCCCGCTTGGTATATATACATGTTATCGCGTCCCGCTTGGTATATATACATGTTATCGCGTCCCGCTTGGTATATATACACGTTATCGTGTCCCGCTTGGTATATATACACGTTATCGCACCCCGCTTGGTATATATACATGTTATCGCACCCCGCTTGGTATATATACACGTTATCGCACCCCGCTTGGTATATATACACGTTATCGCACCCCGCTTGGTATATATACACGTTATCGCACCCCGCTTGGTATATATACATGTTATCGCACCCCGCTTGGTATATATACATGTTATCGCACCCCGCTTGGTATATATACATGTTATCGCACCCCGCTTGGTATATATAGTTTCCGTGACACCTGAAAGTCACATGATACAAAGTAACAGACACCAGCCAATCAGAAGCCAGCTCTGCTGCAAAGACCGTTCGCAGCAGAGAGCAGCGAGCTGATTGGTGGCTGGGCCCCAGCTCCTCCCCTGCGTAGATATGGCGGATCTCCCGCCGAGTACTTCAGCCATACAGAGACGTGCGGAGCGGTAGTGATGGGGGACACAATGGAGGTGACGTCGGGCGAGGCGCGGGAGTTACCTTCATCCGCTCCCGACACTGGCTGGGGGTGCGCTCATAGCCGAGCTCCGCCAGGGCCCGGGAGACCCGGTCGTACATGGCGGGACCGGGCGCCTTGGTTCCGAAAATGGTGCCGGCGCCCTCCAGCTGCTGGTACCGCGCCTCCACCAGCCGCTCGTTCCCCCATACGGCGATGAGTGCGTTGGTCTCGGCCGGAGTCCACGACATGCCGCGGCAGGCTGTGGAGAAGGACACGGAGGGGGAGGCCCCGCTCAGGCCCGCCTGTGCCGCCCCGCCGCCTGTCACGCCGGCACTGAGAGGGGATGAGCGGCTCGGGGTGGACGGGTTGGACAAGGAGCGGTTCCCGTCGCTGAGCCCGGGAGACGGCGGCGATAAAACCTCGCTCTTCGGGATTTTCAGGCAAGACGAAGCCTCGGACGGAAGCTCCGAATTACAGGGCGCCGCCATCTTCCCCCTTGTGTGCGGCCGGAAGTGACGTAGAGTCAGGGGACGGGCCACTAGAATTGCCATACAGGGACGCCTGGTGCCAGCGAAAAGAGGCGGGAAAGAGGAATGGAGGCCGAGGTGACAGTAACTGACAGGAAAAAGTGTCACTGAGTGCTGAGGAAACGATAACTGACAGGAATAAGTGTCACTGAGCGCTGAGGAGACGATAACTGACAGGAATAAGTGTCACTGAGCGCTGAGGAGACGATATCTGACAGGAATAAGTGTCACTGAGCGCTGAGGAGACTATAACTGACAGGAATAAGTGTCACTGAGCGCTGAGGAGACGATATCTGACAGGAAAAAGTGTCACTGAGCGCTGAGGAGACTATAACTGACAGGAATAAGTGTCACTGAGCGCTGAGGAGACGCTAACTGACAGGAATAAGTGTCACTGAGCGCTGAGGAGACGCTAACTGACAGGAATAAGTGTCACTGAGCGCTGAGGAGACGCTAACTGACAGGAATAAGTGTCACTGAGCGCTGAGGAGACTATAACTGACAGGAATAAGTGTCACTGAGCGCTGAGGAGACTATAACTGACAGGAATAAGTGTCACTGAGCGCTGAGGAGACGATACCTGACAGGAATAAGTGTCACTGAGCAATGAAAAGACTATAACTGACAGGAATAAGTGTCACTGAGCGCTGAGGAGACGCTAACTGACAGGAATAAGTGTCACTGAGCGCTGAGGAGACGCTAACTGACAGGAATAAGTGTCACTGAGCGCTGAGGAGACGCTAACTGACAGGAATAAGTGTCACTGAGCGCTGAGGAGACGCTAACTGACAGGAATAAGTGTCACTGAGCGCTGAGGAGACGCTAACTGACAGGAATAAGTGTCACTGAGCGCTGAGGAGACGCTAACTGACAGGAATAAGTGTCACTGAGCGCTGAGGAGACTATAACTGACAGGAATAAGTGTCACTGAGCGCTGAGGAGACGATACCTGACAGGAATAAGTGTCACTGAGCAATGAAAAGACTATAACTGACAGGAATAAGTGTCACTGAGCGCTGAGGAGACGCTAACTGACAGGAATAAGTGTCACTGAGCGCTGAGGTGACATTACCTGACAGGAATAAGTGTCACTGAGCGCTGAGGAGACGCTAACTGACAGGAATAAGTGTCACTGAGCGCTGAGGTGACATTACCTGACAGGAATAAGTGTCACTGAGCGCTGAGGAGACGCTAACTGACAGGAAAAAGTGTCACTGATCGCTGAGGAGACGATAACTGACAGGAATAAGTGTCACTGAGCGCTGAGGAGACGATACCTGACAGGAATAAGTGTCACTGAGCAATGAAAAGACTATAACTGACAGGAATAAGTGTCACTGAGCGCTGAAAAGACTATAACTGACAGGAATAAGTGTCACTGAGCGCTGAGGAGACGCTAACTGACAGGAATAAGTGTCACTGAGCGCTGGAAAGACTATAACTGACAGGAATAAGTGTCACTGAGCGCTGAAAAGACTATAACTGACAGGAATAAGTGTCACTGAGCGCTGAGGAGACGATAACTGACAGGAATAAGTGTCACTGAGCGCTGAGGAGACGCTAACTGACAGGAATAAGTGTCACTGAGCGCTGAGGAGACGATAACTGACAGGAATAAGTGTCACTGAGCGCTGAAAAGACTATAACTGACAGGAATAAGTGTCACTGAGCGCTGATGAGACGATACCTGACAGGAATAAGTGTCACTGAGCGCTGAGGAGACGATAACTGACAGGAATAAGTGTCAATGAGCGCTGGAAAGACTATAACTGACAGGAATAAGTGTCACTGAGCGCTGAGGTGACATTACCTGACAGGAATAAGTGTCACTGATCGCTGAGGAGACGATAACTGACAGGAATAAGTGTCACTGAGCGCTGAGGTGACGCTAACTGACAGGAATAAGTGTCACTGAGCGCTGAGAAGACGCTAACTGACAGGAATAAGTGTCACTGAGCGCTGAGGAGACTATAACTGACAGGAATAAGTGTCACTGAGCGCTGAGGAGACGCTAACTGACAGGAATAAGTGTCACTGAGCGCTGAGGAGACGCTAACTGACAGGAATAAGTGTCACTGAGTGCTGAGGAGACTATAACTGACAGGAATAAGTGTCACTGAGCGCTGAGGAGACGCTAACTGACAGGAATAAGTGTCACTGAGCGCTGAGGAGACGCTAACTGACAGGAATAAGTGTCACTGAGCGCTGAGGAGACTATAACTGACAGGAATAAGTGTCACTGAGCGCTGAAAAGACTATAACTGACAGGAATAAGTGTCACTGAGCGCTGAGGAGACGATAACTGACAGGAATAAGTGTCACTGAGCGCTGAGGAGACGCTAACTGACAGGAATAAGTGTCACTGAGCGCTGAGGAGACGATAACTGACAGGAATAAGTGTCACTGAGCTCTGAGGAGACTATAACTGACAGGAAAAAGTGTCACTGAGTGCTGAGGTGACATTACCTGACAGGAATAAGTGTCACTGAGCGCTGAGGAGACGCTAACTGACAGGAATAAGTGTCACTGAGCGCTGATGAGACGATACCTGACAGGAATAAGTGTCACTGAGCGCTGAGGAGACGCTAACTGACAGGAATAAGTGTCACTGAGCGCTGAGAAGACGATAACTGACAGGAATAAGTGTCACTGAGCGCTGGAAAGACTATAACTGACAGGAATAAGTGTCACTGAGCAATGAAAAGACTATAACTGACAGGAATAAGTGTCACTGAGCGCTGAAAAGACTATAACTGACAGGAATAAGTGTCACTGAGCGCTGAGGAGACGATAACTGACAGGAATAAGTGTCACTGAGCGCTGAGAAGACGATAACTGACAGGAATAAGTGTCACTGAGCGCTGAGGAGACTATAACTGACAGGAATAAGTGTCACTGAGCGCTGAGAAGACGATAACTGACAGGAATAAGTGTCACTGAGCGCTGAGGAGACGATATCTGACAGGAATAAGTGTCACTGAGCGCTGAGGAGACGATAACTGACAGGAATAAGTGTCACTGAATGCTGAGGAGACTATAACTGCCAGGAATAAGTGTCACTGAGCGCTGAGGAGACATTACCTGACAGGAAAAAGTGTCACTGAGTGCTGAGGTGACATTACCTGACAGGAATAAGTGTCACTGAATGCTGAGGAGACATTACCTGACAGGAATAAGTGTCACTGAGCGCTGAGGAGACGATAACTGACAGGAAAAAGTGTCACTGAATGCTGAGGAGACATTACCTGACAGGAAAAAGTGTCACTGAGTGCTGAGGAGACGATAACTGACAGGAATAAGTGTCACTGAGCGCTGAGGAGACATTACCTGACAAGAATAAGGCTTTGTGCATACTAGGCGTTTTTTTCACGCTGCGTTTTTTGTGCGTTTTTACCGTGTTTTTGGCTGCGTTATTGTGCGCTGCATTCAATGAGTGAAAAACGCTGTGAAAAATGCAGAAATAATTGACATGCTGCGTTTTTGTGGTCACCACAAAAACGCAGCTACAAAAAAACGCTGTGTGCGGACAGCACTTCTGGAAGCCATTAGACATTGCTTGGGATCCAATGTCACAGCGTTTTCCTCACAAAAATGCTGTAAAAAACGCAGCAAAAATGTCTAGTGCGCACATGGCCTAAGAGTCTGTGAAGTGATATTACGTGACAGGAATAACTCAGAGCCGTGTTAGGCTATGTGCCCACGGGAGCTCGCACCCGCGGATTTTGCCGCGGAAAACCTGCAGATTTATCTGGATTTTCTAGATAAATCCGCAGGCTTCAGCATGTTAGAAGGCAAAGAGCCACAATGTATAGGTAGGAAAAGGATAGCATAGTAACCCTTCCTACATGGCACACTCTAAACATATGAAAAACAGGGAGGACAAGCAGAGTGTAATGCAAAATAACAATGTTTATTATACAGGAAGGACTGGCACAAAAGAGAATCAGCAGCAAAATCAGAGGCATGTGTATAACAAGTGGTGTATGAAAAACGTATAACATACACGTACAGTTTCAAATGGCAACTGTGAGATGGCAATATAAACATGGAGTGCTATGAAAAAATCATAATGAGGCAGATGTGTAGTGACTGCCAATACAGAGAGATGGGCAAAAGTCATAGCATGTGCACAAAATAAATGCCCCACACTGAGTATATGTCAGACACATCCCATAAAACACATAGCACAGATGGTAGTTGATTATTATACACATATATATATATATATATAACAATTGCATCATGTAAGACAGATTGAAAAACCAAGGAAAAAAAATAGAGAAAGCATACCCTGCTGTAACTAAATAAAAGCATAGTGCATATAAACATAGGGTACTTAGTAAACACTGTTTTTCGATCAAAAAAAGCATAAAGCTATCCCACCAACGCCAAGGTGTACCCAGTTGGGATAGTACCTACACTCTCTAATATTAAAACCTTACCATGGGTCTAAAATAGGCCTCAATGTGGCTAAGGGCTGAGAGTGACCGGGTCCCAACAGGACACACACAGTCAGGGGGATTCACAGAATGAAATGCCAGCTCACTGAGAAGGGGGCCACACCCTATTTGTACTGAATACAAAAAAATATAATATTAGAGAGTATAGGTACTATCCCAACTGGGTACACCTTGGCGTTGGTGGGATAGCTTTATGCTTTTTTTGATCAAAAAACAGTGTTTACTAAGTACCCTATGTTTATATGCACTATGCTTTTATTTAGTTACAGCAGGGTATGCTTTCACCATTTTTTTTCCTTGGTTTCTCTTTGTCCTATGGCCAGTGTGAACATGAGCTCACAAGCTCCATGTGTATCATCTCATACTCCAGCTCACTTTTTTGTTTTTATGTAAGACAGATTGCAGACACACTGACCAGCAGGTCAGACATAAAAAGTAAAGGGCAATGGGCAGCAAAAACCTAAGGCAGGAAAGGCATACCCATGGTCCACACACAGCCTGTGAGTAGCAGCAGAGAGGTCCCCCTGGAGAAGACCCCGACGCATACGTTTCACGATCCTATACTGGAATGATCATTTCATCCTGTCCTGTATTTTTGCTGCCCATTGAAAGATCAATGCAACTGCTGGATGTGGAAATTTCAGTGGGAGTGGCTGAGCTTCCATGTGTGGTGAGCACGCATGAGCGAGATGGGTTTAGGGCTACAGTTTGGACGCTCGGCCTGTAAAAGGTTAGCCATGACTGACCTAGGTCCATCTAGTTAAATCTTCCTTCACCAATTATATATTTTTTCATTGCACCTCACAGAAGTATTAAAGCCTAACCGTATTTTAATTTTTGTTTTTATCATAAATCAATAATAGACATGAAAATAAGCAACTTTGTAATAATCAGATAAATTTGCTTCTTTCTCTGACACAATTGATCAGTCATTAACAAAATTTTCAATTCTAAGGTAATATCTGTATTCAGTGATAACTACCATAATACTGCCTCATATGTACAAAAATATACTATAATACTGCTCCTATGTACAAGAATACTATAATACTGCTCCTATGTACAAGAATATAACTACTATAATACTGCCCTCTATGTACAAGAATATACAGTGCCTTGCAAAAGTATTCGGACCCCTTGAATTTTTCAACCTTTTCCCACATTTCAGGCTTCAAACATAAAGATAAAATGTTAATGTTCTGGTGAAGAATCAACAACAAGTGACACAATTGTGAAGGTGAACGAAATTTATTGCTTATTTTAAACTTTTTTAACATAAATAACTGAAAATTGGGGCGTGCAATATTATTCACCCCCTGTAAGTTAATACTTTGTAGCGCCACTTTTTGCTGCGATTACAGCTGCAGTCTCTTGGGGTATGTGTCTATCAGTTTTGCACATGGAGAGGCTGAAATTCTCGCCCATTCTTCCTTTGTAAACAGCTGGAGCTGAGTGAGGTTGGCTGGAGAGCATTTGTGAACAGCAGTTTTCAGCTCTTTCCACAGATTCTCGATTGGGTTCAGGTCTGGGCTGTGACTTGGCCATTCTAACACCTGGATACGGTTATTTGTGAACCATTCCATTGTAGATTTTGCTTTATGTTTGGGATCATTGTCTTGTTTTCTTCAAGAATGGTCCTGTATTTGGCTCCATCCATCTTCCCATCAATTTTAACCATCTTCCCTGTCCCTGCTGAAGAAAAGCAGGCCAAACCATGATGCTGCCACCACCATGTTTGACAGTGGGAATGGTGTGTTCAGGATGATGAGCTGTGTTGCTTTGACGCCAAATATATCGTTTGGCATTGTGCCCAAATAGTTTGATTTTGGTTTCATCTGAGCAGAGCCCCTTCTTCCACATGTTTGGTGTCTCCAGGGGGCTTGTGGCAAACTTTAAACAACACTTTTTATGGATATCTTTGAGAAATGGCTTCTTCTTGGCACTCTTCCATGAAGGCCAGATTTGTGCAGTGTAGACTGATTGTTGTGCTATGGACAGACTCTCCCACCTCAGCTGTAGATCTCTGCAGATCATCCAGAGGGATCATGGGCCTCTTGGCTGCATCTCTGATCAGTCTTCTCCTTGTGTGAGATGACAGTTTGGATGGACGGCCGGGTCTTGGTAGATTTGCAGTGGTATGATACTCCTTCCATTTCAATATGATCACTTGCACAGGGCTTCTTGGGATGTTTAAAGTTGTGGAAATATTTTTGTAACAAAATCCAGCTTTAAACTTCTCCACAACAGTATCACGGACCTGCCTGTTGTGTTCCTTGGTCTTCACGATGCTATTTGCGCTTTAAGGCTGGACTCACACGAGCGTATGGCATCCGATGCGAGATGCTAATGACCCCCGGCTCAGGCTCTGCTGCGAGCGTGAGCCGAGTGTCATGCGACTGTGAAGCTGAGTGCGGGCGCTTCGGAGGAGAGGGAGGGGTTAATCCTCCCATCTCCTCCATTGTCTGCCTGTGCGTATATCGCACTGCACTGGGATAACATCCGAGTGCAGTCCGATGTATCTCTCGCATCCATTCACTTGAATGGGTGCGAGTGATACGGCTGTAGCAGAAAATCGCAGCATGCTGCCGCTTTTCTCCCATCCAGAATCTGGATGCGATAAAACCTGCCCAACTGCTCGCCCTCATTGCCTAACATTGGTCAGAGTGCAATGCGAGATTTTCTCGCATTGCATTCATCCAAGTTTCACGCTCGTGTGAGCGTACCCTAAACAGAACCCTGAGTCTATCACAGAGCAGGGGCATTATACGGAGGCTTGATTACACACAGGATTATATTTATCATCATCGGTCATTTAGGACAACATTGCATCATTCAGAGATCCTCAATGAACTTCTGGAGTGAGTTTGCTGAACTGAAAGTAAGGCTATGTGCCCAAGGGACTCTGTACCCGCGGATTTAACCACAGGTACGTCCGCAGGTTTCCCGCAGCAGCTCCCCGGAATCCGCAGCTATACATTGCTGCGGGATTCCAGCAAAATAGCTGCGGAAAACCTGCGGACATTCATGTGACTTACCTGCGGAAGTCCCACCCTCTATCATCATAGTGGAGGGCCAGGATTTCCTCAGGTATTTCCGCAGGAATAATTGACATGCAGTTATGTGCGGCTCCGGGACATCCGCAGCATATTCCGCAGCCGCACATACTGCAGCATGGACATAGACACTCCCCATGTCCCATAGGATAACATGGGGAGTGTCTGTACTTGCTAAAACCTGCGGATTTATCTAGAAAATCCAGATAAATCCTCAGGTTTTCCGCCGCAAAATCCGGGAGTACAGAGTCCTGTGGGCACATAGCCTAAAGGAGACGAATAATGTTGCATGCCTCACTTTTCAGTTATTTATTTTTTAAAAAAAGTTTAAAATAAGCAATACATTTTGTTCAACTTCACAATTGTGTCACTTGTTGTTGATTCTTCACCAGAACATTAACATTTTTATCTTTATGTTTGAACCCTGATATGTGTGAAAAGGTTGAAAACTTCAAGGGAGCTGAATACTTTCGCAAGGCACTGTAGCTACTATAATACTGCTCCTATCTACAAGGATATAACTACAATAATACTGCCCCTATGTACCGTAATATAACTACTATAATACCGCCCCTATGTACAAGAATATAACTAGTATAATACTGCCCCCTATGTACAAGAATATAATTACTATAATACTGCCCCCTATGTACAAGAATATAACTACTATAATACTGCTCCCTATGTACAAGAATATAACTACTATAATACTGCTCCTATATACAAGAATATAACTACTATAATACTGCCCCCTATGTACAAGAATATAACTACTATAATACTGCTCCTATGTACAAGAATATAACTACTATAATACTGCCCCCTATATACAAGAATATAACTACTATAATACTGCCCCCTATATACAAGAATATAACTACTATAATACTGCCCCCTATGTACAAGAATATAACTACTATAATACTGCTCCTATGTACAAGAATATAACTACTATAATACTGCCCTCTATGTACAAGAATATAACTACTATAATACTGCCCCTATATACAAGAATATATCTACTATAATACTGCCCCCTATGTACAAGAATATAACTACAATAATACTGCCCCTATGTACAAGAATATAACTACTATAATACTGCCCCCTATGTACAAGAATATAACTACTATAATACTGCCCCTATGTACAAGAATATAACTATTATAATATTGCCCCCTATATACAAGAACATAACTACTATAATACTGCCCCTATATACAAGAATATAACTGCTATAATACTGCCCCCTATGTACAGTAATATAACTACTATAATACTGCCCCTATGTACAAGAATATAACTACTATAATACTGCCCCCTATGTACAAGAATATAACTACTATAATATTGCCCCCTATATACCAGAACATAACTACTATAATACTGCCCCTATGTACAAGAATATAACTACTATAATACTGCTCCTATGTACAAGAATATAACTACTATAATACTGCCCCCTATGTACAAGAACATAACTACTATAATACTGCTCCTATGTACAAGAATATAACTACTATAATACTGCCCCCTATGTACAAGAATATAATTACTATAATACTGCCCCCTATGTACAAGAACATAACTACTATAATACTGCCCCTATGTACAAGAATATTACTATAATACTGCCCCTATATACAAGAAAATAACTACTATAATACTGCCCCTATATACAAGAAAATAACTACTATAATACTGCTCCTATATACAAGAATATAACTACTATAATACTGCTCCTATGTACAAGAATATAACTACTATAATACTGCCCCTATGTACAAGAATATAACTACTATAATACTGCTCCTATATACAAGAATATGACTACTATAATACTGCCCCCTATGTCTCATTGTCCCACGCTTCCTACTGTCCTTATACCGGACCCTCGTAGCAGAGGTCACTTCCAGACATAATAGGTTATGGCTGTCGTAGACTTTACATTCTTTTCAAGTGACTTGTGACTTAAGAATACTGACAGCACCCAGATAATAGCTACTGTACTAGTGCTTCTTGGGATGTTTAAAGTTGTGGAAATATTTTTGTAACCAAATCCGGCTTTAAACTTCTCCACAACAGTATCACGGACCTGCCTGTTGTGTTCCTTGGTCTTCACGATGCTATTTGCGCTTTAAGGCTGGACTCACACGAGCGTATGGCATCCGATGCGAGATGCTAATGACCCCCGGCTCAGGCTCTGCTGCGAGAATATAACTACTATAATACTGCCCCCTATGTACAAGAATCTAACTACTATAATACTGCCCCCTATGTACAAGAATATAACTGCTATAATACTGCCCCTATGTACAAGAATATAACTACTATAATACTGCCCCCTATGTACAAGAATATAACTACTATAATACTGCCCCCTATGTACAAGAATATAACTGCTATAATACTGCCCCTATGTACAAGAATATAACTACTATAATACTGACCCCTATGTACAAGAATATAACTACTATAATACTGCCCCCTATGTACAAGAATATAACTACTATAATACTGCCCCATATGTACAAGAATATAACTACTATAATACTGTCCCTATGTACAAGAACATAATTACTATAATACTGCTCCTATGTACAAGAATATAGCTACTATAATACTGCCCCTATGTACAAGAATATAACTACTATAATACTGCCCCTATGTACAAGAATATAACTGCTATAATACTGCTCCCTATGTACAAGAATATAACTACTATAATACTGCTCCTATGTACAAGAATATAACTGCTATAATACTGCCCCCTATGTACAAGAATATATCTACTATAATACTGCCCCTATGTACAAGAATATAACTACTATAATACTGCCCCCTATATACAAGAACATAATTACTATAATACTGCTCCTATGTACAAGAATATAACTGCTATAATACTGCTCCTATGTACAAGAATATAACTGCTATAATACTGCCCCCTATGTACAAGAATATAACTACTATAATACTGCTCCTATGTACAAGAATATAACTGCTATAATACTGCTCCTATGTACAAGAATATAACTGCTATAATACTGCCCCTATGTACAAGAATATAACTACTATAATACTGCCCCCTATGTACAAGAATATAACTACTATAATACTGCCCCTATGTACAAGAATATAACTACTATAATACTGCCCCTATGTACAAGAATATAACTACTATAATACTGCCCCTATGTACAAGAATATAACTACTATAATACTGCCCCTATGTACAAGAATATAACTACTATAATACTGCCCCCTATGTACAAGAATATAACTACTATAATACTGCCCCCTATATACAAGAATATAACTACTATAATACTGCCCCCTATGTACAAGAATATAGCTACAATAATACTGCCCCCTATATACAAGAATATAACTACTATAATACTGCCCCTATAAACAAGAATATACAGTTAGGTCCAGAAATCTTTGGCCAGTGACACAATTTTGGCGAGTTGGGCTCTGCATGCCACCACATTGGATGTGAAATGAAACCTCTACAACAGAATTCAAGTGCAGATTGTAACGTTTAATTTGAAGGTTTGAACAAAAATATCTGATAGAAATTGTAGGAATTGTCACATTTCTTTACAAACACTCCACATTTTAGGAGGTCAAAAGTAATTGGACAAATAAACCAAACCCAAACAAAATATTTTTATTTTCAATATTTTGTTGCGAATCCTTTGGAGGCAATCACTGCCTTAAGTCTGGAACCCATGGACATCACCAAACGCTGGGTTTCCTCCTTCTTAATGCTTTGCCAGGCCTTTACAGCCGCAGCCTTCAGGTCTTGCTTGTTTGTGGGTCTTTCCGTCTTAAGTCTGGATTTGAGCAAGTGAAAAGCATGCTCAATTGGGTTAAGATCTGGTGATTGACTTGGCCATTGCAGAATGTTCCACTTTTTTGCACTCATGAACTCCTGGGTAGCTTTGGCTGTATGCTTGGGGTCATTGTCCATCTGTACTATGAAGCGCCGTCCGATCAACTTTGCGGCATTTGGCTGAATCTGGGCTGAAAGTATATCCCGGTACACTTCAGAATTCATCCGGCTACTCTTGTCTGCTGTTATGTCATCAATAAACACAAGTGACCCAGTGCCATTGAAAGCCATGCATGCCCATGCCATCACGTTGCCGCCACCATGTTTTACAGAGGATGTGGTGTGCCTTGGATCATGTGCCGTTCCCTTTCTTCTCCACACTTTTTTCTTCCCATCATTCTGGTACAGGTTGATCTTTGTCTCATCTGTCCATAGAATACTTTTCCAGAACTGAGCTGGCTTCATGAGGTGTTTTTCAGCAAATGTAACTCTGGCCTGTCTATTTTTGGAATTGATGAATGGTTTGCATCTAGATGTGAACCCTTTGTATTTACTTTCATGGAGTCTTCTCTTTACTGTTGACTTAGAGACAGATACACCTACTTCACTGAGAGTGTTCTGGACTTCAGTTGATGTTGTGAACGGGTTCTTCTTCACCAAAGAAAGTATGCGGCGATCATCCGCCACTGTTGTCATCCGTGGACGCCCAGGCCTTTTTGAGTTCCCAAGCTCACCAGTCAATTCCTTTTTTCTCAGAATGTACCCGACTGTTGATTTTGCTACTCCAAGCATGTCTGCTATCTCTCTGATGGATTTTTTCTTTTTTTTCAGCCTCAGGATGTTCTGCTTCACCTGAATTGAGAGTTCCTTAGACCGCATGTTGTCTGGTCACAGCAACAGCTTCCAAATGCAAAACCACACACCTGTAATCAACCCCAGACCTTTTAACTACTTCATTGATTACAGGTTAACGAGGGAGACGCCTTCAGAGTTAATTGCAGCCCTTAGAGTCCCTTGTCCAATTACTTTTGGTCCCTTGAAAAAGAGGAGGCTATGCATTACAGAGCTATGATTCCTAAACCCTTTCTCCGATTTGGATGTGAAAACTCTCATATTGCAGCTGGGAGTGTGCACTTTCAGCCCATATTATATATAGAATTGTATTTCTGAACATGTTTTTGTAAACAGCTAAAATAACAAAACTTGTGTCACTGTCCAAATATTTCTGGACCTAACTGTATCTACTATAATACTGCCCCTATATACAAGAATATAACTACTATAATACTGCCCCCTATATACAGGAATATAACTACTATAATACTGCCCCCTATGTACAATAATATAACTGCTATAATACTGCCCCCTATATACAAGAATATAACTACTATAATACTGCCCCCTATATACAGGAATATAACTACTATAATACTGCCCCCTATATACAAGAATATAGCTACTATAATACTGCCCCCTATATACAAGAATATAACTACTATAATACTGCCCCCTATATACAGGAATATAACTACTATAATAATGCCCCCTATATACAAGAATATAACTACTATAATACTGCCCCTATATACAAGAATATAACTACTATAATACTGCTCCCTATATACAAGAATATAACTACTATAATACTGCCCCCTATATACAAGAATATAACTACTATAATACTGCTCCCTATATACAGGAATATAACTACTATAATACTGCTCCCTATATACAAGAATATAACTACTATAATACTGCTCCCTATATACAGGAATATAACTACTATAATACTGCCCCCTATATACAAGAATATAACTACTATAATACTGCCCCCTATATACAAGAATATAACTACTATAATACTGCTCCCTATATACAGGAATATAACTACTATAATACTGCCCCCTATATACAGGAATATAACTACTATAATACTGCCCCCTATATACAAGAATATAGCTACTATAATACTGCCCCCTATATACAAGAATATAGCTACTATAATACTGCCCCTATATACAAGAATATAACTACTATAATACTGCCCCCTATATACAAGAACATAATTACTATAATACTGCTCCTATGTACAAGAATATAACTGCTATAATACTGCCCCCTATGTACAAGAATATAACTACTATAATACTGCTCCTATGTACAAGAATATAACTGCTATAATACTGCTCCTATGTACAAGAATATAACTACTATAATACTGCTCCTATGTACAAGAATATAACTACTATAATACTGCCCCATATGTACAAGAACATAACTACTATAATACTGCTCCTATGTACAAGAGTATAACTGCTATAATACTGCTCCTATGTACAAGAATATAACTGCTATAATACTGCCCCCTATGTACAAGAATATAACTACTATAATACTGCTCCTATGTACAAGAATATAACTGCTATAATACTGCCCCCTATGTACAAGAATATAACTACTATAATACTGCCCCTATGTACAAGAATATAACTACTATAATACTGCCCCTATGTACAAGAATATAACTACTATAATACTGCCCCTATGTACAAGAATATAACTACTATAATACTACCCCTATGTACAAGAATATAACTGCTATAATACTGCTCCTATGTACAAGAATATAACTGCTATAATACTGCCCCCTATGTACAAGAATATAACTACTATAATACTGCTCCTATGTACAAGAATATAACTGCTATAATACTGCCCCCTATATACAAGAATATAACTACTATAATACTGCCCCCTATATACAGGAATATAACTACTATAATACTGCTCCTATGTACAAGAATATAACTGCTATAATACTGCCCCCTATATACAGGAATATAACTACTATAATACTGCCCCCTATATACAGGAATATAACTACTATAATACTGCCCCCTATATACAAGAATATAGCTACTATAATACTGCCCCCTATATACAAGAATATAGCTACTATAATACTGCCCGTATATACAAGAATATAACTACTATAATACTGCCCCTATGTACAAGAATATAACTACTATAATACTGCCCCTATGTACAAGAATATAACTACTATAATACTGCCCCCTATGTACAAGAATATAACTACTATAATACTACCCCCTATGTACAAGAATATAACTACTATAATACTGCTCCTATATACAAGAATATAGCTACTATAATACTGCCCCTATATACAAGAATATAGCTACAATAATACTGCCTCTTGTGCTCTTTCCGGTTAGATTTCTCTCTCATTCCTCTGTTATTACTCCTGGTAATAGCGCAGTACATTGATTTATGCTGCCTATGAATTCTATGTTATACTCAGGGCCCTAATTATGGGCCATTGAAACCCTTTAATTACTCCCTGTGACCACGCAGGGCAGAAGTCTGAGGAGCTGCCTCTGACATTGTTAGACCCAGTTATGTGATAATTCAATGTTGGTTACAAAAACGTTTCCCATTAACCCATCGCGCAGAGGCCCAACCTGGGACGGGATCATCCGCCTGACCCTGCCGGGTGTAATAAGCCTACAGTAACAATGGCAGCGCAGGAAGTCATTAATTCAGACTCTGCATAATTAGATTGTAAGCTGTGAAGACAAGGAGAAAAGCCATTAATTAGCCACATTAGAGCAAATGCTGGATATCACAGGCAGAGACAATAACGTTATACAGATAACACATAGCAGAATCATGAGGACCGGCACTATGACAAACATTCCTGGACAGCTCATTGCAGGTAACAGGTAAGGTTGGTAGTAAAATCCAGCATGGACTTGCATTATTATTAGTATGGCTTCTGCATAGATTATGATTTATATATGAGAGCCGTGATCTCATAGCCTGGTATATCTTTCACTCACAGGGACCATATATTAACCTGGACTGTAATGTGAGGGGCAGTAAAGGAGCGGAGATGACAAGCCTTCCTGCCCAATAATCTGCTGGGCTATGTTGGTTGGGCAGACGATCGCCCCTCCTGTCCGTCCTTCTGTGGAGACGTCGTGGATATGAGATGTGTGTGGGGCTTTGCAGACATTTCACTTTATTTGATCCCCACCAAAATAATTCTCACTAATGTCTCATTCAGGATGAAAGATAGGACTATTGAAAGATGTTTAGAATTTGAGCATCAAACATTGGCGGGGTCCAGACATCATCAGCCCCAGTCTGGCGAGACCCTGGTAGTAACAGTTTGACACGGCGTGGTCTAGACGGACCGTTCTCATAGGATGTAACATTACGGCCGCGTGCGCACGGTCACGTTTTTCGGTGCAGTTTATCGTGCAGTTTGTTGCATGTCTATCCTTGTCACAACAAAGTCTATGAGAAATCAGAAGGACGGACACTGAGTGATGCTGGAACTTTAGTCATTTTGTATATTCCCTGCATCCAATAGATATATGTAATATCTGAGATTTCAGCCGCTGCTGGTCTGTGTAATTATAATCCCAATCTGTGATAATGTAACCATACATTTATGATGCATAGATTATATGAAACGTCCAGGCCACACAATAGACGGTGCTGCGCCCCTTACCTCGGGTTACGCGGGGGCCCACGTATCATTAGCAATAAAGTATTGTGACATTGAAGCAAATGACTGCTTTACACATCAAGATAATGAGGCAATGTGTAATATAAAGCGGCCAGGAGCCCCCCACGTACCCGTGTGTGTGTTATGAGATGTAAAAGAGAATGGCTCCACAGCCAGCACCCCAGTCCGCAGCTGCTCCCCTCCCCGGCGGAGATCTCTGGCCTAAGGTGGTAGCGCCTCATTTGGGATAAGCCTCAGCTGGGGCTGCAGTTGATAAAAAGGTCCATGGAGAGAGGGCAGAACAAAAGGCAGAGCTGATAAAGTGAGCAAAAACATGAAGGGTGAATCTGAAGCAGATGCTATGTGCGGAGGATGACAGCTCTACAACTGCTGGGGGACTCACATTGCCTTTAAATGAGCTCAGCCTTTGTTAATTTTACAGAAAACTAAATGTCTCATTGTCCCCCGCTTCCTACTGTCCTTATGCCGGACCCTCGGAGCAGAGGTCACTTCCAGAAATAATAGGTTATGGCCGTCGTAGACTTTACATTCTGTTCAAGTGACTTGTGACTAGTCCTAAAGAGTATAAGAATACTGACAGCACCCGGTGATAGATACTGAGCCCCTGTAAAATCCATATAAGAATACTGACAGCACCCGGTGATAGATACTGAGCCCCTGTAAAATCCATATAAGAATACTGACAGCACCCGGTGATAGATACTGAGCCCCTGTAAAATCCATATAAGAATACTGACAGCACCCGGTGATAGATACTGAGCCCCTGTAAAATCCATATAAGAATACTGACAGCACCCGGTGATAGATACTGAGCCCCTGTAAAATCCATATAAGAATACTGACAGCACCCGGTGATAGATACTGAGCCCCTGTAAAATCCATATAAGAATACTGACAGCACCCGGGGATAGATACTGAGCCCCTGTAAAATCCATATAAGAATACTGACAGCACCCGGTGATAGATACTGAGCCCCTGTAAAATCCATATAAGAATACTGACAGCACCCGGTGATAGATACTGAGCCCCTGTAAAATCCATATAAGAATACTGACAGCACCCGGTGATAGATACTGAGCCCCTGTAAAATCCATATAAGAATACTGACAGCACCCGGGGATAGATACTGAGCCCCTGTAAAATCCATATAAGAATACTGACAGCACCCGGTGATAGATACTGAGCCCCTGTAAAATCCATATAAGAATACTGACAGCACCCGGGGATAGATACTGAGCCCCTGTAAAATCCATATAAGAATACTGACAGCACCCGGTGATAGATACTGAGCCCCTGTAAAATCCATATAAGAATACTGACAGCACCCGGTGATAGATACTGAGCCCCTGTAAAATCCATATAAGAATACTGACAGCACCCGGTGATAGATACTGAGCCCCTGTAAAATCCATATAAGAATACTGACAGCACCCGGTGATAGATACTGAGCCCCTGTAAAATCCATATAAGAATACTGACAGCACCCGGTGATAGATACTGAGCCCCTGTAAAATCCACGTCTGCATAGTAAAATCTGACACTCTATTAGGCCTCATTCACACGTGGAAAAATGGTACCAATGTCACCAGCGCTTTGGATCAGTCTACGGTCCGTTTGCACGTTTTTACCATCAGTCATCAATGTTTTTCAGGAATGGACAATTCAATTTCTAAGCAGTGTTAAACACGGACGGCACGCGGATGTCGTCCATCTGCTTTACGTTTTCCATAGACCTGGACCATTTAATTCGTTATGCCAGAAGAAAATGAAATGGACATGTGAGTAGCTCCATAGGTTATAATGGGTACGTCTTATATCTATAACAAAAAACACCTATATACAACACGTGCGTGCCGCACAGACGTCTGAACGACGCCTCAAGATGCAGAACGTCTCACTTTTACTTATAAAGTAGCAGATTCTTAGACTGGAAGAATGAACTGCAGCGCCACCTAGTGTTCATACGTGGCATTGCTCCTTATTCACATAAATGGGAAATGTAATTTAATAAAATATGTTGCAGTTCACAATTTTACTGTTGGGCTGTGATGACATTTGCCTCATGCGCTCTTCTTCTGGTTCCATTTAAAGGGAGATGAGAGATTTTAATTTTGTTGTAGCAAATCCTAATTGAATACTTTGATTTGGTTTATCAGATTTCTGTTTCTGTATCACTACTGATTAGTGTCTGGCCCGTCCAGTATACCTCAAGACATTGACTTAGAAGGTATGAGCTACTTACTTCTAATAATTGTAATTTTCTTGCAGTTTTCACAAAGTCTCCAACTAGTTTTATGGCTCCATCCGTGATAGGATTTTTTTTTTTCAGCTACACATAAGTAAAGGATATATAAAGACTCACATTTTTGGAAGAAGTGGAAACAATGTTGCAAAGTAAACTATTGACATTTCTATTATAGAAAGTTTATTTGTATCAGTTAACAAAATGCAAAGTGAATGAACAAAAGAGATGTAAATACCCTTCAGTATTCAGTGACCGCCCATCTCCTCTATCCTCAGTATTCAGTGACCGCCCATCTCCTCTATCCTCAGTATTCAGTGACCGCCCATCTCCTCTATCCTCAGTATTCAGTGACCGCCCATCTCCTCTATCCTCAGTATTCAGTGACCGCCCGTCTCCTCCTTCCTCAGTATTCAGTGACCGCCCATCTCCTCTATCCTCAGTATTCAGGGACCTCCCGTCTCCTCAGTCCTCAGTATTCAGTGACCGCCCGTCTCCTCCGTCCTCAGTATTCAGTGACCGCCCATCTCCTCTATCCTCAGTATTCAGTGACCACCTGTCTCCTCAGTCCTCAGTATTCGGTGACCGTTCGTCTCCTCCTTCCCCAGTATTCAGTGACCACCTGTCTCCTCAGTCCTCAGTATTCGGTGACCGTTCGTCTCCTCCTTCCTCAGTATTCGGTGACCGTTCGTCTCCTCCTTCCTCAGTATTCAGTGACCGTTCGTCTCCTCCTTCCTCAGTATTCGGTGACCGTTCGTCTCCTCCTTCCTCAGTATTCAGTGACCGTTCGTCTCCTCCTTCCTCAGTATTCAGTGACCGCCCATCTCCTCTATCCTCAGTATTCAGTGACCGCCCATCTCCTCTATCCTCAGTATTCAGTGACCGCCCATCTCCTCTATCCTCAGTATTCAGTGACCGCCCGTCTCCTCCTTCCTCAGTATTCAGTGACCGCCCATCTCCTCTATCCTCAGTATTCAGGGACCTCCCGTCTCCTCAGTCCTCAGTATTCAGTGACCGCCCGTCTCCTCCGTCCTCAGTATTCAGTGACCGCCCATCTCCTCTATCCTCAGTATTCAGTGACCACCTGTCTCCTCAGTCCTCAGTATTCGGTGACCGTTCGTCTCCTCCTTCCCCAGTATTCAGTGACCACCTGTCTCCTCAGTCCTCAGTATTCGGTGACCGTTCGTCTCCTCCTTCCTCAGTATTCGGTGACCGTTCGTCTCCTCCTTCCTCAGTATTCAGTGACCGTTCGTCTCCTCCTTCCTCAGTATTCGGTGACCGTTCGTCTCCTCCTTCCTCAGTATTCAGTGACCGTTCGTCTCCTCCTTCCTCAGTATTCGGTGACCGTTTTTTCTCCTCCTTCCTCAGTATTCAGTGACCGTTCGTCTCCTCCTTCCTCAGTATTCAGTGACCGCCCGTCCCCTCCATCCTCAGTATTCAGTGACCCCCGTCGCCTCCTTCCTCAGTATTCCGTGACCGTTCGTCTCCTCCTTCCTCAGTATTCAGTGACCCCCGTCGCCTCCGTTCTCCGTATTTGGTGACCACCGTCGCCTCTGTTCTCTGTATTTGGTGACCGTTCATAGCCGTCATCCTTAGTATTCGGTTACTGTTCGTCTCCTCCTTCCTCAGTATTTGGTGACCCCCGTCGCCTCCGTTCTCCGTATTTGGTGACCGTTCGTAGCCGCCATCCTCAGTATTCGGTGACCATTCGTCTCCTCCTTCCTCAGTATTTGGTGACACCGTGGCCTCCGATCTCCGTATTCGGTGACCATTTGTAGCCGCCGTCCTCAGTATTCAGTGACCCTCTGTCGTCTGTATCCATCGTCCTCCGTTGTTTTCCAGCTGCACAATAATTTTGAAGCTGATCAGATGCCTCCATGATGGTATCACATGATGAAGAAGTATCTGCCTGGTTTTCTCATTAATCCTAACCAAATGTCACACTCCATACGCTGAAATGCAGCAGCAAACCTGCCGGACCCTGCTGTGTTGGTCCTGCAGACCCTCATATTGTGCCACTCTTCTACAGTCAGCTTCTGTAGCAGCCAGATATTCCACATTCTCACTCTTCAGTCCCAGCACCTACTGACATTTCTGCACCCTGGATTCCTATGTTTCTGTGTATACTTGAATCATTTGGCCTTGTTTCCATGTAAAAAGGGTTTTTTTGGCACAGTTTTTTCATAAAGACCACTTCTAGCCATACTTCTACAAAGGCCAGAGTCACACTTGTGAGAGACTTGTGCAAGTCTTGCATCACATCACCTGACACGGCCTGCAGCTCTCCTGACAGGAGCATCTCAGCTGCATAGAAATACATGCAGCTGACCCGCATAGAAATACATGCAGCTGACCCGCTACTGTCAGGAGAGTGTGTGGCCACGCCGGGTGATGTGATGTGTGACTCCAGCCAAACATAAGATGGGTGTAACTGGGTCCCACTCTTTGCGGCCAGTTTGGAGCTGATGGACGTTTTTCAATTTCAAAAAGAAGTAACCTGTTGTGCCTTTTATCTGCTGCACTAAGTTATCGTCTACAGTCTTTAACATTGCCCAGTCATTGGTGCTTCTTCAATAGAGCTTGACCAGCTCATCATGAAACCCTGGTCTGCTGTGAAATCTTTGCCTCATGGACACCTCGCTGATGCAGTATAACTGCCTTGTGTCTTGCTGCTGCACTCAGTCTCGCCGTTATATATATATATATATATATATATACATATATATATATATATATATATATATGTATGACATGAATCTGTCTTCACATTCTCAGATTTTTGGCATAGTTTGACCGTTCCTCACCCATTGTAAGCCTCCCACACAGCTGTTTCTGTTTCAGTTAATGTCTGTTTGATCCTACATGTGAGTATGATCATTGTCATCTGATGTGATCAGTTGCTTATACACCTGTTATTCTGCAAAATGCCTGACTGTAAAGGTGTACCTAGAAAAACGCAAAGGTCAGTCCCGGGTTCTGAGAGGATTTACATTTCTATTTGTTTCACTCACTTTGCATTGTGTTAATTGATAACAATAATCTATGACGGATTCTGTTTTTTCAGCATTTTTACTTTCCGGCATTTTCTTTAGCACATGTTATCACACAGAAAGCTCCTCATAAGTTCCTCCTGTCGGCAGCTCTGACAATAAGGGTAGCTTGTAATTACAGGGGCAGCAGCGGCGTCCACACAGTCATGTATTTAATGGTATGATAGAATATTGCAGGCAAAAAGCAGACTGATTCCTCCTCCGCAGACAGCCTTTACCTCGTGTGCCTTCAGTGACGTCACTCTGGTGTCTCATGCGCTCAGTGTCGCTCTATACGTCAGAGCGGTCATATATAAGGTATAGACAAGCAGCCATTGTCAGGGCGAGATAATAGTGACTCATTTAAAGGGCTGTGTGTGATGATGTATGGTCTGCTTCATTTACTGCACTGCGCTTTCTAACCGTGCCCCAGGTGCACAGCAGCTGTATCCCACCCACCATTGTGCCTCAGGACATCGGACCCCAGCAATGACCAACGAGGTCAATTAGTCAATATGCCAAAGTGTAATAAAACAGGGGGGAGTCATTTACAAAATAAACACCTTAATTAAGTGGAAGGTTATATTTTATACTGTGAAACTTTGTTTCTGGAGAAAGTCTGATTTATGGGCATGAAAATCACGAACTGCAAAAAAAGAGCTCCGGGTGGTAGAAATGTCAGCGTCTATGTGACGCCGCGCAGCTGACGTGCAACGTTAGGTCGATCGGGGCTAAACTGCTACCTTCTATCTTCACACTTCTCAATCTGTATAATGTGACTATTGCACAATTCAGGGGCACACTGCAAAAATGGTGAATGTTGGATTACCGGGGGACCGACTTATGCATCTAAGGAAAGCAGTCATTTCGCTGGAGAAGTCAATGGGGCTGATTCATTAAGACTGACGTTCTGTACAGCAGTGTTAGTGGGGGGCTCGCTGGAGTACGATATGCAGAATTCATAGAGACTGACGTTCTGTGCAGCAGTGTTAGTGGGGGGCTCGCTGGAGTATGATATGCCGGATTCATAGAGACTGACGTTCTGTACAGCAGTGTTAGTGGGGGGCTCGCTGGAGTACAATATGCAGAATTCATAGAGACTGACGTTCTGTACAGCAGTGTTAGTGGGGGGCTCGCTGGAGTACAATATGCCAAATTCATAGAGACTGACGTTCTGTGCAGCAGTGTTAGTGGGGGGCTCGCTGGAGTACAATATGCCAAATTCATAGAGACTGACGTTCCCTACAGCAGTGTTAGTGGGGGGCTCGCTGGAGTATGATATGCAGAATTCATAGAGACTGACGTTCTGTGCAGCAGTGTTAGTGGTGGGCTCGCTGGAGTACAATATGCCAAATTCATAGAGACTGACGTTCCCTACAGCAGTGTTAGTGGGGGGCTCGCTGGAGTACAATATGCAGAATTCATAGAGACTGACGTTCTGTACAGCAGTGTTAGTGGGGGGCTCGCTGGAGTACAATATGCAGAATTCATAGAGACTGACGTTCTGTGCAGCAGTGTTAGTGGGGGGCTCGCTGGAGTACAATATGCCAAATTCATAGAGACTGACGTTCCCTACAGCAGTGTTAGTGGGGGGCTCGCTGGAGTACAATATGCAGAATTCATAGAGACTGACGTTCTGTGCAGCAGTGTTAGTGGGGGGCTCGCTGGAGTACAATATGCCGGATTCATAGAGACTGACGTTCTGTGCAGCAGTGTTAGTGGGGGGCTCGCTGGAGTATGATATGCCGGATTCATAGAGACTGACGTTCTGTACAGCAGTGTTAGTGGGGGGCTCGCTGGAGTACGATATGCAGAATTCATAGAGACTGACGTTCTGTACAGCAGTGTTAGTGGGGGGCTCGCTGGAGTACGATATGCAGAATTCATAGAGACTGACGTTCTGTACAGCAGTGTTAGTGGGGGGCTCGCTGGAGTACGATATGCAGAATTCATAGAGACTGACGTTCTGTACAGCAGTGTTAGTGGGGGGCTCGCTGGAGTACAATATGCAGAATTCATAGAGACTGACGTTCTGTACAGCAGTGTTAGTGGGGGGCTCGCTGGAGTACAATATGCAGAATTCATAGAGACTGACGTTCTGTACAGCAGTGTTAGTGGGGGGCTCGCTGGAGTACAATATGCAGAATTCATAGAGACTGACATTCTGTACAGCAGTGTTAGTGGGGGGCTCGCTGGAGTACAATATGCAGAATTCATAGAGACTGACGTTCTGTGCAGGAGTGTTAGTGGGGGGCTCGCTGGAGTACAATATGCTGAATTCATAGAGACTGACGTTCTGTACAGCGGTGTTAGTGGGGGGCTCGCTGGAGTACAATATGCCGGATTCATAGAGACTGACGTTCTGTACAGCAGTGTTAGTGGGGGGCTCGCTGGAGTACGATATGCTGAATTCATAGAGACTGACGTTCTGTACAGCAGTGTTAGTGGGGGGCTCGCTGGAGTACAATATGCTGAATTCATAGAGACTGACGTTCTGTACAGCAGTGTTAGTGGGGGGCTCGCTGGAGTACGATATGCAGAATTCATAGAGACTGACGTTCTGTACAGCAGTGTTAGTGGGGGGCTCGCTGGAGTACAATATGCCGGATTCATAGAGACTGACGTTCTGTACAGCAGTGTTAGTGGGGGGCTCGCTGGAGTATAATATGCAGAATTCATAGAGACTGACGTTCTGTACAGCAGTGTTAGTGGGGGGCTCGCTGGAGTACGATATGCTGAATTCATAGAGACTGACGTTCCCTACAGCAGTGTTAGTGGGGGGCTCGCTGTAGTACAATATGCCGGATTCATAGAGACTGACGTTCTGTACAGCAGTGTTAGTGGGGGGCTCGCTGGAGTACGATATGCTGAATTCATAGAGACTGACGTTCTGTACAGCAGTGTTAGTGGGCGGCTCGCTGGAGTACGATATGCAGAATTCATAGAGACTGACGTTCCCTACAGCAGTGTTAGTGGGGGGCTCGCTGGAGTACGATATGCCGGATTCATAGAGACTGACGTTCTGTACAGCAGTGTTAGTGGTGGGCTCGCTGGAGTACAATATGCCAAATTCATAGAGACTGACGTTCCCTACAGCAGTGTTAGTGGGGGGCTCGCTGGAGTACAATATGCAGAATTCATAGAGACTGACGTTCTGTACAGCAGTGTTAGTGGGGGGCTCGCTGGAGTACAATATGCAGAATTCATAGAGACTGACGTTCTGTGCAGCAGTGTTAGTGGGGGGCTCGCTGGAGTACGATATGCCGGATTCATAGAGACTGACGTTCTGTACAGCAGTGTTAGTGGGGGGCTCGCTGGAGTACAATATGCCAAATTCATAGAGACTGACGTTCCCTACAGCAGTGTTAGTGGGGGGCTCGCTGGAGTACAATATGCAGAATTCATAGAGACTGACGTTCTGTGCAGCAGTGTTAGTGGGGGGCTCGCTGGAGTACGATATGCAGAATTCATAGAGACTGACGTTCTGTACAGCAGTGTTAGTGGGGGGCTCGCTGGAGTACGATATGCAGAATTCATAGAGACTGACGTTCTGTACAGCAGTGTTAGTGGGGGGCTCGCTGGAGTACGATATGCAGAATTCATAGAGACTGACGTTCTGTACAGCAGTGTTAGTGGGGGGCTCGCTGGAGTACAATATGCAGAATTCATAGAGACTGACGTTCTGTACAGCAGTGTTAGTGGGGGGCTCGCGGGAGTACAATATGCAGAATTCATAGAGACTGACGTTCTGTACAGCAGTGTTAGTGGGGGGCTCGCTGGAGTACAATATGCAGAATTCATAGAGACTGACGTTCTGTACAGCAGTGTTAGTGGGGGGCTCGCTGGAGTACAATATGCAGAATTCATAGAGACTGACGTTCTGTGCAGGAGTGTTAGTGGGGGGCTCGCTGGAGTACGATATGCTGAATTCATAGAGAGTGACGTTCTGTACAGCAGTGTTAGTGGGGGGCTCGCTGGAGTATGATATGCCGGATTCATAGAGACTGACGTTCTGTACAGCAGTGTTAGTGGGGGGCTCGCTGGAGTACAATATGCCGGATTCATAGAGACTGACGTTCTGTACAGCAGTGTTAGTGGGGGGCTCGCTGGAGTACGATATGCTGAATTCATAGAGACTGACGTTCTGTACAGCAGTGTTAGTGGGGGGCTCGCTGGAGTACAATATGCTGAATTCATAGAGACTGACGTTCTGTACAGCAGTGTTAGTGGGGGGCTCGCTGGAGTACAATATGCCGGATTCATAGAGAGTGACGTTCTGTACAGCAGTGTTAGTGGGGGGCTCGCTGGAGTACGATATGCTGAATTCATAGAGACTGACGTTCTGTACAGCAGTGTTAGTGGGGGGCTCGCTGTAGTACAATATGCCGGATTCATAGAGACTGACGTTCTGTACAGCAGTGTTAGTGGGGGGCTCGCTGGAGTACAATATGCAGAATTCATAGAGACTGACGTTCTGTACAGCAGTGTTAGTGGGGGGCTCGCTGGAGTACGATATGCCGGATTCATAGAGACTGACGTTCTGTACAGCAGTGTTAGTGGGGGGCTCGCTGGAGTATGATATGCCGGATTCATAGAGACTGACGTTCTGTACAGCAGTGTTAGTGGGGGGCTCGCTGGAGTACAATATGCAGAATTCATAGAGACTGACGTTCTGTACAGCAGTGTTAGTGGGGGGCTCGCTGGAGTACAATATGCCGGATTCATAGAGACTGACGTTCTGTACAGCAGTGTTAGTGGGGGGCTCGCTGGAGTACGATATGCCGGATTCATAGAGACTGACGTTCTGTACAGCAGTGTTAGTGGGGGGCTCGCTGGAGTACAATATGCAGAATTCATAGAGACTGACGTTCTGTACAGCAGTGTTAGTGGGGGGCTCGCTGGAGTACAATATGCAGAATTCATAGAGACTGACGTTCTGTACAGCAGTGTTAGTGGGGGGCTCGCTGGAGTACAATATGCCGGATTCATAGAGACTGACGTTCTGTACAGCAGTGTTAGTGGGGGGCTCGCTGGAGTACAATATGCCGGATTCATAGAGACTGACGTTCTGTACAGCAGTGTTAGTGGGGGGCTCGCTGGAGTATAATATGCCGGATTCATAGAGACTGACGTTCTGTACAGCAGTGTTAGTGGGGGGCTCGCTGGAGTACAATATGCAGAATTCATAGAGACTGACGTTCTGTACAGCAGTGTTAGTGGGGGGCTCGCTGGAGTACGATATGCCGGATTCATAGAGACTGACGTTCTGTACAGCAGTGTTAGTGGGGGGCTCGCTGGAGTATGATATGCCGGATTCATAGAGACTGACGTTCTGTACAGCAGTGTTAGTGGGGGGCTCGCTGGAGTACGATATGCGGAATTCATAGAGACTGACGTTCTGTACAGCAGTGTTAGTGGGGGGCTCGCTGGAGTATGATATGCAGAATTCATAGAGACTGACGTTCTGTGCAGCAGTGTTAGTGGGGGGCTCGCTGGAGTATGATATGCCGGATTCATAGAGACTGACGTTCTGTACAGCAGTGTTAGTGGGGGGCTCGCTGGAGTACAATATGCCGGATTCATAGAGACTGACGTTCTGTGCAGCAGTGTTAGTGGGGGGCTCGCTGGAGTACGATATGCTGAATTCATAGAGACTGACGTTCTGTACAGCAGTGTTAGTGGGGGGCTCGCTGGAGTATGATATGCAGAATTCATAGAGACTGACGTTCTGTGCAGCAGTGTTAGTGGGGGGCTCGCTGGAGTACAATATGCCGGATTCATAGACTGACGTTCTGTACAGCAGTGTTAGTGGGGGGCTCGCTGGAGTACAATATGCCGGATTCATAGAGACTGACGTTCTGTACAGCAGTGTTAGTGGGGGGCTCGCTGGAGTACGATATGCGGAATTCATAGAGACTGACGTTCTGTACAGCAGTGTTAGTGGGGGGCTCGCTGGAGTATGATATGCAGAATTCATAGAGACTGACGTTCTGTGCAGCAGTGTTAGTGGGGGGCTCGCTGCAGTATGATATGCCGGATTCATAGAGACTGACGTTCTGTACAGCAGTGTTAGTGGGGGGCTCGCTGGAGTACAATATGCCAGATTCATAGAGACTGACGTTCTGTACAGCAGTGTTAGTGGGGGGCTCGCTGGAGTACAATATGCCGGATTCATAGAGACTGACGTTCTGTGCAGCAGTGTTAGTGGGGGGCTCGCTGGAGTACGATATGCTGAATTCATAGAGACTGACGTTCTGTACAGCAGTGTTAGTGGGGGGCTCGCTGGAGTATGATATGCCGGATTCATAGAGACTGACGTTCTGTACAGCAGTGTTAGTGGGGGGCTCGCTGGAGTACAATATGCCGGATTCATAGAGACTGACGTTCTGTACAGCAGTGTTAGTGGGGGGCTCGCTGGAGTACGATATGCTGAATTCATAGAGACTGACGTTCTGTACAGCAGTGTTAGTGGGGGGCTCGCTGGAGTACAATATGCTGAATTCATAGAGACTGACGTTCTGTACAGCAGTGTTAGTGGGGGGCTCGCTGGAGTACAATATGCCGGATTCATAGAGAGTGACGTTCTGTACAGCAGTGTTAGTGGGGGGCTCGCTGGAGTACGATATGCTGAATTCATAGAGACTGACGTTCTGTACAGCAGTGTTAGTGGGGGGCTCGCTGTAGTACAATATGCCGGATTCATAGAGACTGACGTTCTGTACAGCAGTGTTAGTGGGGGGCTCGCTGGAGTACAATATGCCAAATTCATAGAGACTGACGTTCCCTACAGCAGTGTTAGTGGGGGGCTCGCTGGAGTACAATATGCAGAATTCATAGAGACTGACGTTCTGTGCAGCAGTGTTAGTGGGGGGCTCGCTGGAGTACGATATGCAGAATTCATAGAGACTGACGTTCTGTACAGCAGTGTTAGTGGGGGGCTCGCTGGAGTACGATATGCAGAATTCATAGAGACTGACGTTCTGTACAGCAGTGTTAGTGGGGGGCTCGCTGGAGTACAATATGCAGAATTCATAGAGACTGACGTTCTGTGCAGCAGTGTTAGTGGGGGGCTCGCTGGAGTACAATATGCCGGATTCATAGAGACTGACGTTCTGTGCAGCAGTGTTAGTGGGGGGCTCGCTGGAGTATGATATGCCGGATTCATAGAGACTGACGTTCTGTACAGCAGTGTTAGTGGGGGGCTCGCTGGAGTACGATATGCAGAATTCATAGAGACTGACGTTCTGTACAGCAGTGTTAGTGGGGGGCTCGCTGGAGTACGATATGCAGAATTCATAGAGACTGACGTTCTGTACAGCAGTGTTAGTGGGGGGCTCGCTGGAGTACGATATGCAGAATTCATAGAGACTGACGTTCTGTACAGCAGTGTTAGTGGGGGGCTCGCTGGAGTACAATATGCAGAATTCATAGAGACTGACGTTCTGTACAGCAGTGTTAGTGGGGGGCTCGCTGGAGTACAATATGCAGAATTCATAGAGACTGACGTTCTGTACAGCAGTGTTAGTGGGGGGCTCGCTGGAGTACAATATGCAGAATTCATAGAGACTGACATTCTGTACAGCAGTGTTAGTGGGGGGCTCGCTGGAGTACAATATGCAGAATTCATAGAGACTGACGTTCTGTGCAGGAGTGTTAGTGGGGGGCTCGCTGGAGTACAATATGCTGAATTCATAGAGACTGACGTTCTGTACAGCGGTGTTAGTGGGGGGCTCGCTGGAGTACAATATGCCGGATTCATAGAGACTGACGTTCTGTACAGCAGTGTTAGTGGGGGGCTCGCTGGAGTACGATATGCTGAATTCATAGAGACTGACGTTCTGTACAGCAGTGTTAGTGGGGGGCTCGCTGGAGTACAATATGCTGAATTCATAGAGACTGACGTTCTGTACAGCAGTGTTAGTGGGGGGCTCGCTGGAGTACGATATGCAGAATTCATAGAGACTGACGTTCTGTACAGCAGTGTTAGTGGGGGGCTCGCTGGAGTACAATATGCCGGATTCATAGAGACTGACGTTCTGTACAGCAGTGTTAGTGGGGGGCTCGCTGGAGTATAATATGCAGAATTCATAGAGACTGACGTTCTGTACAGCAGTGTTAGTGGGGGGCTCGCTGGAGTACGATATGCTGAATTCATAGAGACTGACGTTCCCTACAGCAGTGTTAGTGGGGGGCTCGCTGTAGTACAATATGCCGGATTCATAGAGACTGACGTTCTGTACAGCAGTGTTAGTGGGGGGCTCGCTGGAGTACGATATGCTGAATTCATAGAGACTGACGTTCTGTACAGCAGTGTTAGTGGGGGGCTCGCTGGAGTACGATATGCAGAATTCATAGAGACTGACGTTCCCTACAGCAGTGTTAGTGGGGGGCTCGCTGGAGTACGATATGCCGGATTCATAGAGACTGACGTTCTGTACAGCAGTGTTAGTGGTGGGCTCGCTGGAGTACAATATGCCAAATTCATAGAGACTGACGTTCCCTACAGCAGTGTTAGTGGGGGGCTCGCTGGAGTACAATATGCCAAATTCATAGAGACTGACGTTCCCTACAGCAGTGTTAGTGGGGGGCTCGCTGGAGTACAATATGCAGAATTCATAGAGACTGACGTTCTGTACAGCAGTGTTAGTGGGGGGCTCGCTGGAGTACAATATGCAGAATTCATAGAGACTGACGTTCTGTGCAGCAGTGTTAGTGGGGGGCTCGCTGGAGTACGATATGCCGGATTCATAGAGACTGACGTTCTGTACAGCAGTGTTAGTGGGGGGCTCGCTGGAGTACAATATGCCAAATTCATAGAGACTGACGTTCCCTACAGCAGTGTTAGTGGGGGGCTCGCTGGAGTACAATATGCAGAATTCATAGAGACTGACGTTCTGTGCAGCAGTGTTAGTGGGGGGCTCGCTGGAGTACGATATGCAGAATTCATAGAGACTGACGTTCTGTACAGCAGTGTTAGTGGGGGGCTCGCTGGAGTACGATATGCAGAATTCATAGAGACTGACGTTCTGTACAGCAGTGTTAGTGGGGGGCTCGCTGGAGTACAATATGCAGAATTCATAGAGACTGACGTTCTGTACAGCAGTGTTAGTGGGGGGCTCGCGGGAGTACAATATGCAGAATTCATAGAGACTGACGTTCTGTACAGCAGTGTTAGTGGGGGGCTCGCTGGAGTACAATATGCAGAATTCATAGAGACTGACGTTCTGTGCAGGAGTGTTAGTGGGGGGCTCGCTGGAGTACGATATGCTGAATTCATAGAGAGTGACGTTCTGTACAGCAGTGTTAGTGGGGGGCTCGCTGGAGTATGATATGCCGGATTCATAGAGACTGACGTTCTGTACAGCAGTGTTAGTGGGGGGCTCGCTGGAGTACAATATGCCGGATTCATAGAGACTGACGTTCTGTACAGCAGTGTTAGTGGGGGGCTCGCTGGAGTACGATATGCTGAATTCATAGAGACTGACGTTCTGTACAGCAGTGTTAGTGGGGGGCTCGCTGGAGTACAATATGCTGAATTCATAGAGACTGACGTTCTGTACAGCAGTGTTAGTGGGGGGCTCGCTGGAGTACAATATGCCGGATTCATAGAGAGTGACGTTCTGTACAGCAGTGTTAGTGGGGGGCTCGCTGGAGTACGATATGCTGAATTCATAGAGACTGACGTTCTGTACAGCAGTGTTAGTGGGGGGCTCGCTGTAGTACAATATGCCGGATTCATAGAGACTGACGTTCTGTACAGCAGTGTTAGTGGGGGGCTCGCTGGAGTACAATATGCAGAATTCATAGAGACTGACGTTCTGTACAGCAGTGTTAGTGGGGGGCTTGCTGGAGTATGATATGCCGGATTCATAGAGACTGACGTTCTGTACAGCAGTGTTAGTGGGGGGCTCGCTGGAGTACAATATGCAGAATTCATAGAGACTGACGTTCTGTACAGCAGTGTTAGTGGGGGGCTCGCTGGAGTACAATATGCCGGATTCATAGAGACTGACGTTCTGTACAGCAGTGTTAGTGGGGGGCTCGCTGGAGTACGATATGCCGGATTCATAGAGACTGACGTTCTGTACAGCAGTGTTAGTGGGGGGCTCGCTGGAGTACAATATGCAGAATTCATAGAGACTGACGTTCTGTACAGCAGTGTTAGTGGGGGGCTCGCTGGAGTACAATATGCAGAATTCATAGAGACTGACGTTCTGTACAGCAGTGTTAGTGGGGGGCTCGCTGGAGTACAATATGCCGGATTCATAGAGACTGACGTTCTGTACAGCAGTGTTAGTGGGGGGCTCGCTGGAGTACAATATGCCGGATTCATAGAGACTGACGTTCTGTACAGCAGTGTTAGTGGGGGGCTCGCTGGAGTATAATATGCCGGATTCATAGAGACTGACGTTCTGTACAGCAGTGTTAGTGGGGGGCTCGCTGGAGTACAATATGCAGAATTCATAGAGACTGACGTTCTGTACAGCAGTGTTAGTGGGGGGCTCGCTGGAGTACGATATGCCGGATTCATAGAGACTGACGTTCTGTACAGCAGTGTTAGTGGGGGGCTCGCTGGAGTATGATATGCCGGATTCATAGAGACTGACGTTCTGTACAGCAGTGTTAGTGGGGGGCTCGCTGGAGTACGATATGCGGAATTCATAGAGACTGACGTTCTGTACAGCAGTGTTAGTGGGGGGCTCGCTGGAGTATGATATGCAGAATTCATAGAGACTGACGTTCTGTGCAGCAGTGTTAGTGGGGGGCTCGCTGGAGTATGATATGCCGGATTCATAGAGACTGACGTTCTGTACAGCAGTGTTAGTGGGGGGCTCGCTGGAGTACAATATGCCGGATTCATAGAGACTGACGTTCTGTGCAGCAGTGTTAGTGGGGGGCTCGCTGGAGTACGATATGCTGAATTCATAGAGACTGACGTTCTGTACAGCAGTGTTAGTGGGGGGCTCGCTGGAGTATGATATGCAGAATTCATAGAGACTGACGTTCTGTGCAGCAGTGTTAGTGGGGGGCTCGCTGGAGTACAATATGCCGGATTCATAGAGACTGACGTTCTGTACAGCAGTGTTAGTGGGGGGCTCGCTGGAGTACAATATGCCGGATTCATAGAGACTGACGTTCTGTACAGCAGTGTTAGTGGGGGGCTCGCTGGAGTACGATATGCGGAATTCATAGAGACTGACGTTCTGTACAGCAGTGTTAGTGGGGGGCTCGCTGGAGTATGATATGCAGAATTCATAGAGACTGACGTTCTGTGCAGCAGTGTTAGTGGGGGGCTCGCTGCAGTATGATATGCCGGATTCATAGAGACTGACGTTCTGTACAGCAGTGTTAGTGGGGGGCTCGCTGGAGTACAATATGCCAGATTCATAGAGACTGACGTTCTGTACAGCAGTGTTAGTGGGGGGCTCGCTGGAGTACAATATGCCGGATTCATAGAGACTGACGTTCTGTGCAGCAGTGTTAGTGGGGGGCTCGCTGGAGTACGATATGCTGAATTCATAGAGACTGACGTTCTGTACAGCAGTGTTAGTGGGGGGCTCGCTGGAGTATGATATGCCGGATTCATAGAGACTGACGTTCTGTACAGCAGTGTTAGTGGGGGGCTCGCTGGAGTACAATATGCCGGATTCATAGAGACTGACGTTCTGTACAGCAGTGTTAGTGGGGGGCTCGCTGGAGTACGATATGCTGAATTCATAGAGACTGACGTTCTGTACAGCAGTGTTAGTGGGGGGCTCGCTGGAGTACAATATGCTGAATTCATAGAGACTGACGTTCTGTACAGCAGTGTTAGTGGGGGGCTCGCTGGAGTACAATATGCCGGATTCATAGAGAGTGACGTTCTGTACAGCAGTGTTAGTGGGGGGCTCGCTGGAGTACGATATGCTGAATTCATAGAGACTGACGTTCTGTACAGCAGTGTTAGTGGGGGGCTCGCTGTAGTACAATATGCCGGATTCATAGAGACTGACGTTCTGTACAGCAGTGTTAGTGGGGGGCTCGCTGGAGTACAATATGCCAAATTCATAGAGACTGACGTTCCCTACAGCAGTGTTAGTGGGGGGCTCGCTGGAGTACAATATGCAGAATTCATAGAGACTGACGTTCTGTGCAGCAGTGTTAGTGGGGGGCTCGCTGGAGTACGATATGCAGAATTCATAGAGACTGACGTTCTGTACAGCAGTGTTAGTGGGGGGCTCGCTGGAGTACGATATGCAGAATTCATAGAGACTGACGTTCTGTACAGCAGTGTTAGTGGGGGGCTCGCTGGAGTACGATATGCAGAATTCATAGAGACTGACGTTCTGTACAGCAGTGTTAGTGGGGGGCTCGCTGGAGTACAATATGCAGAATTCATAGAGACTGACGTTCTGTACAGCAGTGTTAGTGGGGGGCTCGCTGGAGTACAATATGCAGAATTCATAGAGACTGACGTTCTGTACAGCAGTGTTAGTGGGGGGCTCGCTGGAGTACAATATGCAGAATTCATAGAGACTGACGTTCTGTACAGCAGTGTTAGTGGGGGGCTCGCTGGAGTACAATATGCAGAATTCATAGAGACTGACGTTCTGTGCAGGAGTGTTAGTGGGGGGCTCGCTGGAGTACGATATGCTGAATTCATAGAGAGTGACGTTCTGTACAGCAGTGTTAGTGGGGGGCTCGCTGGAGTATGATATGCCGGATTCATAGAGACTGACGTTCTGTACAGCAGTGTTAGTGGGGGGCTCGCTGGAGTACAATATGCCGGATTCATAGAGACTGACGTTCTGTACAGCAGTGTTAGTGGGGGGCTCGCTGGAGTACGATATGCTGAATTCATAGAGACTGACGTTCTGTACAGCAGTGTTAGTGGGGGGCTCGCTGGAGTACAATATGCTGAATTCATAGAGACTGACGTTCTGTACAGCAGTGTTAGTGGGGGGCTCGCTGGAGTACAATATGCCGGATTCATAGAGAGTGATGTTCTGTACAGCAGTGTTAGTGGGGGGCTCGCTGGAGTACGATATGCTGAATTCATAGAGACTGACGTTCTGTACAGCAGTGTTAGTGGGGGGCTCGCTGTAGTACAATATGCCGGATTCATAGAGACTGACGTTCTGTACAGCAGTGTTAGTGGGGGGCTCGCTGGAGTATGATATGCCGGATTCATAGAGACTGACGTTCTGTACAGCAGTGTTAGTGGGGGGCTCGCTGGAGTACAATATGCCGGATTCATAGAGACTGACGTTCTGTGCAGCAGTGTTAGTGGGGGGCTCGCTGGAGTACGATATGCTGAATTCATAGAGACTGACGTTCTGTACAGCAGTGTTAGTGGGGGGCTTGCTGGAGTATGATATGCCGGATTCATAGAGACTGACGTTCTGTACAGCAGTGTTAGTGGGGGGCTCGCTGGAGTACAATATGCAGAATTCATAGAGACTGACGTTCTGTACAGCAGTGTTAGTGGGGGGCTCGCTGGAGTACAATATGCCGGATTCATAGAGACTGACGTTCTGTACAGCAGTGTTAGTGGGGGGCTCGCTGGAGTACGATATGCCGGATTCATAGAGACTGACGTTCTGTACAGCAGTGTTAGTGGGGGGCTCGCTGGAGTACAATATGCAGAATTCATAGAGACTGACGTTCTGTACAGCAGTGTTAGTGGGGGGCTCGCTGGAGTACAATATGCAGAATTCATAGAGACTGACGTTCTGTACAGCAGTGTTAGTGGGGGGCTCGCTGGAGTACAATATGCCGGATTCATAGAGACTGACGTTCTGTACAGCAGTGTTAGTGGGGGGCTCGCTGGAGTACAATATGCCGGATTCATAGAGACTGACGTTCTGTACAGCAGTGTTAGTGGGGGGCTCGCTGGAGTATAATATGCCGGATTCATAGAGACTGACGTTCTGTACAGCAGTGTTAGTGGGGGGCTCGCTGGAGTACAATATGCAGAATTCATAGAGACTGACGTTCTGTACAGCAGTGTTAGTGGGGGGCTCGCTGGAGTACGATATGCCGGATTCATAGAGACTGACGTTCTGTACAGCAGTGTTAGTGGGGGGCTCGCTGGAGTATGATATGCCGGATTCATAGAGACTGACGTTCTGTACAGCAGTGTTAGTGGGGGGCTCGCTGGAGTACGATATGCGGAATTCATAGAGACTGACGTTCTGTACAGCAGTGTTAGTGGGGGGCTCGCTGGAGTATGATATGCAGAATTCATAGAGACTGACGTTCTGTGCAGCAGTGTTAGTGGGGGGCTCGCTGGAGTATGATATGCCGGATTCATAGAGACTGACGTTCTGTACAGCAGTGTTAGTGGGGGGCTCGCTGGAGTACAATATGCCGGATTCATAGAGACTGACGTTCTGTGCAGCAGTGTTAGTGGGGGGCTCGCTGGAGTACGATATGCTGAATTCATAGAGACTGACGTTCTGTACAGCAGTGTTAGTGGGGGGCTCGCTGGAGTATGATATGCAGAATTCATAGAGACTGACGTTCTGTGCAGCAGTGTTAGTGGGGGGCTCGCTGGAGTACAATATGCCGGATTCATAGAGACTGACGTTCTGTACAGCAGTGTTAGTGGGGGGCTCGCTGGAGTACAATATGCCGGATTCATAGAGACTGACGTTCTGTACAGCAGTGTTAGTGGGGGGCTCGCTGGAGTACGATATGCGGAATTCATAGAGACTGACGTTCTGTACAGCAGTGTTAGTGGGGGGCTCGCTGGAGTATGATATGCAGAATTCATAGAGACTGACGTTCTGTGCAGCAGTGTTAGTGGGGGGCTCGCTGCAGTATGATATGCCGGATTCATAGAGACTGACGTTCTGTACAGCAGTGTTAGTGGGGGGCTCGCTGGAGTACAATATGCCAGATTCATAGAGACTGACGTTCTGTACAGCAGTGTTAGTGGGGGGCTCGCTGGAGTACAATATGCCGGATTCATAGAGACTGACGTTCTGTGCAGCAGTGTTAGTGGGGGGCTCGCTGGAGTACGATATGCTGAATTCATAGAGACTGACGTTCTGTACAGCAGTGTTAGTGGGGGGCTCGCTGGAGTATGATATGCCGGATTCATAGAGACTGACGTTCTGTACAGCAGTGTTAGTGGGGGGCTCGCTGGAGTACAATATGCAGAATTCATAGAGACTGACGTTCTGTACAGCAGTGTTAGTGGGGGGCTCGCTGGAGTACGATATGCCGGATTCATAGAGACTGACGTTCTGTACAGCAGTGTTAGTGGGGGGCTCGCTGGAGTACAATATGCAGAATTCATAGAGACTGACGTTCTGTACAGCAGTGTTAGTGGGGGGCTCGCTGGAGTACAATATGCAGAATTCATAGAGACTGACGTTCTGTACAGCAGTGTTAGTGGGGGGCTCGCTGGAGTATGATATGCAGAATTCATAGAGACTGACGTTCTGTGCAGCAGTGTTAGTGGGGGGCTCGCTGGAGTATGATATGCCGGATTCATAGAGACTGACGTTCTGTACAGCAGTGTTAGTGGGGGGCTCGCTGGAGTACGATATGCTGGATTCATAGAGACTGACGTTCTGTACAGCAGTGTTAGTGGGGGGCTCGCTGGAGTACGATATGCGGAATTCATAGAGACTGACGTTCTGTACAGCAGTGTTAGTGGGGGGCTCGCTGGAGTATGATATGCCAGATTCATAGAGACTGACGTTCTGTACAGCAGTGTTAGTGGTGGGCTCGCTGGAGTACAATATGCCGGATTCATAGAGACTGACGTTCTGTACAGCAGTGTTAGTGGGGGGCTCGCTGGAGTACGATATGCCGGATTCATAGAGACTGACGTTCTGTACAGCAGTGTTAGTGGGGGGCTCGCTGGAGTATGATATGCCAGATTCATAGAGACTGACGTTCTGTACAGCAGTGTTAGTGGGGGGCTCGCTGGAGTACGATATGCGGAATTCATAGAGACTGACGTTCTGTACAGCAGTGTTAGTGGGGGGCTCGCTGGAGTATGATATGCAGAATTCATAGAGACTGACGTTCTGTGCAGCAGTGTTAGTGGGGGGCTCGCTGGAGTATGATATGCCGGATTCATAGAGACTGACGTTCTGTACAGCAGTGTTAGTGGGGGGCTCGCTGGAGTACAATATGCCGGATTCATAGAGACTGACGTTCTGTACAGCAGTGTTAGTGGGGGGCTCGCTGGAGTATGATATGCCGGATTCATAGAGACTGACGTTCTGTACAGCAGTGTTAGTGGGGGGCTCGCTGGAGTACGATATGCCGGATTCATAGAGACTGACGTTCTGTACAGCAGTGTTAGTGGGGGGCTCGCTGGAGTACGATATGCCGGATTCATAGAGACTGACGTTCTGTACAGCAGTGTTAGTGGGGGGCTCGCTGGAGTACAATATGCCGGATTCATAGAGACTGACGTTCTGTGCAGCAGTGTTAGTGGGGGGCTCGCTGGAGTACAATATGCCGGATTCATAGAGACTGACGTTCTGTACAGCAGTGTTAGTGGGGGGCTCGCTGGAGTATGATATGCAGAATTCATAGAGACTGACGTTCCCTACAGCAGTGTTAGTGGGGGGCTCGCTGGAGTATGATATGCCGGATTCATAGAGACTGACGTTCTGTACAGCAGTGTTAGTGGGGGGCTCGCTGGAGTACGATATGCCAGATTCATAGAGACTGACGTTCTGTACAGCAGTGTTAGTGGGGGGCTCGCTGGAGTATGATATGCAGAATTCATAGAGACTGACGTTCTGTACAGCAGTGTTAGTGGGGGGCTCGCTGGAGTACGATATGCCAGATTCATAGAGACTGACGTTCTGTACAGCAGTGTTAGTGGGGGGCTCGCTGGAGTATGATATGCCGGATTCATAGAGACTGACGTTCTGTGCAGCAGTGTTAGTGGGGGGCTCGCTGGAGTATGATATGCAGAATTCATAGAGACTGACGTTCTGTGCAGCAGTGTTAGTGGGGGGCTCGCTGGAGTACGATATGCCGGATTCATAGAGACTGACGTTCTGTACAGCAGTGTTAGTGGGGGGCTCGCTGGAGTACAATATGCCGGATTCATAGAGACTGACGTTCTGTACAGCAATGTTAGTGGGGGGCTCGCTGGAGTATGATATGCCGGATTCATAGAGACTGACGTTCTGTACAGCAGTGTTAGTGGGGGGCTCGCTGGAGTACAATATGCCGGATTCATAGAGACTGACGTTCTGTACAGCAGTGTTAGTGGGGGGCTCGCTGGAGTATGATATGCCGGATTCATAGAGACTGACGTTCTGTACAGCAGTGTTAGTGGGGGGCTCGCTGGAGTACAATATGCCGGATTCATAGAGACTGACGTTCTGTACAGCAGTGTTAGTGGGGGGCTCGCTGGAGTACGATATGCCGGATTCATAGAGACTGACGTTCTGTGCAGCAGTGTTAGTGGGGAGCTCGCTGGAGTACGATATGCTGAATTCATAGAGACTGACGTTCTGTACAGCAGTGTTAGTGGGGGGCTCGCTGGAGTATAATATGCAGAATTCATAGAGACTGACGTTCTGTACAGCAGTGTTAGTGGGGGGCTCGCTGGAGTACGATATGCCGGATTCATAGAGACTGACGTTCTGTACAGCAGTGTTAGTGGGGGGCTCGCTGGAGTACGATATGCAGAATTCATAGAGACTGACGTTCTGTGCAGCAGTGTTAGTGGGGGGCT